>NW_024070193.1:39212560-39712617 GCF_014754425.2 Oryx dammah
TTTTTTTTTTTTTTTTTTTTTTTTTTTTTTTTTTTTGAGGTAAGCCTGTATTGCTATGAACCTTCTCCTTAGCACTGCTTTTACAGTGTCCCATAGGTTTTGGGTTGCTGTGTTTTCATTTTCATTCATTTCTATGCATATTTTGATTTCCTTTTTGATTTCTTCTGTGATTTGTTGGTTATTCAGCAGCGTGTTGTTCAGCCTCCATATGTTGGAATTTTTAATAGTTTTTTTTCCTGTAATTAACATCTAATCTTACTGCATTGTGGTCAGAAAAGATGCCTGGAATGATTTCATTTTTTTTGAACTTACCATGGCTAGATTTATGGCCCAGGATGTGATCTGTCCTGGAGAAGGTTCCATGTGCACTTGAGAAAAAGGTGAAATTCATTGTTTTGGGGTGAAATGTCCTATAGATATCTATTAGGTGTAACTGGTCTATTGTATCATTTAAAGTTTGTGTTTCCTTGTTAATTCTGTTTAGTTGATCTATCCATAGGTGTGAGAGGGGTATTAAAGTCTTCCACTATTATTGTGTTATTATTAATTTCCCCTTTCATACTTGTTAGCATTTGTCTTACATATTGTAGTGCTCCTAAATTGGGTGTGTATATATTTATAATTGTTATATCTTCTTCTTGGATTGATCCTTTGATCATTATGTTGTGTCCTTCTTTGTCATTTTTCCCAGCCTTTGTTTTAAAGTATATTTTATCTGATATGAGTATTGCTACTCCTGCTTTCTTTTGGTCTCTGTTTGCATGGAATATCTTTTTCCAGCCCCTTCACTTCAGTCTGTATTTGTCCCTTGTTTTGAGGTGGGTCTCTTGTAGACAGCATATATAGGGGTCTTGTTTTTGTATCCATTCAACCAGTCTTTGTCTTTTGGTTGGGGCATTCAGCCCATTTACATTTAAGGTAATTATTGATAAGTATGATCCCGTTGCCATTTACTTTATCGTTTTGCGTTCGAGTTTATACACCTTTTCTGTGTTTCCTGTCTAGAGAGGATCCTTTAGCATTTGTTAGAGAGCTAGTTTGGTTGTGCTGAATTCTCTCAGCTTTTGTTTGTCTGTAAAGCTTTTGATTTCTCCTTCATATTTGAATGAGATCCTTGCTGGGTACAGTAACCTGGGCTGTAGGTTATTTTCTTTTATCACTTTAAGTATTTCTTGCCATTCCATTCTGGCCTGAAGAGTTTCTATTGAAAGATCAGCTGTTATCCTTATGGGAATCCCCTTGTGTGTTATTTGTTGTTTTTCCTTTGCTGCTTTTAATATTTGTTCTATGTGTTTGATCTTTGTTAATTTGATTAATATGTGTCTTGGGGTATTTTGCCTTGGGTTTATCCTGTTTGGGATTCTCTGGGTTTCTTGGACTTGGGTGATTATTTCCTTCCACATTTTAGGGAAATTTTCAACTATTATCTCCTCAAGTATTTTCTCATGGCCTTTCTTTTTGTTTTCTTCTTCTGGGACTCCTGTGATTTGAATGTTGGGGTTTTTAACATTGTCCCAGAGGCCTCTGAGGTTGTCCTCATTTCTTTTAATTCGTTTTTCTTTTTTCCTCTCTGATTCATTTATTTCTACCATTCTATCTTCTACCTCACTAATCCTATCTTCTGCCTCTATTATTCTACTGTTGGTTCCCTCCAGAGTGTATTCTGATCTCATTTATTGCATTATTCATTATATATTGACTCTTTTTTATTTCTTCTAGGTCCTCGTTAGGCTTCCCTGGTGGCTCAGAGGGTAAAGCGCCTGCCTGCAATGCGGGAGACCCAAGTTTGATCCCTGGGTCAGGAAGTTCCCCTGAAGAAGGAAATGGCAACCCACTTCAGTATTCTTGCCTGGAGAATCCCATGGATGGAAGAGCCTGGTGGGCTACAGTCCATGGGGTCGCAAAGATTCGGACACGACTGAGCGAGCTCACTTCACTTCAGGTCCTTGTTAAACATTTTTTGCATCTTCTTGATCTTTGTCTCCAGATTATTTATCTGTAACTCCATTTTGTTTTCAAGATTTTGGATCATTTTCACTATCATTATTTGGAATTCTTTATCAGGTAGATTCCCTATCTCTTCCTCTTTTGTTTGGTTTGGTGGGCATTTATCCTTTTCCTTTACCTGCTGGGTATTTCTCTGCCTTTTCTTGTTTATATTGCTATGTTTGGGGTGACCTTTCTGTATTCTGGCAGTTTGTGGTTCCTCTTTATTGTGGAGTTTCCTCACTGTGGGTGGGGTTGTACGGGTGGCTTGTCAAGGTTTCCTGGTTAGGGTAGCTTGTGTCGGTGTTCTGGTGGGTGGAGCTGGATTTCTTCTCTATGGAGTGCACTGAAGTGTCCAGTAATGACTTTTGAGATGTCATTGGGTTTGATGTGACTTTGGACAGCCTGTATATTGAAGCTCAGGGCTACGTTCCTGTGTTGCTGGAGAATTTGTGTGGTATGTCTTTCTCTTGAACTTGTTGGCCCTTGGGTGGTGCTTGGTTTCAGTATAGGTATGGAGGTGTTTGATGAGCTCCTGTCGATTAATGTTCCCTGGAGTCAGGAGTTCTCTGGTGTTCTCAGGATTTGGATTTAAGCCTTCTGCCTCTGATTTTCAGTCATATTCTTACAGTAGCCTCAAGATTTCTCCATCTATACAGCACAGATGATAAAACATCTAGGTTAATGATGTAAAGTTTCTCCACAGAGAGAGACACCTGGAGAGGTACACAGAGTTACATGGAGAAGAGAAGAGGGAGGAGGGAGATAGAGGTGACCAGGAGGAGGAGAAGAGGGGGAATCCAAAGAGGTGAGAGCAAGCTAGCCAGTAATCACTTCCCTATGTGTTCTCCACAGTCTGGACCCCTCAGAGATGTTCACAGAATTATACAGAGAAGAGAAGAGGGAGAAAGGAGACAGAGGTGGCCAGGAGGATTAAGGGGGGGGGGGGCGAGTCAAAAGGAGAGAGAACCGATCCAGCCAGTAATCAGTTCTCTAAGTGTTCTCCACAGCCCAGAACACACAGAGATTCACAGAGTTGGGCAGAGAAAAGAAAGGGGAGGAGGAGATAGAGGCAACCTCGTGGAGAAAAAGGAGAGTCCAAAGGGGGAGAGAGCAATCCAGCCAGTAACCTCACTCCCAAGTAAAAATGGGTACTGAAGATTGGGTTCTTAAAGGTACAAAATCAATAACAAATACCAAAAAGCAAAGATTAAAAATCTAGGGTAGAGGTTAGATTCTCAAAAATACAATATTAAAGAAAAAAACAGTCACAAAAATTATAAAATATATATATATGAAGTTTGCTTTAAAAATAGGGCCTTTTTTTGCAATGTAATAGTAGGTTATAAAAATGAAAATTAAAGGAGTAATAGAGGACTTAAAAAATAAAAAAATAAAAAAATGTTAATAGTAAAACTATATCTACGATTTTCTCTGGTGGTGTTGTGGACAGTGTAGGGTCAGTTCATTTTCAGATAGTTCCTTGATCTGGCTTACATTTCTCAAGATCTATAAGTCCATTCCTATGTAGTTGGTGCTAACTGCAGAGTTTTAATCTATTGCAACTGTCACTTCCAAAGTGGTTCCCTCTGTTTATTTTAGCCTCTGTTTGCTGGCCTCTTCAGTGTCTAATTTCCACCCTGACACAAGGGGGCGGTGGTGGTCACTTTTTTTAGGCTCACCTGTTCAGTCGTGCTGTGGGGAGGGAGGAACACTGCAAACAAACATCACAGGCGTCTGTGGGGAGTGCTCCCGGTGTCTCAGCCACACTGGGTTTGCCCCCACTCACGGCGTGTGTGCTTTCCCAGTCTACATGGCTCAGGCTCTAGGTTGCTCTGCCAGGAGCTGTCTGAGGCCAGCTCTGGGTTGAGTGCACTTCCCAGGTCTAACCGCTCAGGTTCAGGTTCTTGGGTACTCCACAAAGCTGCAGACTTGATTGGGCCTGTGTTTTGTGCCCTTCCCTGGTCCGAGCAGCTCAGGTGACCAGGTGCTTGGCGAGCTGTGACTTATCGCCTCTCCCGTCCCAGCTGCTCGGTTTTCTGGGTGTACAACGGGCGCACCTTCTCAGGTGTGCCGTGTGTCTCCTCTGGGGAGCTGATCTCTGGCTGCGACCCTCCTGGTGGATGTTGACCATCCAAAATCCCAAGGAGTCTTGGTTAGCAACGAAGCCTGCTTGCAGTTTGGTAGATGATGCCTCTCTGGGGCTGCGATTGCCCCCTTCTGGCTCTGGCTGCCCATCCCTGCCTCTCTCTAGCAGGGGATGGGCCAGTCCACAGCTGGCTAGCTCTGCTCAGTCCTTTGTTCTGTGAGCAGGCCTGGCAGAGTTTTAGGTTAGGACTTTTCCCGGGATAGCTATCCCACAGTCTGGGTTGCTATTTCTAGTTAGTTCCCTCAGATTGCCCTCGGGGCATTCAGGCCCGGTCCTTACCCTAAGCAGTGCAGCCCACGTCTCCCTGTCCAGTCCCCGCTTGCTAGCGGCGGATGCAAGTGTCTGCGCTGCTTCTCTATTAGGAGTTGCCTTAGGCATGTCATCTGTGGGTTTTAATTACTTATTTATTTTCCCTCCCAGTTACGTTGCCCTCTGAGGTTTCAAGGTTCACCACCAGTTCACCGGTGAAAGTGTTTTCTGGTGTTTGGAAACTTCTCTCTTGTTAAAGACTCCCTTCCTAGGATGGATCTCCGTCCCTCTCTCTTCTGTCTCTCTTTTTATCTTTTATATTTTTTCCTACCTCCTTTTGAAGACAATGGGCTGCCTTTCTGGGTGCCTGATGTCCTCTGCCAGCATTCAGAAGTTGTTTTGTGGATTTTGCTCAGCGTTCAAATGTTCTTTCGATGAATTTGTTGGAGAAAAAGTGGTCTCCCCGTACTATTCCTCTGCCATCCTAGGACCGCCCCTCAAGAACCTTGTTTGTGTGGGTCATTGACCAAGAGCAGTTGCTGCCTCTGTTTGCCACTAGCCTTTTATGCATTTCTAGCTGCACAAGCCTGTGGTCTGCCTGCCAACCCACAGCTCTGCAGACCAGGCTTTCAGAGCAAAGAAGCCCACTATATATTTATTTCACATTTATCTCAACTGTAAATAGTTTCCAAGGAACTCAGACTTGGATTGATTTCCCCAGGCAGTTTACCTCAGTTCAGAACTGACACAAACTCTTCATCCACAGCTAGCAACAAACCTATTAAGGCAGTGTGTTAGTTCCCTGTGGATACCACAACAAGTGACCACAAGCTTGGTAGTTGAGAGAGCTTACCGGTGCTGGGAGAGGGGGAAGGGTGGGGAAAGGGATAGTTAGGGAGTTTGGGATGGACATGCACACACTGTTGTATTAAAATGGACAACCAACAAGCACCTACTGTACAGCACAGGGAACTCTGCTCAGTGTTATGTGGCAGCCTGGATGGGAGGGGAGTTTGGAGGAGAATGGATATATGTATATGTATGGCTGCGTCCCTTTACTGTTCACTTTAAACTATCAGAACATTGTTAATTGTCTGCACTCCAAAACAAAAAGTTTTTAAAAAGCAAGTATCAAAATAAAACAAAATAAACTTGGTGGTTTAAGACAAAGAATTTTTATCCTCTTACAGTCCAGGAGGCCAGAAGTCCAAACTCATCTTGTGGGCAGAGTCAGGCTCGCTGTGAGGTTTCCAGGGGAAAACCCCTCCTCTCTTCAGCTTCTGCAGGAGCTAGGCTTTCCTTGGTTTGCCACTGGGTATCTACAATCTCTGCTTTGTCTTTAGAGGGCCTTCTCCTCCCTATATCTGTCTTCTCTTATGATTAATATAAGGACATTTAGTCAGCCAATCAAGGATGACTTCATCTTGAGATCATTAATAACATCTGCAAAGACTTTATTCTCAATTAAAGTCATATTCATAGGTTCCAGGGGTTAAGATGTAGACATTTCTTTGGTGGGAGGGAATGTCACCATTCAACCCACAAGCAGGTGGCCAGTATATTATACTACCCCCATTTTACAGATACGTGCTCTTGTAACCAAGGATACAGGTACACAGGTAAACAGATCATGATTTTGGACCAAGATAAAACTAAATGGCCTGGACACAGATTGAATCATGATATTGGCTCTTTAGCATCATGTTTTGCTCTTTGTAGAACACCAATGTTCACTGCAGTACTGTTTACAACAGCCAGGACATGGAAGCAAACTAGAAGTCCAACAGATGAATGGATAAAGTTGCGGAACATATTTACAATAGAATATTATTCAGTCCCCCAAAAGGGATGAAATTGGGTCGTTTGTAGTGATGTGGACGAAACTTCAGTTGGCATACAGAGTGAAGTAAGTCAGAAAGAGAAAAGCAATTATTGCATATTAACACGTATATGAAATCTAGAAGAATGAGACTGATGAACCTATTTTCAGGGCAGGAATAGAGACAAAGATTAGAGAATGGACTTCTGGACAGTGCGCAGGAAGAACATGGGACAAACTGAGAGTAGTACTGACATATACACACTACCATGTGTGAAATAGATAGCTAGTGGGAAGCTGCCGCATAGAACAGGGGGCTCAGCCTGGGGCTCTGTGGCGACCTAGAGGAATGGGATTGAGGGGGTGGGAAGGAGGCTCAAGAGGGAGGAGATATATATATATATATTCACACACATAGTTATAGCTGATTCACATTGTTGTACAGCACAAAGTAATACAATATTATAAAACACTTATCCTCCAGTTTTTAAAAAATGTGGCTGGGGAAAACATAAAAAAAAAAGAAAAAAAATGGACTGTATAAGGAAGACTTCTGTTTCCCCTTGGAATATACTATGACAGCAATTCACCTGGGTTAACATGTGAGTGAGTGAATGGCAGTCCAGTTGGCCTCTCTAGGAAAGTTGGTTGGATTTTGTTTAAAGAGGCCAGCTCCAGGAAGCATGACTTTGAACATCTCAGTTGTCAGGAGGACAGTCAGTTTATAACTGCTATCACTGTTGATCATGAATGTTTTCCCCAGGAGGTGAAGAGGACAGTAAGCACACAGGCTTGCTCAGATAATCAGTAGACCATTCTTTGCTGGAGGAAGAAATCTTTCAAATCCATCTTCTCGAGCCTATGTCTGGGGAAATAGGATTATAGACTAGTTGTATCCACTAGTGTCAGTGGGCTGGGAATTACATAATGGCTCCTTATACAGTCTTAGGATTGGGAGAAATCAGCAGAATGTTGCTTTATTACCGTCTTCCTTTAAAAATGGATGATTAGCACCGTATGTGAAAACTCACTGGACACACTAGTTGTCAGGAATGACTTTGTCTCGTGCTAATGTGCTAGTCAGGTGTCAATCCATGGTTTTATTTCCTTTTCAGTGTGAAGTGTAATGTAGCTCTCAGCCTCAATTTTATGAAATAATGGTTCGGAAGGAGATGTAGTCAGGTTATTAAGTCCTTCCCCAGCTGTGAGAAACTCTTAATTTTTACTCTTCTTAACTCATCAAAGTCATTTAGCTGAAATCACCTAGGTAATTCAGGCAAAATACCTATTCCCTTGCTTTCTCTATTTAGACCTGCCTGTAACTGCCTGTTTAATGAAAGGCAGTAAGTTTAACAATTCCATTAAATTTAACACCTTATAAAGCACATAAGACATTGGCTGCATCAATGCTGCATGAGTATTTAATAATAGGAACTAATGCTTTATAGCACTTCACAGTTTATAAAGCACTTTTTACTTATTATTTTATCTAAGGTTGGTGAGATCTGTGATGTTATGACTATTTTATAGATGAGGTGAGTGAGGGTCAGAGTAGTTGAACATTTAATAGAAATATCTATGGCAATAGAGCTGGTTAATATAGTGTTAGAACTTGAATCTAATTCTTCCTCCTCTATTTTGTACTATGTGGATTCCTTTTAATCTAGCACAGTTGTTCAGGCAGTTAAAAAGAAAGGGCCATGGGTAACTGATTTGTTCCAACTGTGAAATTTTACAGCTAGTGAGGACGCCCTGGATCGTGTACTTGTAACATGTCATTTGGCACAATAGGGTTGGACCTTCTGCTTCCTGAAGTCCTTTGAAAACTCTAGGTTTAGTTAAGAGACCTAGATTTGTGAAGACAAGTGCTTTGGTCTGTTTAAAGAGAGGTGAAGAAGCTGGATTTCAGAGAGCATGAGAGGCTTACCCAAGATCACACAGCTGGCTTGTAGTAGAAGTGGGAGTTTGGATCCAGATATCATAATATCCAGTTCCTCAGGATATTAAAGTATATGAACAGTTCCAAATAAAATAATAGCTAATAATAGATTTCTGTAGGATATGTCTGAAACTTCTTACTCCTGTTGACCTGAAATAAACAGATAGCCACATATATTTCTCCAGAGAAGATGGGTTTATTCTAGATCATCAGAGAATTGCTGAATTCAGAGTTCAGAGTTTGCAATCATGGAGAGCCATGTTAGGGCGAGGGAAGAACACTTTTACAGCAAAGGAGAGGAAGTTGGGAGGGTGACAGCAGAGTGCATCGTTTTCATTGACTGAATTCATGCCAGGAAAGGAATCTTTCTTCTTGTTGGGCTCTGCTATTAACATGGGGCATGAAAGCCCCCTCTTCTGGCCTCCTAACTGCATTTAATTCAAAGTGAAAAGTGTAGGCAATTCCATGGACTGTAGCCCGCCAGGCTCCTCTGTCCATGGAATTCTCCAGGCAAGAATACTGGAGTGGGTTGCGATTCCATTCTCCAGGCAGTCTTCCTGACCCAGGGATCCAACCAGCATCTCTGTTGTCTCCTGCATTGGCAGGTGGGTTCTTTACCACTAGAGCCGCCCGGAAAGCCCTATATGTGTGAATAAACAGTTCTGAATAAAATAATAGCTAATAGAGTTCCTCAGGATATTAAAATATATGCTGCTGCTGCTGCTGCTAAGTCGCTTCAGTCGTGTCCAACTCTTTGCGACCCCATGGACTGCAGCCTACCAGGCTCCTCTGTCCATGGGATTTTCCAGGCAAGAGTACTGGAGTGGGGTGCCATTGCCTTCTCCAATTAAAGTATATAAACAGTTATAAATAAAATAACAGCTAATAATAGATTTCTGCAGGATATTAAGATAATAATATACCATGATCAGACAGAATTTAGTCCAGAAATATATTTTCCCCCTTATTCTGGTTCTCTGATCCTAGCATTGGAGGAAACATTGACCTAAGCCAAACTAGTTGTGATCTTTCTTCAGGGAATTTGAATTTAGAATTTAGTGATATAAGAGGAGGAAATGAAAGTGCTCTCTTGTTTGGGTGGCCGGGGTCTAAAGACTAACCCCTAGCTTCTGCAACCTAAATCCCTATAGTTTCCCTATTGCTATGTTTCTGAACCTTTAATTTTCAGATTTTTCTTTTGATTCTGTAAACTAGTATACAATTCTAATAAGCTTTCTTTTTTTAAGATAATGCATATGGATTCTGTTGCTTGCTTACCTGTAACCTCTTACTCTAAGAGTGAAAAATTTGTTTTTCACCATTTGACATTCATTTATTTAACAGATCATCTCCAGCATATGCATATAGCAGTATCAGAATTATTAGCCCATACACTCATTAGAAAATTAAGTACAGTGTTTCTATAAAGTTCTTTTCACCTTTAGTGTCATAGACAAGTTTTTTTCCAACATTACTTAGGTTATCGCCTGCCTTCTTATTGCTGTCAGTGAAATTATTTCATACATTTGCAATATAGTTAGATTCTTTTGTGACATTCTGCAGTCCATCCTGGGATCCCCTGACTTCCTAAATTATTTTTTTAAAAGAATTCTCATACAATCAGGCTCTTTTTGCTATAAAACCCCAAATGCGTGGTTTTGACAGATGCATAATGTCATGTGTCCACCTTTACCATATCACAGGGAATACTTTCACCACCCTAAAAAATCCCCCCACTATACAGTTTTTTTTTTTTTTTGCTTTCTACAGCTTCCCTGCAGTCCCTGCTACCACCATTTTTTTTTCCTTTTCATCCCTGTAGTCTTTCCCATAATATTGTATAATTGGAATCACATAGGGTGTGACCTTTTAAGACTGACTTCTTCACTCAGCAATATGCATTTAAGACTTGTCCATATCTTTCCTTGACTTGTTAGCTCATTCCTTTTTGGAGATTAGTAGTATTCCACTGGTTGAATGTACCATAGTTTGTTAACCCATTCATTTATTGAAGGACATGTTGGTTGCTTCCAGTTTTGGGTGGTTATGACTAAAGATGCTCTAGGCATTAATGTACAGGCTTTTGTGTGGATGTACATTTTCAAATACTTAAGGGGTTGATTCTCAGGTTGTATGATTAGATTAGGTTTAGCTTTGTTAAGAATCTGCCAAATTTTCTTCCAAGATAGATACTCTATTTTTGCTTTTCCACTAACAATGAAAGAGAGCTCCTATGGCTTGGCATCCTTATCAGCATTTGGTGTTGTCAGTGTTCTGGATTTAAACCATTCTAAAAGGCATGTGGGCTTCCCTGGTGTCTCAGTTGTAAAGGATCCACCTGCCAATGCAGGAGACAAGGGTTTGATCCCTATGTTGGGATGATCCCCTGGAGAAGGAAATGGCAACCTACCCTAGTATTCTTATGCAGAGAATCCCATGGACAGAGGAGCCTGCAGGTCTACAGTCCATGGGATCCCAAAGAGTTATACATGACTTAGCAACTAAACAACAGCAACAGTAGGCATACAATGGTATATCATTATTTTAATTTTCAACTCGCTAATGAAAAATGACATTGAACGTCCTTTATATGCTTATTTGTTATTTGCACATATATTCTTTTGAAAATTGCTCAGATCTTTTGCTGATTTGTTAATTGGATTGTTTTTTTTCTTATTGTAGAGTTGTAAGATTGCTTTGTACATTTTGAATGCAATACCTTCACCATGCTTTTTCTATGCCATTATGCTTTCCTAGATTGTTGCTTATCTTTTGATGCTCTCAAGAGTTCCTTTTGTAGAGAAGTTTTAAAGTTTTAATCAAGTCCAATTTATCAATTTTTTCTTTGCTGTATCATGCTTTGGTGTATCATGCTTTTGTATTCTATCTAAAAGGGAAGTGAAGTGAAGTTGCTCAGTCATGTCTGACTCTGTGGCCCATGGACTGTAATCTACCAGGTGTCTCGGTCCATGGGATTTTCCAGGCAAGAATATTGGGGTGAGTTGCCATTTCCTTTTCCAGGAGATCTTTCTTACCCAGGGGTTGAACCCGGGTCTCCCACATTGTAGGCAGAAGCTTTACTGTTTGAGCCATTCAGTTCAGTCACTCAGTTATGTCCGACTCTTTGCAACCCTGTGAATCGCAGCATGCCAGGCCTCCCTGTCCATCACCAACTCCCAGAGTTTACTCAAATTCGTGTCCATCAAGTCAGTAATGCCATCCAGCCATCTCATCCTCTGTTGTCCCCTTCTCCTGCCCCCAATCCCTCCCAGCATCAGAGTCTTTTCCAATAAGTCAGCTCTTCGCATGAGGTGGCCAAAGTACTGGAGTTTCAGCTTTAGCATCAGTCTTTCCAATGAACACCCAGGACTGATCTTCCTTAGAATGGACTGGTTGTATCTCCTTGCAGTCCAAGGGACCCTCAAGAGTCTTCTCCAACACCACAGTTCAAAAGCATCAATTCTTTGGTGCTCAGCCTTCTTCACAGTCCAACTCTCACATCCATACATGACTACTGGAAAAACCATAGCCTTGACTAGACGGACCTTAGTCGGCAAAGTAATGTCTCTGCTTTTGAATATGCTATCTAGATCGGTCATAACTTTTCTTCCAAGAAGTAAGTGTCTTTTAATTTCATGGCTGTAATCACCACCTGCAGTGATTTTAGAGCCCCCCAAAATAAAGTCTGACACTGTTCCCACTGTTTCCCCATCTACTTGCCATGAACTGATGGGACCAGATGCCATGATCTTAGTTTTCTGAATGTTGAGCTTTAAGCCAACTTTTTCATTTATGTTTGAGCCATTAGGGAAGCCCATTCTATATAAAAATTCGCTACCAAACCAGAGGTTAACTAGATTGCTTCCTGTGTTCTAGAAGTTGTATAGTTTTGTGTCAGATGATCTGTTTGAAGTTAATTTTTGTGGAAGATATGTGGTCTATGTGTAGGTTCATTCCTTTTTGCTTATGGATATCCAATTGTTTCAGCACTGTTTGTTGAAAAGACTATTCTTTCTCTATTTGCATTTGCTCATTTATCAAACATCAATTGACTCCACATGTTTTCTGGGCTTTCTATTTTATTACACTGATTTATATGTCTATTCTTTCCTCAGTAACATGCTGTCTTGATTACCTTAGCTGTATTAGCAAGTCTTGAAATCATATAGTAATCAGGCCTCCAATTTTGTTCTTTTAGTTTAGTATTATGTTGGCTATTCTAGATCTTTCTCCTTTTTGTGTACACTATAGAATCAGTTTGTTGATGGCTTTAGCATTAGTTTGTTGTGCTATATATATAGGCCAAGCTGGGAAGAATTGATATTTAAACAATATTGAATCTTCCATTCTATGAACATGAAATATTTCTCTATTTCCTTAGATCTTCCTTGACATCTTCCATCAGAACTTTGTAGTTTTCATTTTATAGATCCCATACATATTCAATTAGATTTAGACCAACTATTTCATCTTTTGGAGTGCCATTGTGAGTGATATTTAACATTTTTTTTTGAACTCTACTTGTTCATTCTTGATATATAGGACAGCAACTGACTTCTATATTAACCTTGTATTCTGTGACTTTGTTGTACTTGCTTGTTAGTTCCAAGAATATTTTATTGATTCCTTGAGATTTTCTACATATACCATTATGTCATCTATGAACATAGTGTTTATTCTTTCTCAATTTGTGTACATTTTATTTTTTTCTAGTCTTATCACATTAGCTAGAACTTACAGTATGATAATTCATAGGATTTGTGAAAGAGGACAGCCTTGCTTTGTTTCTGATTTGGGGGAAGAAAGTATCCAGTTTTACAACATTCATGCATGTGTGCGAAGTCACTTCAGTCATATCTGACTCTTTGCAACCCTATGGATGGTAGCCCTCCAGACTCCTCTGTCCATGGGATTCTCCAGGCAAGCATACTGGAGTGGGTTGCTATGCCCTCCTCTAGGAGATCTTCCTGACCGGGATCAAACCCTTGTCTCCTGCATTGGTAGGTGGATTCTTTACCACTAGCACCACCTGGGAAGCCCCCTTACACCATTAGGTATAGCTTTTTGTAGATATTCATCATCAGGCTGGGGAAGTTCCTCTTTACTCCTAGTTTGCTAAGAGTTTCTATTTTATTTTTTTTTAAACATGAATGGGTATTAGATTTTGTCTTTTTTTTTTTTTGCGTGTCAATAGATAGAATTAAATAGTTTTTTCTTTACTTGTTGATAAAGTGGCTTACTTTTTTCCCCCCCAATATCAGACCATCCTGCATACATAATCTTTTTTATGCATTGCTGAGTTGAATTTGCCAAAAAGTTTTTTTGTGTCTATGCTCATGAGAGAGATTGACCTGTGGTTTTCCTTTCTTAAAATGTTTTTACCCAGTTTTAGTATCAGGGTAATTCTGGCCTCATAGAATGAGTTTGGAAGTATTTTGTGTTCTTTTTTTGGAAGTGACTAAAGAAAATTGGTATTCTTGCTTCCTTAAATATTTGGTATTCACAAGTGATTTGTTCTGGGCCTGGTACTTCGTTGTCTAGAAAGCTATTGATTATTCAATTCCTTTAGTAGATGTAGGCCTATTTCAATTATGTATTTCGCTTTGTGTGAAATTTGGTAACATGTGCCTTTCAAGGCATTTGTCCATTTCATCTAAATTATCAACTTTTGGGCATAGGATTTTTGTGACACTCCCTTTTTTCCCTTTAAATTTCCATAAGCTCATTAAGGATAACCCCTCTTTGATTTCTGATATTTATAAATTTTTTGTCTCATTTTTCTTGGTTAGCCTGGCTGGGGATTTATAAATGTTACTGATTTTTTAAAAAGACTAACTTCTGGTTTTGTTGATTTTCTTTATTATATTTCTATTTTCAAATTCACTGATTTTTGTTCTGATTTTTACTGTTTATTCTGCTTGCTTTAGGCTTAAATTTTCTTTAGTTTCCTACAGCAAAAGCTTAAATAATTAATTTTAGAGTTTTCTCCTTTTGTAATATATGCTTTTAATACTATAAATTTCCTTCTAAGTACTGCTTTCACTACATCTCACAGATTTTGATAAGTTGCAGTTTCATTTTCATTCAGTTCAAATAATTATTAATTTCTCTTGAATTCTTTGATTCATGTGTCACTCAGAAGTGTTTTGTGGTTCAAAAAAAAAAAAAACAAGAAAGAGAGAGGTGTTTTGTTTATCTCCAAGTATTTGGAGATTTTTCAGCTATGTATTATTGATTTCTAGTTTAATTCCACATGGTCTGGGAACATACTTTGTATGATTTCTATTCTCTTAAATATGGTAAGATGTGTATTATGGCCTAGAATGTGGTCTATTTTTGAGTATGTTTACTGTATGTTACTATATCTTTACTGACTTTACTGCCTGCTGTATCTGTTAATTACTGAAAGAAGGATGTTGAAGTCTTCAAGTATTATATTAGATTTGTTTCTTTCAGTTCTAATTTTTTTTTTCTCATGTATTTTAATGGTCTGTTGTTAGGTGTATTGAGGATTTTTATGTCTTTTTGGGAAATTGACCTTTTAAATCATGTATAATGTTATTTTTTATCCTGTATAATTTTTCTTTTTCTAAAGTCTACTTTGCTTAAAGTTAATATAGTTACTCCAGCTTTCTTTTGATTAGAATTAGCATGGCATATCTTTCTCCATCCTTTTATTGTTAAACTTTTAAAGTCTTTATGTTTATAGTAGATTTCTTGTAGATAATAGATTATGAGTCTAGGTTTTTCTTTTAAACACTAGAAAGTTTCCTTTATCTCAGAAGTAAGACCAGATGTTCACTCTTTCCCCTGCTTTTAAACATTATTCTGACAGTGATAGCCCATGTGTTTACAAAAGAGAAATAAGTAAGAGGAATTGGTTTTGGAAAATAAAAAGGGAAATTATATGATCATATGATCTTATATGGCTTAGAGGGTAAATCATCCGCCTGTAATGCAGGAGACCCAGGTTCAATCCCTGAGTTGGGACGATCCCCTGGAGAAGGAAATGGCAACCCACCCCAATATTCTTGCCTGGAAAATCCCATGGATGGAGGAGCCTGGTAGGCTGCAGTCCATGGGGTCACTAAGAGTCGGACATGACTGAGCAACTTCACACTTTATGATCTTTTAATATAAAACAACTATAATGAAAATCTACTAACAACTCCAGACACAGTAAATTTAGCAATGTGTACAATAACCAAAATAATGTACAAAAAATAACTTTCTTTTAAACATCTACAGAAATCAGCTAGAGAAGATATTGGATAAGAGATTATTTTTCCCCAGTCATGTTGAAAGCATAAGTTATCTAGGTATAAACTTCAGAAGAAATGCTCTGAGTATTAATAAAAATAAGAATAAAACTTTGCTGAGTGATAATAAAGGACACCTTGGAATATTAAAAGATAATTATTCGGGTGGGGGTAGGAAGATTTAATTTTATAAAGAACTAAATTATCCTTAATATAATCTATAAACATATGAAATCTTTCCCCTAAGACTCCAATTTTAACAAATGGTTCCAAAGTCTCTTGGAAAGAATGAACATGTAAGATCACCCTTAACTGCTGAAATGAGAGGAATACAGAGAAAACATGTTCATTAAATATATTAAAATATATTATAAAAACATGGTAATTGAACTATTATGCTAATAGTATAGCAACAGGCAGGGTAAACAGTGAGATGTAATGGAATCCAATATATGATTCAAAAGGCCACCTAAATTAATTGATAATTTATGCAAAGATGCTTTTTTACATGGGGAAAAAATAAAGTATTTCCCTATTTCACTTTTTACACCAAAATAAATCTCAGGTAGATCTCCAATTTTAATATAAAAATAACCTTTAAAATACTACTTAAAATGATGGATGTAAGCTTCTGTAATACTGGAATAGGATAATTTTTATGATGAAAATAAATATGTCAGAAACAGTAAAGAAAAATTCATAGTTTATTATGTAACAAAGCCAAACTCATACACATACAACC
This sequence comes from Oryx dammah, assembly GCF_014754425.2. Lineage (NCBI taxonomy): Eukaryota > Metazoa > Chordata > Mammalia > Artiodactyla > Bovidae > Oryx > Oryx dammah. Next base: position 39,228,704 of record NW_024070193.1, read on the forward strand.
ACACACATTTTTGTACAGAGAAAACAGTGTACACATCTATGAAAAACAACTTTTAAACACCAAAAGGAATATTTACAGAAGTTATTTTAAGGCTTACATTGTGGGAGACTGTGAGGGAAACTCACGTCACAGCGTGACTTTATTGGTTAAGTGTGGCAAACGCAGGGTGGTCCCTGCATGTCCCATGGCAGACATCAATAATCAATCACAGCTCTTTTCCCTGTTGAGCCAGTTGCAGAATCCTTGTGGTTTTCTAGAGAGCTACTGTCCACTGACCAGAGGTGACACATGCAGTCTCCTTAGAGATCCTGGCTATGATTGGACTGGTATTGTGCAGGAAAGATAAGTCCCATCCACTTGGTAGAACCAGCATAGCTTTTCTCGGTTGTGAGAGAGAGAAAGATTAGCAACAGCAGACATGCAGTGCTAACAGGAACCCCAGGCAGATATCTGAACAGAGGCTTGAGGATTTAAGGAAGATTAGGCATCTCAGAAAAGGAAAGATTATAGGCATCTAAATGCAGAGTTCCAAAGAATAGCAAGAAGAGATAAGAAAGCCTTCTTCAGCGATCAGTGCAAAGAAATAGAGGAAAACAACAGATTGGGAAAGACTAGAGATCTCCTCAAGAAAATTAGAGATACCAAGGGAAAATTTCATGCAAAGATGGGCTCGATAAAGGACAGAAATGGTATGGACCTAACAGAAGCAGAAGATAATTAAAAAGAGGTGGCAAGAATACACGGAAGAACTGTACAAAAAAGATCTTCATGACCCAGATAGTCATGATGATGTGATCACTAATCTAGAACCAGACATCTTGGAATGTGAAGTCAAGTGGGCCTTGGAAAGCATCACTACGAACAAAGCTAGTGGAGGTGATGGAAATCCAATTGAGCTGTTTCAAATCCTGAAAGATGATACTGTGAAAGTGCTGCACTCAATATGCCAGCAAATTTGGAAAACTCAGCTGTGGCCATCAGACTGGAAAAGGTCAGTTTTCATTCCAATTCCAAAGAAAGGCAATGCCAAAGAATGCTCAAACTACCACACAATTGCACTCATCTCACATGCTAGTAAAGTAATGTTCAAAATTCTTCAAGCCAGGCTTCAGCAATACGTGAACTGTGAACTCCCCGACGTTCAAGCTGGTTTTAGAAAAGGCAGAGGAACCAGAGATCAAATTGCCAACATCTGCTGGATCATGGAAAAAGCAAGAGAGTTCCAGAAAAACATCTATTTCTGCTTTACTGACTATGCCAAAGCCTTTGACTGTGTGGATCACAAGAAACTGTGGAAAATTCTGAAAGAGATGGGAATACCAGACCACCTGACCTGCCTCTTGAGAAACCAACATGAAGGTCAGGAAGCAACAGTTAGAACTGGACATGGAACAACAGACTGGTTCCAAATAGGAAAAGGAGTATGTCAAGACTGTATATCGTCACCCTGCTTATTTAACTTCTGTGCAGAGTACATCATGAGAAACGCTGGACTGGAAGAAACACAAGCTGGAATCAAGATTGCCGGGAGAAATATCCATAACCTCAGATATGCAGATGACACCACCCTTATGGCAGAAAGTGAAGAGGAACTAAAAAGCCTCTTGATGAAAGTGAAAGAGGAGAGCGAAAAAGTTGGCCTAAAGCTCAACATTCAGAAAACGAAGATCATGGCATCCGGTCCCATCACTTCATGGGAAATAGATGGGGAAACAGTGGAAACGGTGTCAGACTTTATTTTTTTGGGCTCCAGAATCACTGAAGATGGTGACTGTAGCCATGAAATTAAAAGACGCTTACTCCTTGAAAGAAAAGTTATGACCAACCTAGAATGCATATTCAAAAGCGGAGACATTACTTTGCCCACTAAAGTCCGTCTAGTCAAGGCTATGGTTTTTCCTGTGGTCATGTAAGGATGTGAGAGTTGGACTGTGAAGAAGGCTGAGCACCAAAGAATTGATGCTTTTGAACTGTGATGTTGGAGAAGACTCTTGAGGGTCCCTTGGACTGCAAGGAGATCCAACCAGTCCATTCTGAAGGAGATCAACCCTGGGATTTCTTTGGAAGGAATGATGCTAAAGCTGAAACTCCAGTACTTTGGCCACCTCATGCGAAGAGTTGACTCATTGGAAAAGACTCTGATGCTGGGAGGGGTTGGGGGCAGGAGGAGAAAGGGGGACGACCGAGGATGAGATGGCTGGATGGCATCACGGACTCGATGGACGTGAGTCTGAGTGAACTTTGGGAGATGGTGATGAACAGGGAGGCCTGGCATGCTGTGATTCATGGGGCTGTAAAGAGTTGGACACGACTGAGCGACTGAACTGAACTGAACTGAGGCATCTCAGTGACTTGATGTATGCTTTGAGCAGGGCTTGATGAATGGACTGAGGGGAAAAGAAGTTTCGTTGGAGGGCATCATCAACTCAGTACACACTCATTGATTGAACGTGCAAGGTGTGTAGAGCTTTGTGTTGGGCATTTTGAGAGATATATAAATGAATATACAATAGTGTTCAATTTCAAGGAGTCCTTGGACACAACTTAGACATCAGCCAAAGTGAGATGAGTCTCATTTAGAGAGAGATTCTCACAAGATGTGAACCCTCCAGTGAGTTGACACACCCCAAAAGTCAGTCCTAATGTTCACACTTTCCAAAACTCTATACTATCTATTTTCTTTTTATGCTTGGGCTGAGTCAGGGGGCCTGCACTGGTTAACCAATTCAGTAAACCCAGATAATAGTTAACTTGGAAAATCGTTGCAGTACTTTGAAATGAGAAACAAGTTACATTTCATCACGTCTAAAAAAAAAAAAAATCCACCATGAAGGAGTACTATTATTTTACATACTACCCTATCATTAGTATATACCATAGCATAGTATATACCATAGGTAGTAGTGGAGACGGCAATGGCACCCCACTCCAGTACTCTTGCCTGGAAAATCCCATGGAGGGAGGAGCCTGGTGGGCTGCACTCCATGGGGTCGCTAGGAGTCGGACATGACCGACGCGACTTCACTTTCAGTTTTCACTTTCATGCATTGGAGAAGGAAATGGCAACCCACTCCAGTGTTCTTGCATGGAGAATCCCAGGGACGGGGCAGCCTGGTGGGCTGCCGTCTCTGGGGTCGCACAGAGTTGGTCACGACTGAAGCGACTTAGCAGCAGCAGCAGCAGCAGCAGTACTGAATAGGTAGTACATCCCAACTGCAGTGTGTTTGTGTGTGTGCGTGTATGTGTGTGTGTTGTGGGAGTTCTCCACAACACCAAGCAATTCTCTGACATCAGCTGGATGTCCTAGAATTCAATTCAGTTTGACACTGTCTACCTGGAGACAGCTTCGGATCCCGCAGGTTAACGGCTCAGTTCTACATGGCTGGCCCTCTCCGCTGCTGCTGGTAAGTCGCTTCAGTCGTGTCCGACTCTGTGCGACCCCATAGATGACCCTCTCCCCTACCTCGGTCCAGTCACAAGTCCAAGTTGTCATCTGTGCTTCTGACCTGCTGGCTATAGATTGGAGGCTCCAGTGACAACCTCCTTCAGCTTGATTCATTTGCTAGAACTACACACAAAATGTAGGGAGACATTTTACTTACTAGAGCATTGGTTTATTATAAAAAAATATGTAACTTATAAACAGCCAGTTGGAAGAGATTCCTAAGGCAAGGTATGGAATAAGGGTGTAGAGCTTCCATGTCCTCTCAAAGTGTGCCCTCTCCCCAAATCTCTACTTGTTCAACCAGCAACCCAGAAGCTCTGGGAAACTCATAATTTTGGTTTTTTATGGAGGCTTCATTACATAGGCATGATTGATTACACCATTGGCTATTGGTGATTGATTCAACTTCCAGGCTCTCTTTTCTCTTCTGAGGTTGGGGGGTGGAAATGAAATTTCCAATCCTCTCATTACCTGGTTGGGGCTTCCCCAGTGTCTCAGATGGTAAAGAATCTGCCTGCCAATGCAGAAGATGTGGATTTGATCCCTGGAGGGGGAAATGGCAACCCACTCCAGTATTGTTGCCTGGAGAATCCCGTGCACAGAGGAGCTGATGGGTTACAGTCCATGGGGCCTCAAGAGTAGGACACGACTGAGTGACTACATAAGAGCAATAATCACCAGTTTGGCTCTCCTGGCAACCAGCTCTCACCCTTAGGTGCTTTCCAAAAGCCACCTCATTAACATAACAAAAGACGCCTTTATCTCTCTCCTCACTTGGGAAATTCCAAGGGTTTTCAGAGCTCTGAGCTGGGAACAGTGGATGGAGAGCAAATATATATTTCTTATTATATATCACAATATCATGACTGCCAGTTAAACTAGTACTTCATGGTTTAAAAAGAAATCTCATGGAGTTTCTATTTTTTGCTTATTGAAAGATTGCATTTATAACTAGATATAGATTTTAAAAAATTGATCTTGTGCAAATATAAAAGGAAAGGTGAAATAAAATACTTTAGGTTTTCTTTAAACTTCTCATTCAGAGTCTGAACCTTTAGAATAAAGTTTTGACCCCGAGTCATGGTTGTCTGCGTTTTTCTTTTTAAATACAGCTTTTAATTTTTATTTATTTATTTGGCTCTGTGGGTCTTAGTTGTGGAACCCAGGATCTTTGATCTTTTTGAGGCATATAGGATCTAATTGCCTGGCCAGGAGCTGAACCCAGGCCTCCTGCATTGGGATCGTGAGTCTTACCACTGAACCACCAGAGAAGTCTCATTGTCTGTGTTTTTCCACCCAGCATTGTTCTCTGTGCCTTGAAGTGTGTGTGCGATAAAGCATTTCATGAAAGTATCCATAAAAGAAATCCAAGCTTTTAGTGATGGATTTTTAAGTGAGATCTCCAGTTACAAAGGTGACTGTGAACTCCAGCTTTAGGAATGTTGCTGAACTCCCAAATATTTAGTTTGGGAGAGCTCTCAACTGTTGTTTCTGGGATTTCTTCCACATCTCCATTCACTTCTGCAAGTTTTGATGTTTTCCTAAGGGACAGGCTAATATGATGGTGGCTTGGGTCACTAGAGATCAGAAAAGTCACCTGATTTTACAGGTACTAAAATGCTGAAATAGATACAGGATAGCACAGTAATTACCAAGGATCTAGAGAAGCCTTCATACTGTCCAGAATATTTTCTCCCTGAAATCAAAAGGGTTAGCAGCCAAAGCCCATCATCATTGCTTGATGAGCCCTTGGGAAAACGGGGCTCATCATAATGAGCAGCTTCACCAAGGCAAGAGGTCTTGCTTCCCTCCTGGATGGAATAAAATGGTCTAGGAAAACAGAATCCTTATGTAACTGAGTAGAGTTAATAATTACAGTGCTGGGGAGAACTTGATGAGGTTTACTAGTCAAAATCTATTGAAAAAACATTGTATACATTTTATAAAAATTATTTCCAAAAATCAATTTAGTACTTCAGAGAATGTGGAAAAGCAGAGGACTTGTCGAGAGAATGTCAAGGGACAGCTTTTTCTGTATTGTTGCCCACTGGGCACATCCTACCAAGGAAGAACATGCTTGCACTAAGTTGCTCCAGTCGTGTCTGACTCTTTGCAACCCCATGGACTGTAGTCTGCCAGGCTCCTCTGTCCTTGGGATTCTCTAGGCCAGAATACTGGATTGGGTTGCTATGGCCTTCTCCAGGGGATCTTCCTGACCCAGGGATTGAACTTGCATCTCTAAATCTGTTGCATTGACTAGTGGGTTCTTTACCACTAGTGTCATCTGGGAACCTCAAATAGTTGCTCAGTTGTATCCAACACTTTGCAACCCTATGGACTACAGCCCCCCAGGCTCCTCTGTCTATGCCGTTTCCTTCTCCAGGGGCTATTTTCAACCTAGGGATCGAACCTGGGTCTACATTGCAGGTAGATTCTTTGCCATCTGAGCCACCAGGGTAACACCAAGGAAGGGAGAATGTCAACGCAGGTTGGTGCCTAATCCTAGGGCCTTGACTTCTGAGCTTAGTGGTTTGGCTTTTGTTTGACAAGGAGATGGGTGCCATGTAGGGGCATGGTCACAAAGAAAGCCTTCAGTTGACTCAGTGCTTGGACTCAGTGTTAGAGATGAAGCTTTCCCCTTTTGAAAAGAGCAAAAAACATGACTACCGAAGTGGAGGTGTTTTAAACCTGAGAGCCAGTATGCTGTATGCATTGAAATCAGATGCTTGTGCATAATCCAGGGCCACAGATTTCATTAATGAGATCATTTCCTAGAGTGAGAACAAAAGATGTATTTTGCTTCCGTCACAATGTGGAATTTGCTCCACATGTTAGTAGAGCAAAGTGCCTCTGGAAGTCAGGACATGGCATCTGAAGATGGTTTGCAATGGGGCATTGCTTCCTAAGCTTTGCATTGTAAGTGGCAGAAAAAAAACAGATGAGGAATTCCTTAACAAGGTCTTTCTTTTTAGACAGTCTGGACTTAGAACGATAAGAAGGGAAATTTTTTGGAAGTATTCTGCTGTGGAATTACCCACAACTATAAGGCAATGGCAACCCACTCCAGTACTCTTGCCTGGAAAATCCCATGGATGGAGGAGCCTCGTAGGCTGCAGTCCGTGGGGTCTCGAAGAGTCGGGCATGACTGAGCGACTTCACTTTCACTTTTCACTTTCATGCATTGGAGAAGGAAATGGCAACCCACTCCAGTATTCTTGCCTGGAGAATCCCAGGGACAGAGGAGCCTAGTGGGCTGCCATCTATGGGGTCGCACAGAGTCGGACATGACTGAAATGACTTAGCAGCATATTGATCATGAAGCAGTGTGCTTTATTTACCCAGCAAATATTTGTTGAGTATAAATACTATGGCAGTCACTTGTAATAGAGTGCAGAGTGTGTTTGCCATTGTAAATGTATTATGGCAACAAATGTGGATTTGCTAGTATTCTAAGTACTATAGATAAGAGATACATTGTACTATAGTGAAGTGAAGTTGCTCAGTCCTGTCCGACTCTTTGGGACCCCACGGACTGTAGCCTACGAGGCTTCTAAGTCCATGGAATTTTCCAGGCAAGAGTACTGGAGTGGGTTGCCGTTTCCTTCTCCAGGGGGTCTTCCTGACCCAGGGATTGAACCCCAGTCTCCCTCATTGTCCCAGGCAGACGCTTTACCCTCTGAGCCACCGGTACCATAAAAGCTGAGCCACATTGTACTATAAAAGCTTCTAATAGGAGAATTTGATCTAGCCAGGGAGATCAAGAAGGGCTTTCCTGAGCAGGTGGTGTTTTAGGTATTTGAGTAGGAGTCAAGCACTTGACGAAGGGAAGGGAAATACTCACAGCAGAGGAAATGGCATGTTCAAAGGTTCTGTGGTGTCAGGGAGCTAGGGGCAAACGAGGTATGGAGAGAAACCCGATGTGGTTGGAATGAAAAGAGTAGCAGGATAAGAAGCATGATATGAGGTTTTGGGAACAGGTAGAAGTCATTCATGCTTTTTTGGTGAGAGGCATGATTTTTAAATGCTGCCCTTAGATCAATGAGAAAATCATGGAGGACTGACACTACCAGATTTGTGTTTAGAAAGATTTCCCATTTCTCCTCTGGAGATCTGATTGGAGGGAGTTAAGAGCATGTGTGGGCCAACTAGTTAGAAAGGCTACTTCATACCTGAAGGTGTCAGGATCCCAGTAATGCTCATGTGCAGAGCCAGACTTCTATGTTCACTTTGGATTAAAACATGAGAGAGTCAACTCCTAGGAAGGCTGATAAGAAGTCCAGGAGTCCCCAAGGAGAGAGGGGTCTGGAATTCTCAAGGAGAAGGAAAGGACAAACTTTTTTGGTCTACATTCCTTAGTCTTAGTCAATTACACAACTCACTTTAAACTCTGTACTAGGGATTAAAGAACAATGTATCCTGCTTGAGGACAGTTTCTCCTTCCTGAAAACCTCTGGCTAATCCTGTTATTTTAAAATGTAAATTATGGGAGTGGGTCCAGTAAGATCTTTACAACCTCCAGACATTCTTTTGATTCACTGTAATAATTAAAAGGTATATAACTCTGTTGGTAATACTAGCAAGGGGGGCACTCTCCATCCCCATTCTGATGTCTGTGTCAGAAGCTTTCTCTATCTCTTTTATACTTTAATAAAACTTTATTACACAAATGCTCTGAGTGATCAAGCCTCGTCTCTGGCCCCAGATTGAATTCTTCTCTGGAGGCCAAGAATCCTAGCGTCTTTTGTGGTTCAGCAACAACCTTTCAAACACTAGATCAAACCTTTAAAAATGACTATTCTTACTATTGTGTAGCAAAATCAACTTTCAAACAAAATATTAAGCTTCAAAAGAAAACAATATTGAAGTGCCCTTGCTCAGGTGGGAATGGGAAGATGGTAGACAAAATCTGACTATGATGGTTAATTTTATGTGCTAAGTTAGAGTGCCCAGATAGTCAGACATTATTCTGGGTATTTCTGGGAGGGATTAACTTTTAATTAGGTGGACTTTGAGTAAAGCAGACTGCCCTCCATGATGTGGTAGGCTCCATCTGATCAGCTGAAGGCTCTAATGGAACAAAAAGACTGACTTCCCTCAAGCAAGGAGGAATTCTGTAGCAGAGAGCCTTCATATAGGAACTGCAGCATCAGCTCTTCTGAGTCTCCAGCGTGATAGCCCACCCTGCAGAGTTTGGACTTATCAGCCTCCATAATTATTGTGTGAGCAAATTTCTTAAAATTTTCTCTCTCTCTCTATATCCTATTGTATGTGCATATACTATAATGTGTGTATGTATGTATATGTGTGTGGGGGTATGTGTGTATGTATTTGTGTGTCAGTTGTATTGGTTCTGTCTCTGGGAGAACTCAGACTAAAGCATCCTTTATTCCTTCCCCACCCTGCCCACCCACTATACTCCAACGTGGGTACAATCCTTATATTCCTTAGAGCTAACTCTGAAAACTATTAAGTCCTTGAGAGAGCACTGGGGAAAGGAAGGAAGGACAATTCACTGGACTTGTATATGAAGCTCTAGTACCCCTCTTAGATCTGTGCTCTCTGATCCCTCCCCTCTCCTAGCCTTAAAATACATTAAAGAGCGATGATTAAAAAGTGGAAATTAGTTTTTTAAATAGGAGTAGAAGTAATTTTATTCCTAGCTTTCAATTTTAATCCAAGGATGCAATTGTATAACAGAGCCCAGCTAAGGGTGAACAGAGGAAGTCGACCTCCCTGGAATATTAATAAGACTCATTACCTTCCTGGGCTGGACAAATAGGAGCAAATACCTCATCACTTAGATTCACAGCACTTTTTTTTAAACAATTTTGAGTCTTGATGTCTTTCATAATCAGATGAACATTAAAGTGAAGGACCCTTTCTCTCCCCAAAAGTCTGTTTAAAAATCATACACTTAACATTTTGCTATGATTTGAGACATCCGTGAATGCCATCTTGAAAATTCCTGTGTAGGGGAAAGCTCATTTATTGATACTTGGTTGGTGGGCAGTATGATAGAGTGGAAAGAACTCTGTTCTTGGAATCCCAAGATCTGGTTCAAGTTCAAGATTGTCTCAAACTAGCTGAGTCATGTTGAGCAAATGGTTTCAAATACATAACCTTGATTTCTGCAGCTGTGCAATGGAATGGCTACCTAACACAGAAGACTGCTGTGCTGTCTTAGATCACTTGTATATAGAACTGTGTAGACTTTAAAGGGCTGTGTGGATGGATGGAAGATGATGGTATCTTCTCTTTAGAGAAACCTGACAGTCACTTAGGCCAGCAGCCCCCAACCTTTCTGGTACCAAGAACTGGTTTCATGGAAGACAGTCTTTCCACTAACCAGAGAGAGGGGGATGGTTTGGGGACGATTTAATCACATTACTTTTATTGTGTACTTTATTTCTATTATTATATCAGTTCTATCTCAGATCATCAGGCATTAGATCCTGGAGGTTAACGACCCCTGACTTAGGTAGAGCTTGCTTGAATCACTGGACACAGGAAAAATGAGTTTGTTTTGTTTTAAATTAATTTATTTATTTGGCTGCATCCAGTCTTTTGCAGCATGCAACCTCTTAGTTGTGGCCTGTGGGATCTAGTTCCTTGACCAGGGATCAGACCCAGGCCCCCTGCATTGAAAACACAGAGTCTTATCCACTGGACCACCAGGAAAGTCCCCGAAAATGAGTTTTGATGGAGAGGGGACAAATGCATGAAATCTTTGTTACAGGGCAGACAGCATACAGGATGTTAAGGAAGGAGAAACAGACAGGAAGCAAAGGAGAAAACACATGGGTACTGACAGGAGGAAGGAAAGATAAAAAAACAAAACAAAACAAAAAAACAACAAACCCCAAACCCCTCATCTTTTCACAGTTTTCATATAATTGGCTAGAGTTCAGTAATTTGCAAGGAGCTACCTGGACATAAAGACCTGGGTGGGGTTAGAAGTGAGCAAGTCTGGGGTTCCTGGTTCCATAGGGTAGACAAGGCTTAAAGATGGGCAGATTTTTGAGGCGTCCTTCTAATCAAAAGTTTGAAAGGCCAATTGAGAAAACCCAGTTGGACGGTATTCTATCTGTTTATACATACATCTCGGGCATCAAAATAAGTATATTAACTCGTGTGTGTGTGTGTGTGTGTGTGTGTGTGTGTGTGTGCACGCTCAGTTGCATCCAACTGTTGGCGACCCCATGGACTGTAGCCCACCAGTAGAGATGGCAAATGAAGCAGTGGCTCTTCTGGAGGATTGCTATCTTCCTCTGACTCTTCACAGTGGTACCACCTTACAAGTGAAGAGATTCTTTTCTCTCAAGGAGCTTGCACACTCTGATACTGCAAGAGACACCTGGACCTGGTTTCTGCTATGGTTACTTCACAGTTGAGAAATCCAAGTATGAGATGGACTGACATGTCTAAGATTTCATTGCTCACTTTTAAGAGGTATCTTTCTAACCCTGAATCTTGTGGCTTTTATATTATATTGAGACCCATCCCTGAGAGGTAGCATCATGCCAGATAAGAATGCAGATTTCAGCAGTGAGCCCATCAAGTTCCAGCTTCCCCATTTACCAGATGTTTGGTTATGGGAAAGTCAGTTAGACTCTTGGTGCCTCTTCTATAAAGTGGGGGTGCTGATCTATACCTTCCTCTTGGAGTTATCATCAGAATTAAAAGAGAGAAAACATGAATCAGAGAGTCTCTGGTGGAGAGTTTTTAGGGACTGTGGTGTAGTTGAAACTCGGTATAGTCCTAGGCACTTAATAAGCACATTGCCCCCCTTTAACACAGGAATGGTGCTGGTGGCTCTTCTCACATGGCTTGACCTCACCATTCAGGTCTCAGTTCAGATGTCGTCTCCTCCAAGAAGTCATCCGTGACTGAGGATGGCTTCCCTTCACTCCCTGCCCAGTTATTCTCTATTGCATCATCTTCGTTCTTTCCCAGGGAGCCCTAACCACAATCTGTAATTCTCATTTGATTGACTTGCCTTCTTGTTCATTAAGCCTCACAGAGTGTTGACTTAATGAGGGCAGGGGTTTTGTCCATTGTCTTTACTTGTAATATCATACTGCCTAGCACAGTTCCAAATATATGAAGAGGTCCAATAAATAATCTTAAAAAAATATATATATATATATTTATGTAATTGGCTCCTCCAGGTCTTAGCTGTGGCACACTGGATCTTTGATCTCCACTGTGGCATGTAGGATCTTTAGTTGCAGTGTGTGGGATCTAGTTCCCTGACCACAGATGGAACCCAGGCCTCCTGCATTGGGAGCTCAGAGTCTTAGCCACTGGGCCACCACGGAAGTCCCCCAGTAAATAATGTTGCATGTGTTGTGTGCAGCAGGAACTTCTGCCTTATCTAGGAGTTTACCTGATGGGGGGCAGGACTGGAACAGAGCTTTAAACTTCATGGCACTAACCCACCTCTATCAGTCACCTCTCTGGGACCTTTCTCCCCTGAAAGAGTGATTGTATTAGCAGCACTCTTCACCTCCTTCGGCCTCTGTGATTAGTTATCGCTACACACCTTAGACTGCACACCTAGCAGCATCTAGCATCCAACCTCCCCATGTCATGATCTAAAGGGAAGGGTCTTCTGTGCCACAGGCATGGATAACATAGTGCCTTTCTGTTTCTGAAGGATGAATGAAGCCAGATGCTGCAAGTTCCAGACAGATCTCACAGTGGCTGCCTCATCCTCCATTTCAAATCCTATTTGTAAACACCACCATTCTCCTCACCTTCTAATTATAACCTGATTAAGGTGGAGCACATCCCCAGGATGGAGGGCACTGCCGATCACAGCAACAAGAGCTTGTTTGCCTGAAGAGAGATTACACTGCTTTTTACTCTACAAAAGGAACAGGCTCGATAAATTACAGTGCTACCTTGAAATTAAAATTTTTATTTTGAAACCAGCAGCGCTGAGGAAAAGCCACCTGAGATGCAATTACAAGGTGATAAAGTGTGAGGATGTTGAGTTGATGTCAGTAGCAGGCTCAGTTTGCCACCTTGATTCTGAATTTGCGCTCTCCAAAGGGATGGTGCGCATCTGAGGCTTTGCCAGGGGGACTTGTTGCGGGCACTGGCTGGCTGCAGGTTGCTGACCCTCGCCTTTTGGGGGGCTGCTGGAGAAGGTTTGCCCGGTAAAATGCAATTACCTCTGCTGCAGAGAGGATAGCAAACCATCCTCCAAAGCTAGAAATAATTATTCTGTCTCAGACTTCAGTAGGAATATCGAATGTAGCTCCAGGTTGTTAGACAACTTTAAAAATAGGATTGAGGTTAGATTGGAGCCCCAGGGAGGGCAAAGTGGTAGTGAGGATGGAGTGGGGAGACCTGAGGTTCAGTCTAAGCTGTTTCTTACCCAGTTTCTTTGTTCAGGTCAGCTCTCATCTGGGAAATGAAGGCATGGGTTGGATGATTTTTGAACTCCTTCCTGCCTGTTTCTTTCTAGGGCCGTGGATAGTTAGGTGGCCTGTCTGGTGGTCATCTAAAACAGTGCCTATTGCATCGGATACATGTTTAAATTGAGAGGAGAAGATAGGGGCTGATTTTTGACGTTACCAAGGTGGCTTTGTACTAGGTGTCAGGTGGGATATCCTCTCTCCAGGGTATGTGGAACTTTCTCTTACTGTTTGTGACACTTGAAGGCCTGGGTGAATTGAGTGGTGAGTTTCAAATCCATCTACTTAGGTGGATGGAATTTTCCAGGCAGTACATTCCCATCTCTTAATAATACAAGTCTCTTTACAGGCTGTAAGGACCAGTTCCCGGCTAATTTCCGGTCACTGTAGGAGTGACTGCTCTGTGAAAGCTCTGTGAACTCAAGGATCCTGTTAGTCTATTGACCAGTCTTCTCCTGTTGGCACATAGTAGCTGCTTAATTATTTGTTAGCTTAATAAAGGGGTAAATGACTGAGTATGATACATGAAGGGGAAAAAAGGAGGACTTAGTGTCTTCTTATTTTCATTTGGATCCATCAGTTCCTCTCTGTTATGGTTGCTGAGAATTCCTGGTGAAATTCCTGGGCTCTGGTGGCCCAGAAAATTCTCATTTTTTTCTGAGGGGAGGTGTCAACCTGTACAGCGAGGTTCTTTTGTGGTGAAGTTCAGTCTGTTCATTTTCTCCATGATCCAGTTGGAAATGGCCAAGCATAAGCTGGGTGCTTCCCTGGTGGCTCAGATGGTAAAGAATCTGCCTGCAATGCAGGAGACCTGGGTTTGATCCCTGGGTCAGGAAGATACCCTGGAGATGGAAATGGCACCCATTCCAGTATTTCCACCTGGAGAATTCCGTGGACAGAGAAGCCTGCTGGGCTACAATCCATGGGTCACAAAAAGTTGGACATGACTGAGGGACTAACACTTATATACTTAAACACATATGATGGATTAGAAGTGAGAAATAATCTGGGGACTTCCTTGGTGGGTCCAGTGGTTAGGGCTCTATGCTTCCACTGCTGGGGGCAAGGGTTTGATACCTGGTCGGGGAACTAAGACCCTGAAAGCTGTGCTATTTTGCCAAAAAATAAAATTTTTAAAAATGAAAAAAAAAAAATCCAAGGAAGAATGTTACCCAATTTAGTCTTAACATCTGTAATCCAATTCCCAGGCCAGTTTAGTTTCCTCTAGATTATTTCTCTTCTGTCATGTTCTAGAATATTTATGTGCTCTCACATTTGTCTTTCCAGCTTCATCCTGACCTTCTCTGGGATGGATCTTATCTTTTTCTTTTGTGTCTTTCTTTCCACACCTCTTTATCCATGCTGGCTGAGAAAGACTGTCCTTCAGAGATATTTGCCATTCTTAGGTACATGATCAAGGAAGAAACAACCCTTCCACAAATGGAGTGTTAAAGATTTGGGGGCATCTAAACTGGTCCCATCACTTCATGGGAAATAGATGAGGAAACAGTGGAAACAGTGTCAGACTTTATTTTTGGGGGCTCCAAAATCACTGCTGATGGTGACTGCAGCCATGAAATTAAAAGACGCTTTCTCCTTGGAAGAAAAGTTATGACCAACCTAGATAGCATATTCAAAAGCAGAGACATTACTTGCCAACAAAGGTCTGTCTAGTCAAGGCTATGGTTTTTCCAGTGGTCATGTAAGGATGTGAGAGTTGGACTGTGAAGAAGGCTGAGCACCGAAGAATTGATGCTTTTGAACTGTGGTATTGGAGAAGACTCTTGAGGGTCCCTTGGACTGCACGGAGATCCAACCAGTCCATTCTGAAGGAGATCAGCCCTGGGTGTTCTTTGGAAGGAATGATGCTGAAGCTGAAACTCCAGTACTTTGGGCACCTCATGCAAAGAGTTGACTCATTGGAAAATACTCTGATGCTGGGAGGGATTGGGGGCAGGAGGAAAAGGGGACGACAGAGGATGAGATGTCTGGATGGCATCACCGACTCGATGGACGTGAGTCTGAGTGAACTCCGGGAGATGATGGACAGGGAGGCCTGGCGTGCTGCGATTCATGGGGTCGCAAAGAGTCGGACACGACTGAGCAGCTGAACTGAACTGAATGTGGGGCCGAGACCAGCCGGGAGGACACAAAGCAAAGAATAGATGCAGTTCCTACCCTTAAGTTTCTTAGAATTTAGTTGAAAAGTGGCAGTCTACACATAAAAATAAGTTGCTATCTATAAAACAAGATTAAAGTCAAGTGCTAAGTTGTGTGGATACATGAAAGCTAGTTCTTCAGGCATTTAGAGTTGAAGACAGTTAAGGATGACAGTGGATTTTCTGAAGTGACTATACTTGCTCAGTCGTGTCTGACTCTTTGTGACCCCATGGACTATACAGTCCATGGGATTCTCCAGGCCAGAATACTGGAGCGGATAGCATTTCCCTTCTCCTGGGGATCTTCCCAACCCAGGAGTCAAACCCAGTTCTTCCACATTGTGGGTGGATTCTTTTATCAGCTGAGCTACAAGGGAAGCCCCAAGTTGCTATCTATAAACCAAGATTAAAGTCAAGTGCTAGGTTGTATGGATACTTGCAAGCTAGTTCTTCAGGCATTCGGAGGAACTGAACACAGTTAAGGATGACAATGTATTTTCTGAAGTGACTACAATCACCTTTAAGAAAACCCAATGTAGATGCAACTTCATTCTTGACATAAATTCCCTCAAAGCAGCCAACCAGTCAGTTTTTTGTCTGTCTTAAATTTACAGATTATAGGGTACTTAGAGCCTCCGTTGGTAGGATAGTTTTTACCCTTGACTCTGTAAGACTGCAAAGACATGTATGTATCTTTCAACTTGTTCCTAATGAGTACATGAAAAGGCTTCATTTCTTAGGCAAAGACATTCAGACTTCCTTTCTGCTGATGGGGGACTGACCGTCTTTAGAGCCAGTGCTGTAGAATTCTGGACATTCCTCAGACAGATACACTAGACAGTTGTTTAGTGGTTTGTGTTACTAAACCATCACAAACATATGTATCTTCCATATCTCTACGGGTCCCTCTTGCTATCTTGTAAATATGAAATTCAACGTGTGTTGAGAGCCAGCAGTATGCCTGGTACCACTTAGATGCTGAGAATGTAATGGTGAGAGAACACACACAGGGACACACACATGGATATCTGGGGAAGAACATTCTGGACAGAGGGAACAGCTAGTGCAAAGGCCCTGAGGTGAGAGTGTGCTGTGCACATGTGAGGAAGACCCTAAGGAGGCCAGAGTGGCTGGAGTGAGGAGCAGGAGAAGATAGTATCAGAGAAGATCCGGTAGAGCCTTGCAGGTCACTGTAAATGTCTTAGTGGGTTTTTTGTTTGTTTAAATTTTTTGGGTCAATTTAACAGTTTTTATAATTGCTATAGTAATAGCTTTAAACACTGTTTCTCTCTTGAGAAAAAAATAAGAGAAGTAGAATATATCCCCAAGTATCAAATGGATACCCAGATATTTCTGTATTATTATGATAAAACCACTAAATGCTCCCAACATGCCCGATGCATTTTTTAATTCGAGTATAATTGCCATAGAATGTTGTTTTCTCCTGTACAAGGTGAATCAGCTATATGTATACATATATCTCCTCCCTCTGATATCTTAGTTTTAACATTGAATAATAAATATGAAAAGGAGACTCTTAGTTGTTTTATGAGCATATTTTGGGGTGATACCAAAACTCTTAGTAGGCTTTTTGCCTCAAAATATACTTTTGTCTGCTTTAATTCCATGTGTAAGAACCTCTGTGTTAAGGCCAGTCATCTGTCAGTATCAGTTCAGTCGCTCAGTCGTGTCTGACTCTTTGTGACTGCACGGACTGCAGCAGGCCAGGCTTCCCTGTCCATCACTAACTCCCGGAGCTCACTCAAACTCGTGTCCATTGAGTCGGTGATGCCATCCAACCATCTCATCCTCTGCCGTCTCCTTCTCCTCCTGCCTTCAATCTCTCCCAGCATCAGGGTCTTTTCCAATGAGACAGTTCTTCACATCAGGTGGCCAAATGCCTGGGTACAATTCTTAGATTCACCCCCAGCTGAGTCATTTCTCTTAGTGTTTTAGTGTCCTTCACCATAAAATTAAGGTGTTGAGGTGAAACAGGAGGGAGAACATTTGTCTTATGCACCAACACTAGTTCTGTGATAGCAGTTTCTTAAATTGCCCATAGCCTGCATTCAGCTTTGAGCTGTGGACTAAACCCTGTGATTGATTAATGATGTCTGCCTTAGGCACAGACAGGAGGTGTTGGTGACTATGCTATGAACTAAGAGAGTGTGAAAATTCTGTCATCCTTCATAGCTGGTTTTCAAGAGAAGGACCACAGTGTTTTGCTGGTTTTGGCTTTCACTTGTGTTCATCATAAAATGTGTGAAGGCTTTGGCTAGGAGGAGGAGAAATTTATAAGAAGTGATTGGAAAATAAGAATCTTATACCCTTTTATGTGACAGAGCAAATCCTCATTTGTTATAAAATATGAATTTTCCTTGGTAGCCCTCATGATAAAAATACTTCTAAGATCTGTAGGATCATAAATCAATGAGCTGTGTTAGACAAGTATTTCCTCAGTTTTACAGAAAATTGAAGCACAAAGCCATAAATAATTGCCCAGTTAACAACTTAATTGTATTTAACTAGTATGCCTATATAGTGTATTCTCCAAAACTGGATCTTTTGAGAGTGAAAGATGGTACTGTTAATGATTGCACCTGGGGACTTCCCTGGTGATCCAGGCGCTAAGACTCTACATTCCCAATAGAAGGGGCCCAAGTTCGACCTTGGTCAGGGAACTACATCTCATGTTCTGCAACTAAAGATCTTGCATACGGCAACTAAGACCCAGCATAGCCAAATAAATAAATATTAAAAAATTAATTACTCCCAGACAACAGGTATCAGCCAGGCTCTTTCTAGCAAATGGAGATGAATGATCACCCTAGCTTTACTTGGAAGACCTGTATTTGGTGCTTGGTGTAGGGGCAAAATTGGAACCTGAATGTTCTTAAACAAAGCCTTTTCCTTTTACCCAAAGTTCAGATGCATTAGACAGTGTAGATCTATGTTATTTGCAGCTACCAGTTTTTCCATGCTCACTGTATGTTCAGTCTTGCGCTAAATACTTGTTTCATGTCTTCTTAAAACACTTTAAGGTCAATATTATCCTTCCTATTTTGTAGATAATTGAGGCAAATGCTAAGAGAGGTGAGTTTAATTTTAATGATAAGGTCCCAGAGCTAGTGAGGAATATCTATAGTCCAGTCTAACTCTCTAGAATCCGAAGTACAAGTTCAACCAAAATTTGATTCATTAAAAGTATTTTCATGAAAAATTGCCAATTCTTATAAAAGGAATTCTTCATCCCTAATTGAAATATTTTATATTTGAAACAGATTTTAAGTAAGACCTGAGGTCATGAGCTAATGTACCACCCCAGAGTTATATTCAGATTTAATCATTTTTTAAAGACAGGAATTGGGGAAGATGCTAGGATTGAAATTAGAGTGAGCTCCTAAGTAAATAATAAGAAGGGGAAGTACCACCTTCTGGTATGGATAAAGAAGGCCTGACCTAATGAGAGAGAGGTTTTGTTTATTTTTCTGCTCCAAAGGGAAAAACTAGGTAGTAGATTCTAGGAGTGAGCTGGAGGGAAAAGGAGAAACTTTAAGGCTGCTGTTCAAATGTGTGCTGGAACCACAATGCAAGGATGCTCCTTTGATGAACTCAGACTGTTTAGAAAGGTAAACCGTTCATCCATAAATGAGACGTGGCCAGCAGCAAAGAGAAGGCACTCTGGAGTTCTTGAAACTAAGTTACCTTTAATCCCTAAGTGATGTGTAGGGTCTGCAGTTATGACTCTGAGCTTTGTATAAGAATAAGTTAAAAAGAAATATTTTAGTCTGAGTAAGTGCATGAAAG
The DNA here is from genome assembly GCF_014754425.2 of Oryx dammah. NCBI lineage: Eukaryota > Metazoa > Chordata > Mammalia > Artiodactyla > Bovidae > Oryx > Oryx dammah. The sequence continues at coordinate 39,247,537 of NW_024070193.1, forward strand.
AAAGTTACTAATTTTTATTTTAGAGTCTGCTAACTTTAGAGTTGCTTTTGAAATAGTGATTTAATATGTGTTTAATCAAGATTTGATATGTGAAAAACGTTTTGGATATATATTTGAATATGCATTGATTTATATAATATATGTGAAGTGAGATGAAAGTTGCTCAGTTGTGTCCAACTCTTTGTGACCCTGTGGTCTATACAGCCCATGGAATTCTCCAGGTCAAAATATTGGAGTGGGTCAGTCAGTCAGTCAGTTCAGTCGCTCAGTCATGTCCGACTCTTTGCGACCCAATGAACTGCAGCACACCAGGCCTCTCTGTCCATCACCAACTCCCAGAGTTTACGCAAATCCATGTCCATTGAGTCAGTGATGCCATCCAACCATTTCATCTTCTGTTATCCCCTTCTCCTCCTGCCCTCGATCTTTCCCAGCATCAGGGTCTTTTCAAATGAGTCAGCTCTTTGCATCAGGTGGCCAAAGTATTGGAGTTTCAGCTTCAACATTAGTCCTTCCACTGAACACCCAGGACTGATCTCCTTTAGGATGGACTGGTTGGATCTCCTTGCAGTCCAAGGGACTCTCAAGAGTCTTTTCCAACACCACAGTTCAAAAGCATCAATTCTTCAGTGCTCAGCTTTCTTTATAGTCCAATTCTCGCATCCATACATGCCTACTGGAAAAACTATAGCCTTGATTAGATAGAACTTTGTTGGCAAAGTAATGTCTCTGCTTTTTAATATGCTATCTAGATTGGTCATAACTTTCCTTCCAAGGAGTAAGTGTCTTTTAATTTTATGGCTGCAGTCACCATCTGCAGAGATTTTGGAGCCCAGAAAAATAAAGTCAGCCATTGTTTCCACTGTTTACCCATCTATTTGCCATGAAGTGATGGGACCAGATGCCATGATCTTCGTTTTCTGAATGTTGAGCTTTAAGCCAACTTTTTCACTTACCTCTTTCACTTTCATCAAGAGGCTCTTTAGTTCTTCTTCACTTTCTACCTTAAGGGTAGTGTCATCTGCAGATCTGAAGGTATTGATATTTCTCCTGGCAATCTTGATTCCAGATTGTGCTTCCTCCAGCCCAGCATTTCTCATGATGTACTCTGCATATAAGTTAAATAAGCAGGGTGACAATATACAGCCTTGATGTACTCCTTTTCCTATTTGGAACCAGTCTGTTGTTCCATGTCCAGTTCTAACTGTTGCTTCCTGACCTGCATACAGGTTTCTCAAGAGGCAGGTCAGGTGGTCTGGTATTCCCATCTCTTTCAGAATTTTCCACAGTTTATTGTGGTACACACAGTCAAAGGCTGGACTTTCCCTTATCCAGGGGATCTTCTTGACCCAGGAATTGAACTGGGGTCTCCTACTTTGCAGGTGGATTCTTTACCAACCAAACTATCAGGGAATATATGTGTATATATATATGAATACATATATATATATATATATTTAATTTCATTGTCAAAATAGGTGGACTTAACAAAGCACCATCTCTGTAATCCCATATCCTAAATAAGAATTGAGAATTATTGCCTGTTTCTAATAGATGGTCTAACAGAATATTTAAAAGTTAGGATTATTTAGAAGAAAAAAAATCTAACTTAATTACTAGGATTGAATAATCATAGTAAGGATATAGAAATCCAGGTAGTGGTAATCCACAAAGGAAATGATCTCTGTTCTCTTGCTATTTATAATCTATTATTGTCATTCTTGAGATCTTTCAGTACATGTGTACTTAGTGGTGGTCACAATCTGGCCAATGTCACAACTTCTATCCCTTTCTTCTATCTTTGCTCATTCCTTTCACCCTTGTCTCACTACCTCATCTATCACAGTGCATAAACAAAATATAATTTTAGCAATTTTTGGTTTGGTCCTAGCTAAATCTGGGTGGTTTTTTTTTTTTGTTCATGGATGATGGACAATTCCGATATCATACAGAATAAAGGGAGTACAGAAGACCAAAGGCTATGTTCCTTGTGCATCTCACATCCTGATAATTCCAGATATCAAGTTATTGCTTGCTAACCTCTAAGTAGTCATTTTAAAGACTGTGGTATTACAGGGCAGAGTGCTTTAAATTCACAGGGTGCTTCTGTTCCATAGAAGTCAGTGACAACATTGCAACCACTCGAGCTAAAACGTATGAGTAGTAATTGAAGCAAATCAATAATTTAAGGCCAGTGTGGACATAACTCTTTGGTTTGTTTTCATGTATTTCTGTTTGGTTGTTTTTCTGTTTTTTGGCTTCCAAATCTGTTGGAATGCTTAAACAGTGTGGAGCTGTAAGAGGCACAGTTAGAGTGACATGGTGCTGTTCAGTAGAACAATCAAAGCAGCATCCCAGATGGCCTGGGGATGTTATTATATCAAGCAGAGTTTCAGTGACAAGTCAAAGTGACAGGGTAGAGCTTTGGTCTTTGGAGTAGACCGGCATGTAAAGTCAGAGTATGATTATTGGCAAGTAGAGTTTCCAGCTGAATCTTGTGACTGGTTAGACCAGAGACTTAACAATTGCCCTGGACAGGGAAAGAAGTGGTTTTAGATCTGGGAGCAGCCTGAGCTTTCTGGTGATGGACAAGCGGCCCCAGCCATGGGAAAGTGTGTGATACAGATAGGTCCTGACTCTGCTGCCAACGAGAATGTGTGCAAGCATGTGTGTGCATGGGGGGTGGGGTGCATTTCCAGGCAATATTTCAGGACGGGTGTTCAGAGCAGTCAGTAAATTTGGGGGTTCTAGATAAGGTCACTGTTATGGGTCCCCAGGTTTCACTGATTCACTCTTAGACTTCTCAGGACTCAGTGTAAAGTCGTATTTATAAGTAAGATTCAGTACAGGGAAAGGAGAGAAAGGAAAATCCGCCAAAGCAAGAGGCACGTGGCAGAGAGTCTGGAGGAAACCAAGAATAGGCTTCTCAGAGTCCTCTCCTTGTGAAGTCGCCCAGGACAGGCTTAATTTCTCCAGCATCGAGTTGTTACCCATGCGTGGATGTTGTCGACCAGAGATACTCATTAGACATTCAGTGCCCAGGGTTTTCACTGGGGCTGGTCACGTGGTATGCGCTGAACATGCCAAAATCCCAGGCTCCCAGAATGGAAGCAAGCATTTGGCATAAATCACATTGTCTGTATGAACTCTTGAGATGCAGCGAGCCACTCCCATCAGGTAGGGATGAAATCCATGTTCCCAGATGCTAACTGAGGGCCACCTTGGCCAGCAGGTCTTTCTGAGGATAGCAGTCCCAGGGCCACTGTGTTCAACTCTCTTCTGCAAAGTGACGTAAGGCATAATTCTATCAGAAACTTGAATGACTGCCCTCCCTGCTCCCCCGAGCATGAGGGAGAGTTTTGCAGAGGTGAGGAGTCTGCAAAAAATGCCTTGAGATAATTTCTGTGTTGTGCCTCCTGGTGGGGTCAGAACCATATGCCATGGTTTTGCATTTAATGTCACTGATGATCCTCTAGGAAGCTTGTCTCTAACTACATTCCTGTTGGCCGTAGGGGGAAATTTCCAATTTCGTTGTAGTGAAGCCCTTGGGTTACCTCATCACTCCTTCCACCCCTATCTTTGCCCTTAGGTTTTTAGAAAAGACTCATGTCAGACTCATTATCTTTTATAATATGTATTTATCACTTGTTTGGCTGCATCAGGTCTTAGTTGCATCATGTGGGACCTTTGTTAAGGCGCCTGGACTCTCTAGGTTTGGTGCTCAGGCTTCCGTAGTTGGGGCACATGGGCTTAGTTATTCCGAGGCATGTGAGATCTTAGTTTCCTCCGTCAGGGATTCAAACCTGAGCCCCCTGCACTGCGAGGCAGATTTTTAGCCACTGGATCACCAGGGAAGTCCCTCAGATTCATTCTTGAGGCCTCTGGGGTTCCAGAACAGAGACTTGCACAGAGTAAATAGTGGGTGCCTAACACATGCTTCCTGAGTTACATGGCAGGGTTATCATGCTCCCCTGCAGAGGTCTCACTCAGCGAGACTGTCGGGCTTAAAACCTCATGCCTGAAGATCCAGATCTTCTTGCCAATTTAAGACTGTGAAGGAGAGAAACTCCCAGCTGAGTCTGAAATGAAAACGTAAGCAAGGAAGGCTAAAAATACAGAGCAATGTGGGATTCCTCAATTCAGAGGGGCTGTGACAGCGCCAAGTGTCAGGCAGCTCTGAATGGGGAAGAAGAGAAATAAATTTAGAAAGTTTAATAAAGAGGGGATTCTAGGGCTGCTTGAAAAGCCTAAGAGAACAAATGGAATGTAATTTTCTTAGACAGGCGTGTGGCATTCCCTCCCCACCCAAGTCCCTGGGCCACATGACATGCTTTCTTACTCTCTATGTATGCTCAGGTCAACCATCATTGAGAAAGTGCAGCCCAGCGAGTGGGAAGCACCATCTCTGACCTTGAACCTGGAGAGGCTGTGGGGAATGACACCATCTGCCGGGACTCCTGGTGTCTGGACAGAGTTCAGGTATTAACAGTGGAATCAGCCTTTGAGTTATGAGTTGGTTTTCAAAGCTAAAAGGTGTAGAAGCCTCAAAGAATGTACACAGAAGTGCAATCTATGGGGCAGGTAAAGCAGAACTGCTGATTGAAGTTGAGGTTTCTGGTTTGTTACAAAGCAGATGAACAAGAGAGAAGTACGTAACAACAAAACTATAAAATTAATGAATACTTCAGATTATAATAGAAGGGGTTGATAGAATCTCTCCTTGAAAAAAACCCTGTGACTAGGAAGGGTTAAAAAAATTTTTTTACTGTCACTGTGTGCCTAGAAGAAGCAGATGCTTCATTCTATATTCAGTCCCCCAAAGGAACTTTAACTTGCTTACCATCAATTACACAAAACATGAAGAATTAGATAGGGGACCACACTCTTTGCAAATCATCTTGGGATAGATAGAGACTTTCCTGTTTCTGAGAGTTCTTTTGCTGGAATGAATGAGCTTGCTTTTAAGACTGAAAGAGGGGGAAAGAAGGAGGGAAGGGAATAGGCAGGGGTCCAGGCAAGGAAAACCTGCAGACTCTCAGACAGTGGCACATCTTATATGACACCTGTCCCCTTTTAATACTTAGAGCTTCCTCGAACAGTTCACACGCTTAGACACATGGGTCTGGATTCAAGCAAATCTTACTGTATGACCCAGGGTGGGTCACTTAACCTTTCTAAGCATCACTTTCCTCATTTGGAAGATGCATGTATGTGTGCTAAGTTGCTTCAGTCCTGTCCAACTCTGTGTGACTCTAGGGACTATAGCCCGCCAGCCTCCTCTGTCTATGGGATTCTCTAGGCAAGGCTGGTTGCCTAGAGTGGGTTGCCATGCCCTCCTCTAGGGGAGCTTCCCAACCCAGGGATCAAAGCATGAATGCTAATTTACCCCTCATAGGATGCCCTTTCGTGAGAGTTGATGAGATGAGCTTAGCTTAGGAAGTTATGACGTAATAGAAGCCAGCAGTTATGACTATTAGGTAGACTTCAGATTTTGCCTGACTATTTGGAAGGGATGGAGACTTTGTTAGCTTCATCCTCCCTTCAGTTCAGAAAAACCCCAGTAAGCTGGGAGTGAGATGACTTTCCTTCCAGCCTCAGGTCTGTTAATTGTTAATAACAGGCTTGCTGATTGGCACACTTCACAGGATTGCTATGAGGATTTAATGAAAGAGTGGTAAGAGGTGCTTGGTAAACTATAAAATTCTCTCATAATTTATCTTATTTTTATTGTCCCATGGGCTACGCAGAACAAACCTTAGCCCTCCAACACAGTTATCCTCCAGTTTGTCCAAATTTGGACATAGGAAAACTAGTATCCTGTAGTTTTCTGTGAATCCTAGTGTGTGTTCTAGGTACATGCAATATCCCGTGAAGAGCTGAAAGGCATTGCGAGGGGAAAACATCTTCTCCCTGAATAAGTTTGGCCAACACACTGTCCTCTTAGCCATCTACAAGGCCTGCGCGCACGCGAAGTCGCTTCATTTGTGTCCATCTCTTTGTGACCCTATGGACTGCAGCCCGCCAGGCTCCTCTCTCCATGGCATTCTTCAGGCAAGAAGACTGGAGTGGGTTGCCATGCCCTCCTCCAGGGGATCTTCCTGACCCAGGGATTGAACCCATGTCTCTTATGTCTTCTGCGGGGAGGTGGGTTCTTTACCACTAATGCCACCTGGGAAGCCCATTCACAAGGCCTACACTATGTTAACGGTTCTGAGAAGTCCTGCCTTAAAGAAATCTGCTGAACTTTGTTTTACCCAAGTTCCTCATGTGTATTTGCTCCCAGAACCTTCTTTAGGGAAGGCAGCCTTCTTTGCCTGTCCTTTGTTTTTTTTGCCATGCCATGCAGGTTGGGGGATCTTAGTTCCCTGACCAGGGATTGAACTCAGGCCCTCGGCCGTGAGAGCGTGGAGTCTTCCCACCAGGGAAGTTCCAGGGAAAACCCTTTTTCATCTTGCAGGGCACTGTTTTGGAAATTCTGCAACCTTTGACATATTAGGTGAGGCTTTGCAGTGTTATGAGTCTTTTTCCATTTAAATATCATTCCTTCAACTATGTGGCATGGTTTTGAGTCTCTTACACCATCACAATCATTTTTTTTTTCACATGTCCCATGCATTTATATTTGCTTTTGGCTCATTTGTAGTTGAGCACACAGTTCTGGGTGTGGCCTGATAGACTACACTAGGATAGACACACTGGGACTCTAGGTTTTTTGGTGGAAAGAGGAGTGTGGAACTGGGGAGGGTCACATAGGTCATGACCAGTCTCTCTCTCCACATTTTCAATGTACATATCTTTTTATTTTATTTTTTACAGATTTTATTGATGTGGGCCATTTTTAGTCTTTATTGAATTTGTTATAATATTGTTTCTGTTTTCACTTTTTTTTTTTTCTGGCTGAGAGACAGGAGGGATCTTAGCTCCCCAACTAGGAATCAAACCCTCACCTCTGCACTGGAAGGTGAAGTCTTAACCCCTGGACCATCAGGGAAGGCCCTCAAGGTACAGATCTTTTAAAATCTCACCTTGATCCTTGGGGTGGTCTGGAGTTTGGACCTCAAAACGTAGGGAAAGTATGGTGCTGTCCCTCTGCCTGGAATCCAGTGGCCTCTAGAGGGCATTGTGGTCACAGGGAAAGACTTCAGTCTGATTTCTCAGGACTTCTTGGGCATGAAGCCTACCCAGATGCTGCTCTGGGGAAGTTCTGTACTCTGAGTTTATTTTAATTTTCTTCACTGAGTGCCTTAGGAAATAGTCAAAATGTCAGCTGGAGCATAAAGGCAAGCCCTGAGGAAAGGCGGAACTCCCAGAAGAAAGACTCAGCAGTGCCTCAAAGAAGAGAAGGGCTGGCTTTAGCTGCCCTGGGTGGTGGCTGCAGCTCCTGTGCCATCGTTGTTGTTTGTATCCCTTGCTGTTGCAATATAATGCTTCTGATTTAGGGCTTCACTTACTAGCAAAGACTTATACTGAGCCAACTTCCTTACGCAACAAACACTCTACTTGCCTGGACTCTGGGTTTTAGAGTGTGATTCAAAGTTGACTGGAAATGGAAAGTGGGCCTTTTATTTCAACAAGTAATGCACTGTTGTCTATCAGGATGTAATATAGCCACAGTTATCCATGTGGTGGAGAGAAAAGGTTTACTGGTGCTGAGTCACTTTTCTTGCCTCTGCTACTTACCAGTAGGTAAACTTGGGCAAGTCATTTCAGCCCTGTGTGCCTCAGTGTCATTGGTATATTTATATAGACATGAAGCAGCAATACCTATCTTAAAGGACTGTTGTAAGGACTGAGTATAAGGACAAACGTAAAACATTTTATGTAACAATGGCTGTCAAAGTGAGGTCCCTATGTCAGCAACGTCTGCATCACCTGGTGACCTGATAGAAATGCAAATTCTCATGTCCAGTTCCAGAAACACTGAATCAGAGACTCTGGGAGTGGGACCCAGTGATCTGTCTTATAACAGGCCCTCCAGGTGGCCCTGAGTCATGCTAAAGTTTGAGAAGTACTATGGTATAATACGGAGAAGGCAATGGCACCCCACTCCAGTACTCTTGCCTGGAAAATCCCATGGATGGAGGAGCCTGGTGGGCTGCAGTTCATGGGGTCGCTAAGAGTTGGATATGACTGAGCGACTTCACTTTCACTTTTCACTTTCATGCATTGGAGAAGGGAATGGCAACCCACTCCAGTGTTCTTACCTGGAGAATCCCAGGGACGGGGGAGCCTAGTGGGCTGCCGTATATGGCGATGCACAGAGTTGGACACGACTGAAGTGACTTAGCATGGTATAATAATTCACTTTGTTGTTAATTTGCCAAGTCAAGTTCGACTCTTTGAGACCCTATGGGCTGTAGCCCACCAGGTTCCTCTGTCCATGGAATTTCCCAGGCAAGAATACTGGAGTTACTCACCTTTTTCTTCTCCAGGAGCTCTTCCCGACCCAGGGATTGAACCTGAGTCTCCTGCATTGGCAGGTGGATTCTTTACCACTGAGCCACCAGGGAAGCCCAATTATTAGCTTATCGATGCTCAAAATAAAAGCACTTTTGTTTTTGTTATGTTGCTGTTACGAATTGTTATAACAATTATTGTTATAACTATTGCTATGAATTGCTGCTGGGAATATAAAATACCCGGTCCCTACTCGTGAGATGGATCATCTTACTGGAAAATCGAGGTGTTGAATATGAAATAGCCAAATAATCAGTGTGGTGGTTTTTCTTTTTTTTTTTTTTACAATAAGAAAAAGAAATTTTGAGATAAGAGAAATGGATGCATATAGGACAGGAGGGACCTGACCGAGGTGGACCTGAAAGATGAATGGTACTGAAAAGGCAGATGGATGTAAGCAGGGAATTCTGGTTGAAGAGACAGCAATAGTGACAGCTAATCAAAAAGTTTTGAAATGGCAGCTGCCTAAGTCAACATTTATTTAGAATTTCTGATCCATCCAGTGTAGGTCAGATACTATATTAGCTCTGGGGATATGGAGACGAGAAAGACCTGGAGCAATGAATTCTTAAAGGCTCTTGAAGAATGAAGAATCATATTCACCCTCATCATAAATACCTTAATGTGTTTAAGGACTTATGTGTTAGACACTGTTATAAGTAGTTGATGTGAATCTGCTCACTTAATTCTAGCAAAAAGCTGATGACATATGTATTCTTCCCATTTTTTGCAAGAAGAAACTGTGACTTAGGTAAAACAGATCTTGTACAAGTCATGCAAGTAAAGAACTTGAACCTAGTTCTGTCTGAGATTCTAAGTGGCTGTTTTTTATATATATACTTTTTATTTATGTATGTATTTGGCTGCACCGAATCTTAGTTGGAGCATGCATTATCTAGTTCCCTGACCAGGAATTGAACCTGGGCCCCCTGCATTGGGGGTGTGGATTCTTAGCCACCGGACTACCAGGGAAGTCCCTCTAAGTGGCTTTTAAGTAAGTGGTCAGTTTCTCTTGAGGGCTGGAGGAATTGGGTGGCAGAGCCAGTTGTGCTCACCCAACACGGCATTTGCTCTGGATATGTCCCCTCTGTGCAGTGAAGTGGACTTAGACATTGAAAATCTCCAATTCCCCAAGACTCTCCCCTCATTTCACTGGTGATACAGATGGCAGGTTTATGTTCTAGATATACTCTTGCAAGATCATGGAGCCTTTGTTGGCCTGAGACCCTGAGCCACTTTGTGGAGCAGGGTCTCCTGGAGATCATGAAGGATACATAGCTTAACAAGAAGGATCCCTCTGCCAAGTTAAGAAGCTGTGACTTGGGGGTTATTTCTCACCTCAGCATAGGCTAGGCTATATAAACTTTACAGTTTATAAAAGGAGATAAAATTAGATATATAGAAAAGAGAAGTCTGAGTTTCGGCCTAAGGATTTTCCTATGCAGTTTGTAGGCAAGATGAACCACAGAGAGCTTTATATATATATTTTATTTTTGTAAGAAGAAACATGAACTTTTAAATTTGTCTCTTTTAGGAACTGACTGAATAAAGGTGGATACAGCAGTATATATGCAGCATTAAAAAAAATACTGCTGTAAAATGTTGTTTGCTAGTTATCATCCTGAAACCAGTTCATCTCAGGGTCCTGGAAAATCCAATATTTGGAGGCTAATTCTAAATTTTATTGACTTCCTTATACATACAGAATCAGCACGCGCACACACACACACACACACACACACACACACACACACATCTATGTACTCACCGAAACAAGCAAAACAATGACAATGAAAAAAGAAAAATTCTGTCACATGCTTGTGTGTCCTAATTTTCAGCCTGGAAAAATATGATTCCCTTAGACATTTTCCCCACCGGTGCCTCCAGGAATGTCTTCAGAGTTCAGTCCCACAAGTCACACTTGATCTTGAAGTCCACGCTCAGGTCTTTCTCTCCGCCTTTGGCAGATGAAATGCGACAGCCCTGCTCTCTGTTAGTCTGGCTGCCGGCATGTGTAGGATATACTTCTTTTAGTTTTTCCCCCCACTCCCTAAAAAATAGGCTGAGAGCTCTTTCAGACGTTTTAGATTCTTGGTGTGAGCTTAGAGCCCAGCTGAGGTGGGTAGGATCCTGGGGCTGGCTGAGGGATGCTTTGCTATTTTTTATTAATGTCAAATTATAACAAGAACCTCCACAGAGCCTCTAGGGAAATATCTTTGAACAGAATAGAGGACTGGGGTGAACCTTTGAGCCAGGTAAATGTTCAAGAGCCAGTTGCCAAGGACAAGTGGAAGAGAGTGGGAGAAGGAGATATTATTTAAACATTTATAGATAGAAACATGCATTCATTTATATGAGGATCTAAAAGCAGGGAAAGACATATCTCAGCAATGAATATATTCATAAGGAAAACTGATGTGGAATCAGTAGTGCTTGTTTATGTGGTTTTCATAAAGGCCAAAGCTCCCTGAGCTGTACAATGCCAAAAGGCTATGTGTTATTAAACCAAGGAGCATCTGAGGGTGGGGCAAGCTCTCGTCCAATCTCTAAATTCTTGGCCGTACAGACATGGAAGGTCTGGGAGAGAAGGTGGGTGTATCTGGGCCAGCATGGCAGAAGGGCCAAGAAGATACGGCATCAGATCTTGGACTGGGTGTTTGTACACATGTCACTTAACATTAATGGGCTTCAGTCCTCATCTGAGAAATGATGATTTGGCTGTTTATTCAACAAACATCTCTGTGCCTTGAATTTCTAAATGCTTGAGGTGTGCCTAAATGTCTTATTAGGGGAATAAGACAGTGTGGTCATGCGCTCATTTAAGCAAACAAATGAATGAACCGGCTAATTTTTGTTAACTAGTGGTACCAGGAAAAAAACAAAACAAGTTAAAAATACAGAAAATGACTGAAAGGATAGGGATGTAGTTCAGATTGGATTTGAATAATAGGAGAGAGCCAGGCTAAATTCCCAGGGGCAGCAGGAACCTATGAACACGAAGAAGCTGGGACTGTGATGAGCAGGAAGAAGCAATGTGATTAAAGCAGAAGGGGTCAGGGTGGGGTGGAGGTGGCAAGTTTGGATGGAGAGACCGGCGAGCAGCAAATAACACAGGGCCGTGTAGTCTGTCCTGAGATGTTTGGATTTCATTCTGAGCAGAGGGGGCAGCCATTAGCAGGCATAAAAATGGAACGAGGTGATCAAATTTCCATCTCAAAAGGCACCATTTTGGCTGTTTCTCAAAAATAGATCATTAGGGAGCCCAAAGTAGGAGGTGTGAGATGAGTTATGAGGCTCTTAAAAGTGGCTCAAAATTACATTTGGGTTCTTCCCTGGTGGTCCAGCAGTTAAGACTCCATGCTCCCAAAGCAGGGGGCTGGGGTTCGATTCTTGGTCAGGAAACTAGATCCCACATGCTGCAGCTAAAAGATTTGCATACCAAAACAAGGATCTGATGTGACCCAACTAAGACCGTACAGCCAAATAAATCAATAAAAATAAATATTTTAAAAGTTATATTTGGCTCAGGGAGGCAAAGGAAATGTAAAAGGTTGCCTCTTGGTGTCTGCCTAAATTCAAGTCCAAAACACACCCCCAGCTCCATCTGGAAGTCATAGCAAGCTAGAGTGTTGGCTGTTGGAGATGCATATTCCATGTACTGAATCCGAGATGAAACATAAGCTATCAAGCTCATTATTAGCAAATGTCTCCTTAATTGGGATGTGAAGAGTGATGATTCCTTTTCCTAGGTTTCCATTTAGCCAGGAAACAGAAATTGCTTGAATAATTAATACAGAAGGTTTTTCATTGATGCAGCTGGATACGTAGGTAGTGATAACATGTGAAGCAGGGGCAGTTAGGCAACCAGAAACTAGAGTCTAGGAAGCCCCTAGCGCTCCCAGGCTGGGGGGACCAAGAGAGGAGGTGGCTTAGCTGGATCCCAGGGTGTGGACCCCTGAGGAAGCTTGGATGCGTGGTGGGCTTCTCTGGAGTGAATGAGAGGCTTGAATGCATTGCCAGAGATACTTGGGAGAAACCCCTGCTGCTTGCTATCTCTTCCTGCCTTTTAGTCTCTTGCCAGTGAAGTCACAAGAATCAAGCCAAAGTGCCCCCCACTTTGTAGACTTTGCTGTGTTGTAGAACAGAGCAAGGGCTGGGGAGGGGTAGACCTGGGGGCCAACAGATTCAGGACGGGCCCTAGCGGTGACTTCTTCTGAATTTAGAAAGCAGGGAGTGCCGTTTAGGGTTGGGGGAGAATAGACAGTGGGCGAAAGCAACCCCTCCCTACAGTTAATTATCTTGGTGTAATAAGACAATGGTGCCTTGTGTCTCACATGGCAGTCTGATGTGGGTATTTCTGATTGGAGACTGGTTTTCTCCAGAAAGTGATTCAACGCCACCTACCCTTGGAACTCAGAGAGCTGGTCAGGTAGCCAGCAAGTGGGGAAAGTATGGAGAAACCCCATCAGTTTCTTTCTTTAACCCTCACCACACCTCTGTGAAGGGGCTACTATTATGCAAATGAGGAAAGTGGGGTAACAAAGAGGTTAATGAACCAGGCCAAGGTCACACAGCTAGTAAGTGATGGAGCAGAGATGAAAGAGGGAACCATGTGGACTGGAGAACAACAGCAAATGGGTGGATTATCTGTGGCTGAGAGTGGCTTACATTGCCTAGAAGAGAAAGAGATTTGAAAAAGTAGTGCCAAAAATCCCCAATCAAGAGGAGAAAATTAAATAAGGGTATACATCGGACCCTTGCACAACATGAGTTTGAGCTTCTTGGATACACTTAGCCATGGATTTTTTTTTTTTTCAATAGTAAATACTCTGATCCTCTGTGATCAGAATTGTGGTTGGTTGAATTTGCAGATACTGAACCTCAGATAAGAAGGGACTATAGATTATATATAGATTTTTGACTGTGAGGATGGCAAACTGTATATAGATACCTGCACTTAAACTCAGAAAAGCTACTGTGAAAAATGTAACCTTTCTGCTCTCCCTTAGAGCTTTCTTTTAACTGTGTAGATGTATACTTGTGTTCTGTTTCTAGGCTGAGTCATTTTTAGAAGTAAACAAGGTATAAATTAAAAATAAATGCCTGCATACATATTGGATGAGAAACACCTGGTTTAATAGCAGCTTATAAGGAACAGATTTAAAGGTTTTAGTTGACTGCAAGCTTGTTATGAATCAGCAGTGTGAGATGGCTTTCGAAAAAGGATTTCATCTTAAAGTCGCATCAGTAGAAGCTAAGTGTCCTAAACAAGGGAGGTGAAAGTCTACTTGGTCCACCCTCAAGTGTTTGGTTCTGAGCATTGCATTTGAGGAAAGGGACTGACACAATATTAAAAAGCAGAGACTTTGCCAACAAGCGTCCATCTCGTCAAAGCTATGGTTTTCCCAGTAGTCCCATATGGATGTGAGAGTTGGACTATAAAGAAGGCTGAGTGCCGAAAATTTGATGCTTTTGAACTGTGGTGTTGGACAAGACTCTTGAGAGTCCCTTGGACTGCAAGCAGATCCAACCAGTCAATCCTAAAGGAAATCAACTCTGAATATTCATTGGAAGGACTAACGCTGAAGCTGAAACTCCAGTACTTTGGCCACTTGATTCAAAGAACTGGCTCATTGGAAAAGACCCTGATGCTGGGAAAGATTGAAGGCAGGAAGAGAAGGGGACGACAGTGGATGAGATGGTTGGATGGCATCACCGATTTGATGGACATGAGTTTGAGCAAGCTCTGGGAGTTGGTGCTGGACAGGGAAGCTTGGCGTGCTGCAGCCCATGAGTGAGTGACTGAACTGACTGACTGACAAAGTAATATGTATCGCAAAGAAGGCAATAGTGATGGAATTTTTTTCGGGGGGAAGGCCCCTCAGCATGCAGGATCCTAGTTCCGACCAAGAACTAAGGGATCAAATAGATGCTCCCTGCAGTGGAAGCGAGGAGTCCTAACCATTGGACTGCTAGGGAAATCCCAGAAAAGTTTCTTACTACTGATCAGGAGAGACAGCAGAGTTGTGGTCTGAGCGTGAGTTCAAAAAGAATTTCCAAATACGGAGTATCTCAGAAAGGAGTAAGTTTACTAGAAAGAAAGAGCAGAGATCATGATGGCACTGAAAGTGCAGTGGGCCAACCTCCTGACAGACAAGGGAGAGCTGAGCCCTTCTGCGGGTTAGTAACCGATTGTTATAGGCTCAAGACAAAGACATTTCCTGCTGGAAGGGTGGCATTAGGTAACTGGTTAGGGTGTGTATTTTTACCTACTATGGGGTCGGGGAGCTGGTCGCTTTAGATCAGGGGTGCTCAGGGCAATGGTTGTTCTGGGGCTCAGTCAGTTCTGGAGGTGACCTTGGTGTGGCACTCTGCACCTGTGACCTTGGTATAGGTGTATACCACAAGTAGAATAAGCAATAGGTTTTCTCTGCAGGGCTCCAGGGAATGGAGTCTAGAACTGGAAGCTCAAGGAAAAGTGATTCCAATCCAATGTGAAGGAGAATTTTCTAACAAAAAATAGAATGGGCTGAGTGTAAATGACCAGCCACTGGAAACCAAGACTAAACAGGGCTCCTCACCACGGCTTACAGAGCTCTACATGTGCGGTCCCTACTTTTACTCTCCAGGACCCATGTTCTGCAGACTCTTCCACGTCTCTACATTCCAGCCCTACCAGCCCTTTTCGGTTCTTTGTATACAAGCTGACTTGTCCTACCACAGGCCATTTGCACAGGACTTCTCTCTGCTTAGAAAGTTTCCCTATTTCTTTTTGATTGATAATAGACATCCCAACAGGTATGAGGTAGCTTTGATTTACATTTCCTTGATGATTAATGATTTGAAATTAAATAAATTAGTAATGTAAAGCCTTTCGAACAGTGCCTGGCATATAGTAGGCTCTCTGCATAGTTGCTCAGTTGTGTCTGACTCTTTGCAACCCTTTGGACTATAGCCCACTGGGCTCCTCTGTCCATGGGATTTTTCAGGCAAGAATACTGGAGTGGGTTGCCCTTTCCAGGGGATTGTACCAATCCAGGGACCAAACCCACGTCTTTTGTGTCTCCTGTACTCACAGGTGGGTTCTTTACCTGCTGAGCCATTGGGAGGCCCACGCTCTCTAAGTTTTAATTATTTTTTGCTGTTATTAATATAAACATTTATTGTTTATGGTTGTGCTCTAGCCAATGTACTAGACATAAATACAACATTTAAGCCAGTCAAGTAGTAATTATACCACTCTTACTAGAGGTTAAATGACTTGCCCAGGTTCCCACAGTGAGGAGTTTGGAGTTTGCAAGGAGAGAAAACGGAAGCTCATTGCAAGTGGTGGGAACAGCCTGGCCTGTTGGGTGCAGAGCTACCGCAGTCTGGGTTGTGTGTGAGTGTGTGGAGGGAGGGGGGACATTAAGGGAGTGGGATACGTGGATATCATCTGTTTTACAGCCTGTTTCTAAAGTCCGTCTTATGTCTAGAGTCCTTAGCTGTACCCTGGCCTCAGTACTCTCTGGCAAGTTCTTGTTTCTTTATCCTGCAGTGAGAGTGGGAAGTGCTCTCCTTATGTACTTGTTCCGGACAAGTGACACAAAAAGTCATGTTGCTGTTTGTGTGTTTTATTGGTTTCCCAGGTGGCTCAGCAGTAAAAAATCTGCCTGCCAAGCAGGAGACATGGGTTCAATCCCTGGTTCAGGAAGATCCCCTGAAGAAAGAAATGGCAACCCACTCCAATATTCTTGCCTGGAAAATCCCATGGACAGAGGAGCCTGGCAGGTTACAGCCATGCGGTTGCAAAAGAATCAGACATGACTCAGCAGCTAAACAGCAGCAAAGTATAATTACTGTACAATGTTGTGTCGGTTTATAGAACAATGTGAATTAGCCATAAGTATACATACATCCTATCCCTCTTAAGCCTCCCTCCCACCCCTTAATAAAAAGAATTGCTAAGTCATTCTTTTCCCTGACTTAGTAATATTCCATTGTGTATAAGTACTCTTTTTTCTTCTTCTTTTTTTAATATTTATTTATTTATGTATTTGGCTGCACTGGGTCTTATTTGCAGCATGTGGTATCTGTAGTTCTGGCATGCAAACTCTTAATTGTGGCATATGGGGTCTAGTTCCCTGATCAGGGATTGAACCTGGGGCCCCTGCATTGGGAGCATGGAGTCTTAGCCAGTGGACCACCAGCGAAGTTCCGTGTCACTCTTTGGAAGCAGCCAGTAATCCACTGCTCAATTTTCTTAGATTGAGGAGGGCTGAGATTCTCTCTTCTGCACCACTTTACCCCCAAGAGAAAGCCATCGTGGTAACGATACGATAGCTCTAGTGAGATTTATTCACTTGTGCTTAGACTGGCGAGGTTTGTGTATCACTTTTGAAGTGTCTCTGGAAGAGAACCAGGATATCATCTACTCCATATAACAACAGCTATACTTCGGTACCTGCTTGATATGACAGTGTGTAAAGGAGCACAATGCATTGAATTTCCAGTTAAACCTTAATGATAATTAGATGAATTGGATTGTCCCCTATGACACTGAAAATATCAGTGTTGCTTTCCTTCAGTCTAATGATATAAAATGTGAAGCAATTTTGGGGGAAGTGTTTTTGTCTTTCCTTCGTCCCCTCATCTAGTCTACCTTCAGAATCTTTCCTGTTAAGCAATGTGCATCAAATTTGCCAAAGCATAAACACTCACTCCTGTGTTTGTTGTTGCTGTTGTTCAGTTGTGTCTGACTCTTTGTGACCCCATTGAGTGCAGCTCAGCAGGCTTCCCTCCCCTTTACCATCTCCCGGAGTTTGCTCAAATTCGTGTCCACTAAGGCGGTGATGTTCTTGTGTATGTAGAGCCTTAAAGACACAAACAGGTCCTATGAAGTGCCCCTTAGCTTTTTTCTTGTCTGCTGAAGAAGGTAGGCAGCTTCCAGATGAATGTACCCCTAGAATAGAAATCCATGTTTATTAAGATTTCCAAACATCCATTAGGTAACCAGTTATTTCAAACAATTCTTTTTCTTTTTTTTTCAAGCATTTTTTTATGACAGTAAAATAATCTGGACTATCTCTTATTAAAAGTAGATTCTCTCCCTCTCTCTTCTGTGTTGGGTCTTTAAGACTGTTGAAGCTCTTAAGATCTGAAAAACATTATGCCTATTCCTACTTTAATTGCTATGTTTGAGTCAAGGTAAAAACAACACTAAAAACTTTTCTCCCCCATTTTTTAAATGGAGGCTTAAAGCTCAACATTCAGAAAACGAAGATCATGGCATCTTGTCCCATCACTTCATGGGAAATAGATGGGGAAACAGTAGAAACAGTGTCAGACTTTATTTTGGGGGGCTCCAAAATCACTGCAGATGGTGACTGCAGCCAGGAAATTAAAAGACGCTTACTCCTTGGAAGAAAAGTTATGACCAACCTAGACAGTATATTCAAAAGCAGAGACATTACTTTACCGACTGAGGTCCATCTAGTTAAGGCTACGGTTTTTCCAGTGGTCATGTATGGATGTGAGAGTTGGACTGTGAAGAAGGCTGAGTGCCAAAGAATTGATGCGTTTGAACTGTGGTGTTGGAGAAGACTCTTGAGGGTCCCTTAGACTGCAAGGAGATCCAACCAGTCCATTCTGAAGGAGATCAAGCCTGGGATTTCTTTGGAAGGAATGATGCTGAAGCTGAAACTCCAGTACTTTGGACACCTCATGCGAAGAATTGACTCATTGGAAAAGACTGATGCTGGGAGAGATTGGGGGCAGGAGGAGAAGGGGACGACAGAGGATGAGATGGCTGGATGGCATCACGGACTCGATGGACGTGAGTCTGACTGAACTCCAGGAGATGGTAATGGACAGGGAGGCCTGGCATGCTGCGATTCATGGGCTCGCAGAGTTGGACACGACTGAGCGACTGAACTGAACTGAACTGAACTGAGAGTTGATGTACAGTATTACGTAAGTTACAGGTGTACAACATAGTGACTCACAGATGTCAGGAAGGTAACTGACTTGGGGCTGATGGGAGAGTACGTTCTCTTCAATGACACAGTCAAAAATACACAGGATCCCTACTGCGTGAAGAAAATTAGACGTCAGTATTCTCTTCATCCTTCAAAGTTTAGAGATTTCCAGTCACAAAGGAAAGCTGTAGAGGTATACTGTCATAGATTTGCAGGATAAGTCCAGAAAGGTACATGAAGAGAGAAAACATTCTTTGTAGTAGGTGAGAAAGCAGTGGGAACTGTGGTGTGGATTACACTGTTGGAAGAGAGCTTTGGTTGGTAATGTAATGTGGTGTTGCAGAGTCTCAGATCCTGATCTGGTGCCCTCTTGACCAACGTGAGTAGTTCTAAGTACCAAGGTCCCTGGGTGGTGGAGGCTGGCACCATCTTGTCATCTTGCCTCAAACTCCTTTTTTTTTTTTTTTTTAAGATTTGTATTTTGATGTGGACCATTTTTAAAGTCTTTATTGAATATGTTGCAATATTGTTTCCATTTTACGTTTCTTTTTTTGTTTGTTTGTTTTGTTTTGGGCTGTGGGGCACGTGGGATCTCAGCTCCCTGACCAGGAATCAAACACACATCCCATGCACTGGAAGGTGAAATCTTAACCACTGGACCACCAGGGAACTCCCTCATACTCCTTTTGATTCCTCCTTTCCCCATATTCCTCCATTCATCTGTTATCACTCAGGATGTTCTGGCTCTGGAATTTTCTGAGTAACAGTAAACCCAAGTCAAACCTGCTTGAACAAAAGAGAAAGTGTTGGTGGCAATGGTGGGAAAAGTTCACTGGGAAGATGGACTTTGCCCAGGACTCCAGTGATGTAGTTGTGAATCTGGTGCTTTTCTAGATCTGGTTTTCTCAGTAAGCAGTTAGTTCAGGCAGGCCCCTCCCATGCAGTAGCCCTGACTGCCTCCAGCCTTGCAACCCATCCTCTCAGCAAACACAGTCAAAGATGCTGCATTTGGATTAGCTAGCACCACGTAAGCTGCTATAACAAACAACCCCCAACAATTAGTTGTCTTGCACGTAAGAATTTATTTTTATCTCACATGACAGTCTGATGCTGGTGTTCCTAATGGGTGAGTGGCTTTTCTCCATGGAGTGAGGGGTTTCTTCACCATCCTTTAGGGCTCACAGTCCTCTTCATTTAGTCAGCAAGAGGGTACAGAAAATGTGGAGAAACCTCATTAATACTTAAAGAATGTGTACTCTGCATCTTCTCACCTTCTTGCAGCAAGAATTGGCCCCATGACTAAATGTGGGCACAAAAAAGATGAAAAATGTAGTCACTGACTGCTTCCTAGAATCAATTCCACAGAGTAGAAAGGTGGTATGATGTAATTTCTTAAATTGTACCACTTGATGATTTAACATTTGTATACCCTGTGAACTTAACTAATGTATTTATCACCTCACAGTGACTTTGCTTTTCCCTTTGGTGAGAACACTTAAGATCCACTCTTTGCAAGTTTCAAATAAACGATACAGTGTTACTAACTATAGTTATCATACTGTGCATTAGATCCTCAGGACTTACTCACCTTAACTGGAAGTTTTTACCCTTTGACCAACAGCTCCCCATTCCCCATTCCATTCTACTTTCTACATCTGTGAGTTTAACTTTCTTAGATTCCACATATGAGTAAGATAATACAGTACTTTGTCTTTCTGTGTCTGAGTTAGCTTAGCATGATATCATTCAGTTTCACTCATCTGCAAACAGAATTTTCTTTTTTTAATGGCTGAATAATATTCATATATATATAATATATACATGTATGCTGCTAAGTCGCTTCAGTCGTGTCCGACTCTGTACGACCCTGTGGACTGCAGGCCACCAGGCTCCTCCGTCCATGGGGTTTTCCAGGCAAGAGTACTGGAGTGGGTTGCCATTGCCTTCTCCTATATATATACATATATATATATACATATATATATATCACATTTTCTGACAGAGGAATGGATGAAGAAAATATATATATATTTAACATATATATATAACATTTTCTTCATCCATTCCTCTGTCAGCAGACATTTAGGTTGCTTTTACATTTTGGCTGTTGTGAATAGTGCTGCAATAAGCATGGGAGTAGAGAGATCTTTTCCAGATCCTGATTTCATTTCCTTTGGATATATACCCAGAGGTGGAATGGCAGGTTCATATGGCACTTCTGTTTTTAATTTTTCAGGAACTTCCAAATTCTCTGAAATTAAGTCTTAGATGGGTTTGGGTCATATCCTTATTCTTGAATTAATAACAATGTCTAAGGAGATGAAATTCATTCATCCATTCTGTCTTTCATTCAATAAATAGTTGTGACAGCTATTATGTGCCAAACATCATTCTCAACTCTGGGAAAACAGATCACAGTCCATATATTTTCTAGTGATGCCAGATAAATAATTTAAATATATAACATTTTAGATCAGTTCAGTCGCTCAGTTGTGTCCGACTCTTTGTGACCCCATGGACTGCAGCACGCCAGGCTTTCCTGTCCATCAGCAACTCCTGAAACATTTTAGATGGTGCTATGATAAACAGTAAAGTAAGAAGGAGGGTAGAGAATACTGGGGAGTTGCATTTTTTTTTTTTGACCATACCATGTGACATCTGGGGATCTTAGTTCCCCGACCAGGGATTGAACCAAAACCCTCTGTGGTGGGAGTGCAGATTCTTAACCATTGGACGGCCAGGGAAGTCTTAGAATTTTTGATTGAGTGTTACAGAAGGCTTTGTTGTGAAGTTGTCATCTGAACAAAGATTTGAAGATGAAGGAGTGAGCCATGCAGATATGGGGGAAAAGTGCTCTAGAAAGAGTGAATGACTATACAGTTTCCAGGCAGGAGCAATCCTGGCACTTTTGTGGAAAAGCAAGGAGGCCAGTGTGACTGAAAAAGAGTGAGCTTGGGGGAAAGAAAGAGGAGGAGAGGACAAGGCTTAGGAGAAGGCGTGTCAGGTAGAACTTCACTGGCCATTGAAAGGACTTTGGCTTTTACACATGAGATGGGTAGTTTTGGGAGGGTTTTGAGCAAAGGAATGACATGATGTGAGTTAAGTTTCAAAGTTATTCCTCTGACTCCTCTTGAAAATAGATGACAGAAGAGACTAGGAAAGTTATGAGAAAGGCAAATATATTCACCCGGTGATGAAATGATATTGGCCCAGATCAGGGTGGTGAAGGTGGAAAGAGAAGTGGCCAGATTTTAGGTATCTTTTGAAGACAAAATGAATTATGCTGATTAACCACTCGTGAGAAACTTTTTGTTTTTGCTTTTGATTTTGTATTGGGGTATAGCCCACTAATAATGTTGTGATAGTTTCAGGTGAACAGCAAAGGGAGTTGGCCAGATGTGGAAATGTTAGTCCCTCAGTCATGTCTGACTCTTTGCGACCCCATAGACTGTAGCCCACCGGGCTCCTCTGTCCACTGGGGATTCTCCAGGCAAGAAAACTGGAGTGGGTTGCCATTCCCTTCTTTGGGGCATCTTCCTGACCCAAGGATGAAACCCAGGTCTCCTGCATTGCAGGCAGATTCTTTACCATCTGAGCTACCAGGCTATGCACATTATAAATGTATCCATTCTTTGGAAGACATTTTTTTTTTTTCCTGGAGCCAGGAAAGTGGAGTCAATACATCTCAGCAGCATGGAAGTCAGAGAAATGCTTTCTTAATGAAAACTTGAGGTATTCCCGCAAGAGGAAGGGAATAGTGATCGGGCACTTCTCAGTCCAGATGGATAGACCAGATTCTGTTATAGTAAAGATCAGCCTCAAAACCCTGTAGTTTAATGCCATAAAGTTGTACTTTCTGTGCCAGCTGCATGTCCAGCGCAGGTTACCAGGGACTGTGTGCTTGTGATAGCAATTTGGTGTGTTACCCATACTACCTGGACTTTAGACATGTGGAGGCCAGGAGAGAGAGAGGGGAAAGGCTTTTCTGTCTTGTTATCCTCACTGCTCAGAGGGAGAACAAAGAGCCCCATGCAGGGCTAGACTCCAGAAGCACCGGGGTGGGTCATGGGTAGAGAGAGGGGAGGGGACAGAGGACAAACCCTCCTTGTGGTTTCTGTGTGACGGACAGGAGGAGGCATGCCGAGGGGTTTCAGGTTTGGCTAATTGGAATACTTTAGGTGGGTTCTGCAGCACAGGGCTCTCCTTCATTGTCTGGGACTGCGCCCCACATACATTGGGATGGGTCCGTGGTGGCTTGGAGTGTGAGGCCCCAGTAAAGTAGGTCATTAGGGGTGTGGACCTAGTAGGCTGTTCCAGAAGGGGATTGACTGGCCTTTGGCTAGGGCCTGGGTCCTCCAAGCAAACAAATGATATTATAGTCAGAGAGTCAGCCTGCCAGAAATTCTACCGTTTCAACGTGGTGCCTCAGGGCTGGTTATTGTCAAGAAAATGGAGAATGGTGTACTGGCTCTTAAATGCTTCATCAAAGGAGACCCATGATACTTCCTATGATGTTAGCTGGTCTTCTATGTTGAAGAAGTTGTGTGTCTGGAGGGAGAGGAGAACCAGAAATCCTGGTGAGCACTTGTATAGTCTACCCCAGGAGTCAAACCGAACAGATATCCACCGTATATGCCGTGTTTTCCAACATCGCATCATCTGTTTACTTTTCTTATACTCCAGTCATTCATCTTCGGTAATCTACTCATCCTCTGAGACCTTGCCCTAAAGACCTTTCCTCTATATCTGATTCCTCTGTAATTGCCCTTTCTCATCTTCCCAGCAAACACTTATTTTTCCTTCCTCTGTGTTCCAACAGCAGGTGATTTATGGCAGCTTGAAACTGTATTTCTGGTTCTGAAGTTAGCACAGTGCTAGTTATCTATTGTGCTCAGTGAACCCACCCCCAAGCCAAGTGACCTATGAAAACAGTGATCATTTATATTACTCACAGATATACTTGTAATCATTTATCCTACCCCTCCATGTTTGTGATGTGGCCAGGGGTCAATGGGGCAGGCTGTGTCTCTTCCATGAGGTATCAGCTACAGTGGGTCAGTGGGGTCCAGATGGATCTAAAGTTTCACTCACGTGCTGGCAGGTGAGAGCTGGGCTTCTCCCCATGGCAGTTTCGGCTTCCTCACAGCATGGTGGCTGGGTTACAGAAGGGAGCATCCAGAGAGAGTCAGGTGACAGTCATGTTGATTTTTAACTCATTATTGACTGCAGACCTATTGATAGACTTTTTGTTACCTGAATGTTACTGACCAGAGATGTTATCAACACATTTTTAGAGAGTGTTACAGTTAACATCACCATTCAGAGTTGTTTGAGTTTAAAATTGATCAAGGATTCATCATACAACTTATAATTGTCATTATCATTCACATTTTGTTCCATTAGGTTTTTATTCCATTGTGGATATTACGAACATTCATTTTTTAAAAATTGATGCATCACAATAGTTTAAGTGAAGAAGAGTTTTCCAGTGAATATCATGCAGATAGTTTCTCTGACTGTCCGAGTCACATACGTACTAGTGTCTCAGAAGATGATAGTTCTTCAGAGTGTAGTTCTGATTCAGACAGTGTGAGTAATAGGCCAACAAAAAGACAAAATACCTTGGTGACTGATTCTGAGATGGAAAGTAACAAGGAAACTCACAGGGCTGGAGAATGCCCCTTTGCTTCCACAGAAGAGTGGATTGCAGACGACATTTCATGAAAATTGGAAGACTTTAGAGGTGTGTCAGGTATAACTACTGAATGTAACAAGCAGCAAAGTATTAGGGAAATAACAGAATTAATTTTTGGCTGGCCAAAATGAAAATCACTGGCCACAGATGTGAGTTTCTGCAAAATCCCCCCACCAATATTGAGTTAAGATTTAGCCATAGAAGTCTAGTGGTGTCACTCTGCCCCAAGCCACAAGTTTACCTCGATTCAAATGGAGAGAATATGGACCCCGCCTCTTGAAGGAGCAATGTTAAAGCCACACTGTAAGGAAAGCATATGGGATGGGTATATGGTTGTGGAAATTTTGAGAAAACATTTGATATGGCAAGTTATCACTGAAAATCCATTTTAGAATCAAGCAGGGTGATATAAAATTTGTTGAATGGATTCTTATATATCTGTGGGCTCCTTGAGAAGATGAATTAAGGTTTATTCATCTTTGTACAACCAATGCAGAGCCCCACAGGGAGATTCTTGGGTGCAAACACTTGCCTTTTTAACAGCCACTGTTTCACCCTTTTTTCCTTACCAACAAATCCCTCACCTTGTTTAGGAGGCAAGGTTTAAAAGTAAGAAACAAATCATGATTTATCTAAACTGCAACAGAGCTCAATTATCATTCATAGGATCGAATCCCCCTAACTGGTTGACCAACTTACTCTGTGGTCTGTGCCACGCACAAGCATAAGTGCAAAGGATGGTTACCTCTCATTTCTGTGTACACTGCCGCTCTAAGTTTCTTCTCTGAACCTCAGGGATTTCAAAGTTGGATTGCCTGGAAATGTTTCCAATCAGAGCCCCTTAGCCAGTATAAGTCGAAGTAGTAACTTTCCTTAGCAAATTTCTTTTTTGGTACAAACATTAAAAACACAAAAGGCCTCTGGGAGAGCTAGCTTCTTGGCATCCCCCAATCTTGCGGCTGAGACGTAATGACTAACTACAGGCAATTAGAGAGTGAGTTGCTACTGAGGGCTCTGAATAAATGGGGAATGCAGCTGGGTGGAGGCAGGTCTTTCTGGCATCAACTGGGGGAAGCTTTGCCAAACCACCTGTAAACTGCCCTGGGCTGCTTCAGCAAAACCTCCCACTTTTAAGTTAAACGTTGCCCCTGTTCGGGGCATATTACCTGAACAGTTGTATTTATTTGATTTTCAAAATTCTTCACAGATAGTTGCTATGGTTTTTAATAGCACATTTTATCCCATCCCCCAGTAGATTCTAAATTGGGCTCCAGCACCTTAGCCCAGAGCATTTTATGATGGAATAAGGATGATGAAAGGCAAAGCCCTGTTGGTGGGTCAAGTGTGGAACTGGATGGCTGTGGTTTTCACAGCTTTAGTCTTTACCAGTGCCATACCCAATCCTTCCCTCTTTCTCTCCTTTTCTCTTTCTCACACCTGGGAGGGCAAGTGACCCCACAACTTGACCTATTAGAGGATTGTGCTATCTTCAATCAGAATGACTGGTTCAGGGCAGCACATACCCAGGGGGGATACCCTGAGTTGACTGAGACGTTTGATGTATGGACTCTGGAATGAAGGAGTCTCTATTCTTGTGCCTGTGGGCAGCAAGGATGATGACCCACCTGTTGTGTATTTCCACTTCCCAAAAGAGTGTTTATTTGGAACTAAAAGATGGCAAAGCAGAGGAGAGCCCAATTTCTTGGGTTATCTGAACCAAGAATCCCCACCTCATCACCATATCAATTCGTTTTTTCCTTAACATTGTTTGTACTGCGTTAATATTGTTACTTTGGCAACCTGATGCAAAAAGTCAACTCATTAGAAAAGACCCTGGTGCTGAGAAAGATTGAAGGAAAAAAGAGAAGGGGACAGCAGAGGATGAGGGGGTTAAATAGAATTACTGACTCAATGGATGTGAATTTGAGCAACTCCAGGAGAGCAGAGGACAGAGGTGCCTGTTGTGCTATAGTCCATGGGGTTGCAAAGAATCAGAGATGATTTATCGATTGAACAACAACAAAGTATTGTTATACATGCCAAGAGTCCTTGTGAGTTGGGCAGAGTTTCAGGGTCAAATGGGGACAAAAACTGCCCCACTGCTTACACTTCTACTGTTATACTTAAGATAGTGATTTTGTGACTTTGAGGATCAAATCGTTACTATCTAAATAGGGCCCTATGACACAGGACAGGTAAGTTTTGATACAGAGGATGTAGAAGAAAAGATTCTAGAGCTGTAGGTATAGTCAGCCTTTTTCAAGCTTTAAGTACCCAGAGTTCAACCCAAGAATATTGACTACCCTAGTGGTTGAGGTGGAAAGTGGAATGGCAGGACTGTATAAGCTAATATTTCCTATGTCAAAGTTTTGTAAGTAGTTGTGGTGATGTTTCTATTGGAGACAAGAAAAGTGAAAATGATACAGCAGGAACATTTACATTAGACATTTTGAAGAAGCTTCTATGAATGTATTACCCATGGAATTTCAAAAGTGTCTCTGTTGGGAGACATTTAGGAAAAATGAAGAGATTGGATTGACTTGAATGTACCCATAATGCAGAAAGAGAAAGATGTTAAGGATAGGGTGACCATTTGTCCCATTTAGCCTGGCACTGAGAGGGTACCCAGGATGTGTGACTTTTAGTTTTAAAACTGGACAGTTCTGGGGGACTTCGCTGGTGGTCCAGTGGTTAAGAATCTACCCTGCAATGCAGGATATGTGAGTTCAGTCCCTGGTCCGGGAAGTAAGATCCCGCCCAAGTGCTGCAACTAGAGAACCCTGTGTGATGCACTGAAGACCCAGCTTAGCCAAAATTGAGCAAACAAGCAAACACAACTGGACAGTTCTAGGTAGACTGGGATGAATTGTTTTCATCTTACTTGAGGTATTAAGTGTCCAGTATATCAATGCATTGATCAAGAACCTACTATTTGCCCAGTATTGTCTTAGACTCTAAGACTGCTGCTGCTGCTAAGTCACTTCAGTCGTGTCCAACTCTGTGCGACCCCAGAGACGGCAGCCCACCAGGCTCTCCCATCCCTGGGATTCTCTAGGCAAGAACACTGGAGTGGGGTACCATTGCCTTCTCCAAGACTCCAAGACTAAGTCTCCATAAATGACTAAGATGTTGTCTTTTCCCAGGAAGATCTTAGAGTCATGAAGAGAAATTCAATCCCTCATAAGAAGTTCTGTGGCTCTACGAGCAGTTTCACTCAAAACATTTGAGTTTTGGCTGATGTGAAATCTCAAAGCTGGAAATGGGGTTGTAAGGTTTCCCATGCATCTAGGGATGCTGAACAATTACTGTGATTGGTTGATTAGGCAGAAATAAAGTCTTTTTTTTTTTTAGAGTATTTTTTCCTTTTTTAAAATTGAAGTGTAATTTACAATGTTGTATTAGTTTCCAGTGTACAGCAAAGTGATTCCATTATACACATAAATTCTTTTTCAAATTATTTTCCACTATAAGTTATTATAGTGCTTCCCAGTTGTTGCTAGTGGTGAAGAAACTGTCTGTCAGTGCAGGAGAGCTGAGAGATGCAGGTTTGATCCCTGGGTCTGGAAGATACCCTGGAGGAGGAAAGGGCAACCTACTCCAGTATTCTTGCCTGGAGAATTCCATGGACAGAGGAGCCTGGTGGGCTACAGTCCATAGTGTTGGAAGAGCTGGACACGACTGAACAATGGAAACTTTCCCTTTCATAGATTATTATAAGATGCTGAGTATAGTTCCCTGTGCTATATATTATGTTCTTGTTGTTTATCTATTATATATAGATCTATCTATCATCTATATATAATAGTGTGTATATGTTAATCCCAACCTCCTAATTTATCTTCCCCCTACTTTGGTAACCATAAATTTGTTTTCTCTGTCTGCAACTCTGTGTCTATTTTGTAAATAAGTTCATTTGTATCATTTTCTTTAAGATTCCACATATAAGTGATATCATAAGTGATATGTGCTTTCTGCTGTCTGACTTAAGGAATGAAGTTGTTTTGATTAAGAAGTGTAGTATGGTTACCTGTATGAAATAGAGATTATCAATGCCTTACTTGGTTTCCATTTACAGGCTGGTATAGTAAAATTACCTGTTGTGAATGTTGGCTGTAAATGGCTCTAAAGAATTTGCTTTGGTTCACAAGGGTCACTTCAATGGGAAATCCTTGGGAGGTTATGGTCCCACAGCCAATGATATGATATAAAGCCTGGTGTTTCTGCCTTAAGGGAAGACAGGGCTATGATGCTCTACACACTCCAGAGCTCCCTGTGGGATCAGGCTGGGGTTGAACTGCATCTGAAACCACTTCTTTGTTCTGCCCTGTCTCCCCATTCCCTCACTTCCTTACAGGTTTTTCTGTCAAAAAAAAAAAAAAAATCATTTGTGCAAGAATCCCCATTTTAGGCTCGTTTCCAGGGAACCTTGCAAAGACATTGTCTTAGAATAACTCTGAGAGTTGAGAGGAAAAAAAACTCAGCAGTCAAGTATGTCAACTAACTTGTCACTGAAAACTTTATGAAATGTAAAATTTAAGAAAAGTCAAAGTTTCCTTTTTTCTATTTTATCTAGTCACATGTTGATGTTTTCTTGATGAGGAATGGTTTTGCTTCACTAACCTTTTTATTAAAATACAAGTTTGAAAATCTAAGCAGTAAAATGTACTCGTAAAGTTAGGCAACTTTCCTCACAGTTTTTGGTATCTGAAAGTGGCCCATGGTTCCAGTAACCAACCATTTTTCTGGTTTGTTTTCCCAGCAGAATTCTGTTTTCCCGGAAGAATGAATTCTGAATTAAAGGAATTAAAGGAACAATCCAAGAGTGATGATAAAGAGAATGTTAATATTAGTTGTGGCCAGAGGAAGGTGAAGAGTATGGTGTAAAAGTCAAGAGTATAAGTTTTAGGGACTTTCTTGGTGGTCCAGTGGTAAAGACTCCCCGTTTCTACTGCTAGGGGTGCAGGTTCAATGCCTGGTCAGGGAACTAATATCTTGCATGTCTCACTGTGCAGCCAGAAAAAAGTATAAGTTTTAGTTTGACGGGCTTACTAATATTCCTAAATATCATTTTCCCTCATTGATTCAATGGCAATATTAATTGTTAAAAATGACCCCATAGAATTCTTGTAAGGAATTAAAGTGATAATGCATGTTAGTATGTTAGTAAGTGCTCAGTAAGGGGGCAGCCATTGTGAAATGCCTAGAAGAGAAGAATCCTTGTAAACAAAGACAGTCCCAAACAGAGGTGTGCTGGAGTTGCCCACAGTAACTGAGAGTTAAACTCTCAGAAAATTCATAAGCCTGTTGTTAAACATAGCCATCTTTGAAATTAGCTGTGGAGGGAGTATTTATACCATGACAGTTGGCAGAGGCTACAGTTCAGTGCTCCTGTCGCCAAGCGCTGGTTGTTAAACATTTATCAGCACAGCAAGGTGCCCAGGGTTGCTCAAAGCTGGTGGTCTCAATGGATCATACTCTTTTGAAGTGGGTATGCTTTGGTTAGCTCTTAGCTCTTGCCCTTCTAGCTTCAGATTTCTTCTATGCAGCTCTCTGCCATTTTTCTGCTGTCATATTTCATTCCTTTCTCTCAAATCTTGCCTTTCCTTCAAGACCCAGACCAAACATCACCTCCTCTAGGAAGTCCTCCCTGAATATTCCTACCCTCCTCTGGTACCCTCTTCTCCATACTCTCCACTTATCACCCACATCACTCACTTCTTGTGCTAACAATCTTGTGTGTCTGTCCAACCTCTCTGAAAGTTCTTTAACCTCAGGGAAGGCAGGGACCTCTGTTTCATTCAATCCCTCCTTCTCTAGAATACAATTCAATAATAACCAGTGTTCAAAGACACCAGTCCCATGAGTCAAATAATACAGTTGTGTGCCAGTTTCCTTTAACTGATCTCAGCCAGTTTCCTCGTTTGCAAAAATAAATAGTTGGGATCCAAGTCTACATTCTTTGCCAACACCATTCTGATAAATCCCAGTTGAATAGAGCTAAAATCTCCCCTCTGACCTTGTGAATTCCTCAAGAACTTGCAGCTTAGATGTATAGTCATCCAACCCAGCTGCCTTGTAGGATCAGATACACATAGTAAGTTTTCCACCAAGGTTATCATTAACCCCAGCAGGAACAGTGCCTCCAGGCAGATATTACATGTTGGGGCAATTATGACATACACTATCTGAATCCATGAGTAAGTCCAATTTACATCAGTACATCCCACACCCAACCCACTTCTGTTTGTATAAATTTGTTGTGTGATTTCAACCACTTTGAAACACTCTCTTCCTGGCTCGTGAATGAGTCAGGGTTCCCGGAGGGCTGATGCACGAAATCACGATCAGAGATGCTTGATGAATCACATCCTTTGTGAATGATCACTCACAGGCAGGGAAACAATACAGCCCTCAGCCCACACACTGTTGATCAGCATCTCAACTATCTCATCAAGACCACAGGTCCCAGGGATTGTGTGCCTGGAGGTCAGAACAGAGGTCAGAATGGTATTGAGCAGATGCTGGCCCCATGGACAAGCTCTTCTTCCCTTCTTCTTGGGTAGTAGGAAAGATCAGTCACTCTGTATTTCTGGCAGGTCTACCCTTTGCCTCCCTCCCCTTTCTGAGATTAGTTTTGATGAGGCTTCTGCCCTGGACATGTTAACATTTGCCTCCAGATGTTGCTGATGTTTTGGAAATAAAGTTTTTGCCTGGGACATGACAGTTGGACACAACCCGTCACCTTGATATTCATCAGGCTGCAGGGGACATTTTCCTTATACATCAGCTGGCATGATGACATTTCCCGATCAAGGACCAGAGGCTCACGGGACCACATTTCCTGAATGGTCTAATTCTGTGATTCCTCAGCCTCCTTTTTGCAAGGCACTTAAATGCATACTCTCTGCAGTAATTCTAGAGCTTTCTCATTCTCCTTTTTTCCTGCGTACATATCTGCCTCCCTCCTCCTGTCCTCTCTCCTTTCTTTCCTTTGCCTGCTGTTACGTGGCCCTGGTGATGCAACCTAGATACTACCCAGGCCTCCAGGAGCTAAGCTTTCCCGCTGTTACCCTGAGCTGACATCCCCTCTCTTCTGTACACATCCAAAGCCTTTGGAGACTCCACCTCAAGGTCCAACCTTCAGGATCTAAGGCCTGATGACCTGAGGTGGAGCTGATGTAATAATAATAGAAATAAAGTGCATAATAAATGTAACGGGATGAAATCATCCTGAAACCATCCCCCTGCCCCAGTCCATGGAAGAACTGTCTTCCATAAAACCAGTCCCTGATGCCAAAAAGGTTGGGGACCACTGGTTTAACCCAACTGTGGAAGCAACTGTTCACATCTTTGGTCCCTTATTTAATTAAGCTTTGCTGAGCACCTGTATGTGTTAGGTTTTTGCCATTCACTGAGGACAAGAATGAGGTTCCTGTTCTCATTGAACTTACACTGTAGTAGGGAAGAGAAGAACAAATAAAAAGTAGATTAGAAAACATCAGATCTCAAAGATGGTTCCAGAATCTCTACATCTAAGGGCTCAGTGGTGGAAATTTGATGGTAAAATTGTTTATAAGGCATTGACATTTCCTTAATTTGATCTCACCTGGTCAGGTTTAATGTTAAAAAATGATAAGATGTTGCCAGGACCTGGGGAGAGGGAGGAATCAGGAGTCCAGAGTATTGGTTTTGCAAGATTAATGTGGAGTTGGAGGGTGGTGATGGTTGTACAACCATGTGAATATACTTCCTGCCACTGAAGTGTATACTTAGAAATGGCTAAGATCAGAAGCCATGGATAAACAACATGGTTCTACTGTATAGCACAGAGAACTGTATTCAATATGCTGTGATAAACCATAATGGAAATGAATATGAGAAAGAATATATATATATATATATCAAGTCTAAATATATATGAAGTCTGAATCACTTTGCTGTATGGCAGAAATTAACACAGCATTGTAAGTAAACTATACTGCAATTTAAAAAATTTAGAAGTGGCTAAGATGGTAAACCTTATGTGAATTTTACTACAGTTAAAAATAATACTTAAAAAACAAATAAATGGATAAGAGAAAACGTTTGCAAAACATTCCATATAAGATTGAGAAAATATCAGTAGTCTATTTCCAAAACCATTACTGGGGAAACTGATGTCTTTGTATCACTTATCAGAGAGTGCTGTGTGCCTTGCAAAAATAAAGCAGGGGCATCTGCTAAAAAGAGATGCACTGACTGGTGGTCCTTGTTTCGTTCAGTTGCTCAGTCATGTCCGATTATTTATGACCCCATGGACTACAGCACAACAGGCTTCCCTGTCTAACACCAGCTCTCGGAGCTTACTCAAACTCATGTCCATCAAGTCGGTGATGCCATCCAACCATCTCATCCTCTGTCATCCACTTCTCCTCCTGCCATCAATCTTTCCCAGCATCAGGATCTTTGCCAATGAGTCAGTTCTTCACATCAGGTGGCCAAAGTATTGGAGTTTCAGCTTCAGCATCAGTCCTTCCAAAGAATATTCAAGGTTGATTTCCTTTAGGATGTACTGGTTGGATCTCCTCATAGTCCAAGGTATTCACAAGAGTTTTCTCCAATACCACAGTTCAAAAGCATTAGTTATTCAGTGCTCAACTTTATAGTCCAACTCTCACACCTATACATGGCTACTGGAAAAACCATAACGTTGACTAGACAGACTTTTGTTGGCAAAGGAATGTCTTTCCTTTTTAATATGCTGTCTAGGTTGGTCGTAGCTTTTCTTCCAAGGAGCAAGTGTCTTTTAATTTCATGTCTGCAGTCACCATCTGCAGTGATTTTGGAGCCCAAGAATATAAAGTCTTTCACTGTTTCCATTGTTTCCCCTTCTATTTGCCATGAAATGGTGGGACCAGATGCCATGATCTCAGTTTTCTGAATGTTGAGTTTTAAGCCAACCTTTTCACTTTCCTCTTTCACTTTCATCAAGAGGCTCTTTAGTTCTTCTCTTTCTGCCATAAAGGTGGTGTCATCTGCATATCTGAGGTTATTGATATTTCTCCCCGCAATCTTGTTTCCAGCTTGTGTTTCATCCACCTGGTATTTCTCCTGATGTACTCTGCATATAAGTTAAACAAGCAGGGTGACTGTATACAGCCTTGACGAATTCCTTTCCGTATTTGGAACCAGTCTGTTTTTCCCTGTCAAGTTCTAACTGTTACTTCTTTATCTGCATACAGATTTCTCAGGAGGCAGGTCAGGTGGTCCGGTATTCCCATCTTTCAAAGAATTTTCCACAGTTTGTTGTGTCCCACACAGTCAAAGGATTTGGCATAGTCAATAAAGCAGAAATAGATGTTTTTCTGGAACTCTCTTGCCTTTTCAATGATCCAACACATGTTGGCAATTTGATCTCTGGTTCATCTGCCTTTTCTAAAACCAGCTTGAACATCTGGAAGTTCACAGTTCACGGACTGTTGAAGCCTGGCTTGGAGGATTTTGAGCATTACTTTGCTAACGTGTGAAATGAGTGCCATTGTGCAGTAGTTTGAACATTTTTTGGCATTGCCCCTCTCTGAGATTGGAATGAAAACTGACCTTTTCTAGTCCTGTGGCCACTGCTGAGTTTTTCAAATTTGCAGGCAGATTGAGTGCAGCACTTTCACAGCATCTTCTTTTAGGATTTGAAACAGCTCAACTGGAATTCCATCACTTCCACTAGCTTTGTTCATAGTGAGGCTTCCTAAGGTCCACTTGACTTTGCATTCCCGGATGTCTGGCTCTAGGTGAGTAATCACACCATCATGGTTATCTGGGTTATGAAGATCTTTTTTGTATAGTTCTTCTGTGTATTCTTGCCCCCTGTTCTTAATAATTAGCTCTGATAGAGTGCCAAAAGAACTACGGACGGAGGTTTGTGACACTGTACAGGAGGCAGGGATCAAGACCATCCCCAAGAAAAAGAAATGCAAAAAGGCAAAATGATTGTCTGAGGAGCCCTTACAAATAGTTGAGAAAAGAAGAAAAGGGAAAGGTAAAGGAGAAAAGGAAAGATATACCCATTTGAATGCAGAGTTCCAAAGAATAGCAAGGAGAGATAAGAAAGCCTTCCTCAGTGATCAGTGCAAAGAAATAGTTGGAAACAATAAAATAGGAAAGACTAGATATCTCTTCAAGAAAATTAGAGATACCAAGGGAGCATTTCGTGCAAAGATGGGCACAATAAAGGACAGAAATGGTATGGACCTAACAGAAGCAGAAGATATTAATAAGAAGAGGTGGTGGTCTTGGAAACCTCTCCAAATTGATGACAATAAGTGGACAGATACACGTCAGGGAGAAACCAGGCATGTGCTAATAACAGGAGCAGAACTGATCCCCCAAAAGTATAGCTAGTGCAAAGGCCCTAAGGGAATAATCTTGGAATTCTCCAGAAACTGAAAGAAGGGGTCTGTGTGGCTGAAGTGTGATGGGGGAGGGGCATATTGGTAGGCAGTGGGGCTGGAGAGGTGAGCGGTCATTCCAGAATGCAGCTCTGGCCATGTGTTTTCATATTGTCTATAGCTACGTGGATGCTACTAGGGGTGAGTTGAGTAACATATTGGGTTGGCCAAAAAGCTCATTTGGGTTTTCCATGTTATGGAAAAACCTGAACAAGGAAAACCCCAATGAACTTTTTGGCCAACCCAATATAGCCTGGCAAATCAAAATTATTTGTTATATGGCCCTTTACAAAAAAAGTTTCTGACCTCTGCTTAGAAGTTTGAAAGCAGGGGAGTAGACGTTTAGGAAGATCACCATGGCCCCAGGCGGAGTATTTGTGGCTGACCCTCTAGCTGTCCTCTGTGTTGGTCTGAGTGTCCGGCTAGACTGAAGACCTGCGCTCTATTCTGTTCCCCGTGCAGGGCTGGGCCAGAAGAAAACTCAGGCAAACAGAGGCTACGAGACTTGTTTCAGGTCCTAAGCTTGAAGGAAGAGCTTGGAATTCCCATCCAACTGATTTCATAGCCCAGCTGCCTCTGATCATAGAAACAAAATGCCTCTGTCCTCTATAATTCTCGAACAAAATGCGGTAAATCAGTGAAATGCTGGTGGCATAGAGAAAGTGTACATAAAAGGGAATTTTAAAAAATATTACTTTTGGTTAAAAAAAAATTTGCCAGGAGTAGAGATGACCTCCAAACATCATTATCCCATCCTCCGATCTATGGGAAAGTAATGTGAACACCAACAAGATAGATGATGATGAATGATGCTTGATTGATGTGGAATATATTCAGAAATCCTCATTTGTATTCTTCAAGTCAGCAGTCAGTGGTGTTGAATAACTTACATCACCAAAAGAACTGTTTTCAAATAGTCTCTCTGGCAAATTTGACACTCTCAATCCTTGAAATGTTCCAAGGAAGGAAACTGAGATTACCAAAGTGAAGAAGAAAAAGAGAAGCTAGGTACTTGAACCAACAGAAAGATTTTTTTTTTTGCCAGGCCTAATCCAGCAGGTAACATTTAGGATGTGATTTTCAAAAAAGTGCACTTTGGCTAGCGGCAGTGAAATCGTGAATCACAAAATAATGACATTGTGAGCTGTAAACAGTTTTAATTTATACAGGTGACATTTAAAATGCTAATCAGACCTTGGGATAATTGCTGGAAGTTTGGAAGTCTCTGCTGGGAATTCGTCCAGTTTCTACAGAAATGATTCAGAACACAACCAGATTGGTGAAGGTGTTTCTGGCTTGGCCAACTTGGGTTTTGACTTCGCCAGAGTCAGGGAATTTGAGTGGGTGTCACTTGTGGTGACACTTTGGGTAATTGTAATCAATAGATTCCAGTCTTTAAGCAGAGAGTGAGAACTCACTGCAGCAAGAGAAGATTTCAATACAGCTTTTGTGGTTTGGTCACTTTGCCAATGGCGATGAATCAATCCTAAGAAGACAAGTCCTTTGACCAAGTCTTGTTTTGCTTGTTGATTGCAGACCATTTAAAAAACAATCACATAGTTTATTTTCCCATATTGGCAATATATTCCATAACTTTTCAGGTCTTGTAATTGTTTAATAATCACAGAAGTTTGAGGGCCTGCCATGTACTGGACTCTGCTCTCAAGGCCCAATGACTTGGTGATAAACAAGGTTAATGAGGTCCCTGGCCCATGGAGCTTATATGGGAAGGGAGAAATTAACACACAAAGCTGATACATACGAACATAAAGTATTGCTAAGGGCAGATCCCCAGGGAGTGTTACAATCCAAATAAAGCAGGGTTATGGGCTACGGTGACACTGAGTGAGATGAGAGGTGGAAGTTTAGATAAGTTAGTAGGTGGAGCCCTCGTGGAGGAAGCTGCTGAGACCTGGGTGATCAGAGAGCTCCATCAGGGGCCATGGTGTCCCAGGTCAAGGGAACAGCAAGTGCTCCTCCTAAGAGCTGGATGTAGAGGGGTGACTAGGACTCACCAGTTTCCATAAATCCTTTCTTTAAATGTGTTTGAAGATATATCATATGATCTTACCTCAAATATCCCTGGAAATTTTTGTTGTTTTTTGTCAAGGGCCTACGGTTTCGAGCATTTTTCTTGTAGCATGGAGATCAGTCTTGCCATGTAGGGATCTCCCCTCTCTCAGTTACTTCTCTTCTGTTTTGTTATTTTAGTGAACTTTGGCCTCGAGCCCTAGGATCCAGGCACACCTCTGAGATTTAACAAATGATGTGACTGTAGGTGAGTTACTTAGCCTCTTGGAGCTTTAGCTGGCTCAGAGGTGTGATGAAGACAATAATGGTACCTGCCTACCTCCATGGGGTTATTGTAAAGCCCATAACGAAGGTAAAGCTCTAGCTCAGGGCTTGGCATATAATACTTGCTCAAAAGGCATTGTAGTAGACACATGTAGTTAATTTCTCAGTTTTCAAGGCGCTTCCTCATTCTTACAATATCCCTGAAACGTGGTGAGATACATTGAGTTTCAGAGTCAATATTAGAATCAGAGAGATGGAAATGGAAAGAAACTGTGCTAGTTGTCAGGGACTCAGAGACTGCAGCGGAGAAGAAGATGGCACCTCACTCCAGTACTCTTGCCTGGAAAATCCCATGGACAGAGGAGCCTGGAAGGCTGCAGTCTATGGGGTCGTGAAGAGTCGGACATGACTGAGCAACTTCACTTTTCACTTTCATCATTGGAGAAGGAAATGGCAACCCACTCCAGTGTTCTTGCCTGGAGAATCCCAAGGACAGAGGAGCCTGATGGGCTGCCGTCTATGGTGTCGCACAGAGTTGGACACAACTGAAGCGACTTAGCAGCAGCAGAGACTGCAGATCTTATATGTACATGTTAAGCTCTTAACAGCTGAACCAGGCAGTTATCCTACCTATGGAAAAAAGTCCACTAAGGTTAGAGGGTGATCTGTGCAGAAACAGAATTTAAGGATTACCAGTTCTCCTGGTTTATCTGAACTAAGGGTATTTCTGGGATTTAGCTGTTTGAGCATGAAGATCGGGGCAGTCCCAGGCACACTGGGCTGGTTTGTCATCCTGGACTTCCTTGGAAGCCACTGAAAAACCAGATGCAAAAAAAGAACATGTCTTCAGAGATCTGGAGCTCTTGTTCTCTCTTTAGCTGAGGTTTGGCTTAAGGACCAAGACTGTGTAATGCTTGAAAAGAAGCACATAGGTTGATTGAAAAGGAACTTCTCAATTGTGATATAAGCCAGAGAGTAAGAGGGTACTGCCTTATACAATATCGTGGCCACCAGCCACATGTGGCTATTACTTGGAACATGACAGGCTGTAATTACAAACTATACCCTGGATTTCAAAGATGTATTAATAATATCAAAAAGGGCTTCCCAGGTGGCTCAGTGGTAAAGAATCCACCTGCCAATGCAGGAGACCCCGGTTTGATCCCTGGGTTGGGAAGATCCCCTGAGGGGAGCATGGCAACCCACTCCAGTATTCTTGCCTGGAGAATCCCATGGACAGAGGAGTCTGGCGGGCTATCGTTTTCATAGAGTGGCAAAGAGTCAGACACAACTTAGCGACTGAGCATGAATATAAAAACCAAAGAAGAAGGAGTTTAATATATCATTTATAGTTTTTATATTGATTAGTTGCTGAAACAATAATATTTGGGATATGTTAGCTTAAATACTATAGCTTATTCAATTTCCAAAAAAGGCAGCAGCACAGCAAGATGTTTTTCTTTTCTCCACCGATAGCCAAAAAGTCACTGATGCTTGCGTGGATTGGTTTCTGTGGGGAACCATGAGACCGGGAAAAACAGGACCCAGGAGAGCCGCTCCTGCAGATCCTCTGTGAAGCCATCTTGAGATCAGCAAGTTCTGCATTGGAGCTGTGACTCCTCAAAGTTGCCCCGTGGACCGGTTGTATTGGTTTCACCTGGATGCCCATCGGAGCCACAGACCTGCCTGGTGAAGAGCCGCCCTTCACAGCAAGGCTGCTGAAGCAGTTGAACAGGATCCCCAGGAAAGTCGAATGCACAGAAACAGTTGAGACCCTGTGGTCCAGGCTGAAACCAGTGGTTCTTACACTTCAATGGGCCTCAGAATCTCCTGAGGGGATCAATCAGGACTCAGGTCCGCCTTTTCCTATTTCAGCAAGCAGAGGTCTCTGGATGCTTCCTGGGCCCACTAGGTGATTCTGATACACACCTTGGGCTGAAGACTGCTGGCTTAATTACTAGATATTTGCATCAGGTGGAGGCAGACTCTACTAGTTTGAAAGTTATGGCGGCGAGACAGGTGTGAAGCTGGAACGTGGATGTAGGTTTTTTTGCCAGTGACCTGAGCTGCTGAGTTGCGACAACAGCTGACCCTGCCTGCAGCAGAGAGGTCCCTGTGGTGTCAGCCAGGACTTGTGAGCCTGCCCCACCTGAAGGTCCACATCTCTGAGAGTCATCCTTCCTGGAGCAGGGTGAGTTTGCCTCTGGAGGGCATTACTGGGAGGGGGAGGATTTGGGAGATGGAAAGGCCTGGCTTTGTTCTACTTCCTTCACCCTACTCTGAATTCTGGGTTGATGGGCCTTGAAATTGGGCAGAATCGAAATGCTTTGGGGCATCAGGGTGGGAGGGCACAGATAACTAAAGGGTTAAATGTGACATCATAGGATTGACACTGGTGGGACAGCCTTTGGAGCTGTAGCCTTTGGGTTTCACCTCTGGGCCCATCTCTGGTTTGCCCTGAAGCTGTGATGTGTGGTCTCAGGCATGCTCAGGCTTGCAAACCCCTGGCACTGTCTTTGCTTAAGAGTTGGCTTTCTGTCTAGGGTTTTTCCAGCCTGGAAGACTGGATGAGTAACTCCGCAAGACAGCTCTCAAACAGTGACAAGAGAGCCTGTGGGTAGATACTTTAGACTCTGGTTCTTTAGGGGACACTTTTGGAGTACTCAGGTCCTGCGGGAGTTGAGATTCCATTGCCTCTAGCAACCTCAATAGCGCACCCTTACATTCGTGTCTCCTTTCCTATTTTCCGAGCTTCATCCCCTCACCTTCTTGCCAACTTCCTTGGTTCATCTTCCAAACGAATCAACTGCCAACCAATCCTTGTCTCAGGCTCCGAGAGGCCCAGATCAAGACAGGAGCACACCCTGGCCCCTTTGCCTCTTTCCCCAGGCCTCTCTAGTATCCCTGGACCTCCCCTCACCATTCCTTTTGGAACCAGCATCATGGGTTTCTAACCTGGCTTACAAGCTTTCCAAGTCCCTTTGTGGTATATTTCTATTTCTTGTCCGTTTGTTCAGAGTGTGACCTGCACTGTAGAGACAGGCCAGTGTGCAAGGGAGAGAGATGCTGTTATCTATTATTGGTCAAAAATGCTGACTGATGGAAGTGAGAATGTTCCCCCCACTTCTCGTAGAGTGACCTCTGACCTTGCTGAACCTCCCTGAGAGGCTAAGACGTGGCCCACCAACCCTCATGCCCTATCTCCTTCTCTGTGATGCAGTCGGACAATTTCCCCATCTTCTCTAGCCCCCTTCCCTGTTTTCTCACATAAGTCATGTCCCCTCATAGAAATCTTGGTGCTTGTTCCCATCCTGGTGCTGCCTTTCTGAGGACCTGGACTAACACACAGAGAATTATGTCCCTGTACCCTGTCCTTTTTCTTCCTCCTGTTTGCTTTGCCTGTTTGGACTTTTTTTTTTTTTAATAAAAAAGTGACCTGGCTCTTTCATCCATTGTCTTGGTTGCCATTTTCTGTTACTTCTTCACTCTACTTTGACCGCCTTATCAATATGTCCCATGACTTTGAATAATGGAGTTCCTGGCACATGTGTTCTGGCTATAATCACTATGCAGCTGGTGTGGGGAATGAAATCCCACGTACAGGGTCTGTATTGGAGGTCCATCTCTCCAACTAGGGGGGCTGTCTCCTAGGGCTTGCAGTGTGTGCATTTGTGTTGAAAGGCAATCACAAAATAGGGAGTTCTGGTTCTCTCTGTTTTGATTAGGATACACAGGGAACTAATATTATTTAAATACATGGCATAAACAATGCACTGCCCTGGGTGAGGTGGTTCACCCATTTGTTTTCATTTAATGAAAATGAGCCACCATGCGATGTAGGAGGTATTATTCCCATTTCATAGACAGGAAGACTGAGGCTTCACAATGTTTGATGACTCATTCAAGAGCATGATTTGAGTGACTGTGTTTTAACCGAGGAGCTCATAGTACTTAACAGATCATTCTTAGGTGGAAATTGTTCCATGGCTCGTGGGTGTTATGGGAACAGAATATTCCAGTGAATAAATGTAGAAATTGAGGAAGGGGTAGGCACGACTCTGACACATCCAAGGTCAGGACTGGCTGGGGCATCAAAAAGATCTGGTGTTGGAGCACAAATTGTATTTTCGTTGTGTTCCTGCCTGGTTTTTAAATACAAAAGCCCCTAGGTGAGTTGAAAGATGAAGGTCTCATCTAGCTTAAAAAAAGGGGGGGGGGCTGTATGTGTCTGGCTGATAGGAGCCAATTCTCTGTTCTCTGCACACTGGGGTTTTTAAAATGCACGATCAACCCTGTTGGCCCAGCACTGATGTTTTATTCAGTTTCATGTGGTCCTTCTGAGGCCCGCTCTATCATTAGGGGCTGTTTGCAAAGGCGCCTTGTGAGAAATGATGCAATACCCAGAAAAAGGACCCTGAGTTGCTTTTTTTAATCTGCTGTAAGCAACCTTATTTGTACAGATTTGATTCCTAATGATCCTGTCCTCACTTTCATCTGCTTCCTGAGCCTGGGTCAGACAGGCAGTGAGGAAGCAATCAGATGGGAGGAGCTTCAGCCTTCTTCAGCTGGGTCAGGGTGGGTAGGTGGAAACCAGGGCTGGTTCCTTCATTCATGGACCTTCTAGGTCTGACACTTGGGATTTCTTGTAGAAACGGGTCCTAAAAAGAATCAGAAGAAAGGGCTGCAGGTATGGGAGGGAGGGCAAGGTTCTCTGTGGCTTAGCATGCCATGGGAGGTCCCCAGAATGCACTGCGTCTCGGAGTGGTGGTTGATAGAAAAATGGAGAAGTGCTAAGTTCCAATTCTCTTGGGTTGGGTGAAGTATGGGGATGTATCTGTGAGGAGAGAAGGAAGTCTGTTTTTAGTGAAGAGACATTCTCAATTGTCTTAAGAAATTATCATTAATCATCTACTCCATCATTTGTCGTATATTTATTTCTTTATGCGGATGTGTAATAAGCATCCCTGGGCTGTGTGCTGGCGATACAGCAGAGAAGCAGATAGGCACAGCCCTGTCTTATGGGCTCTACAGTCCAATAGATTGATGGGTTTCTGAACCATGTCTTTGCAAGACACACAGATAAGGGTAAATAAACTCCATCTGGAGCTTGTTCTATATAGGGTAGCTTTGAAATTTAATAAGAATGCCAAGTCATCTTGAGATTTTTTGTATTTAATCTGAACACATTTTAAAATTTAAATAGGGGTATGGGGAATCTCCCCTCTCCAGCCACAGTAACTGGCCTAAAGGAAAGGACTTTGGGTTGGTTGAAACAGTCCTAATTCTCTGCTAGGTTTTTTTCTTACTGAATTCAAGAGAGGGAGACTCTTTCCTCACTGGTAAAGGTTATAAGATCGACTACAGATCTATGTTTCTTGCTGTAGGAAGAGTGAATTCTGAGAGATCAAAGCTGACAAATGGAGAAGGACAGAGGGAGGTGATCATAGCCTCGGAGGGGGCAGGCAGAGTGGGGGTACACGGCAGGGAGTTGACACGAGCAGGGAAAGAGGAGCCTGGGAGAAGAGGAGAGAGATATGGGAGAAGAATAGAAGGGGGCGAGGGAGATGGGCTGGGGAGACAGACAGATGTGGGGCGACAGAGAGGCAGATGGAGGGTGTAGGTGGAGATGCAGGTATGGGAGGGAGGTGCGACTTGAGTGATTGTGTTTCAGCCGAGGAGCTCATAGTACTTAACAGATCATTCTTAGGTAGAAATTGTTCCATGGCTTGCAGGTGTTATGGGAACCGAATGTTCAATGAATAAATGTGGCAATTGAGGAAGGGGCAGCCACGACTCTGACACATCCAAGGTCAGAGGAGGGATGGGGGCAGGGAGGCAGGGACAGAGAAGGGGACACATGAGGGAAGGGAGAGAGAGAGAATCTAATGGGCCGGGGTACTGAGTGGGAGGGAGAGACACAGGGACAGAAAGAGGGAAGGGGAGGGACAGAGAAGGGTGGAGGGAGAGGGACGGGGAGGCAGAGTTAGAGGGAACCAGGAAGCGGAGGAAACACACACCGATGGGGGTCATGTACACACACAAACCCCCATCCACCCACCCACCCAGAGAGAGAGGCAGACGAAGGGGATGGGGGATCCAGATCTGGAAGTCTCAGCTCTTCAGGTGCTCAGAGCAGGGAGTTGGGGTGGTGGAGGCTGGGGAGGGTTGGAAACACCTCCTGGAGAACTGAGTCTTGAGCAGGAGTTTGCCATGTTCTAGCCTTCCAGGTCGGAGAAGGCAATGGCAACCCACTCCAGTACTCTTGCC
Organism: Oryx dammah; assembly: GCF_014754425.2. Classification (NCBI taxonomy): domain Eukaryota; kingdom Metazoa; phylum Chordata; class Mammalia; order Artiodactyla; family Bovidae; genus Oryx; species Oryx dammah. Next base: position 39,290,631 of record NW_024070193.1, read on the forward strand.
TGGAAAATGCCATGGACGAAGGAGCCTGCTAGGCTGCAGTCCATGGAGTCACTAAGAGTCGGGCACGACTGAGCGACTTCACTTTCACTTTTCACTTTCATGCACTGGAGAAGGAAATGGCAACCCACTCCAGTGTTCTTGCCTGGAGAATTCCAGGGATGGGGGAGCCTGGTGGGCTGCCGTCTATGGGGTCGCACAGAGTCGGACACGACTGAAGCGACTTAGCAGCAGCAGCAACAGCAGCCTTCCAGGTGAACACAGGGTGCCCCAACGTGGGAAGGTCAGGACTCCTGGTTCCTCCCTATAGCTCCCCGAGGTGCACACCATGTCTCCCAGAGGAGAAGGGGGAGCTGGACTGGGGGGCAGCTGAAGTGGGGGCAGCTGAAGCCAGGTAGACTTGATCCTAAGACTTGGCCAGCCACGTGCTAGCATTTCCGGGTCTAGGTGCTAGGCACCCCCACACCCCGCAGAGCCCAGGGTCTGAAGAAAGGGCTCACTGGTCCTCACACATCTGGCTCACAGTTCCCTTTTCCCACGGGATAACCGAAGGCTGCGTTTTCAACCCAACCACCAGGAGGAGAAAGGGGTGACAAGGATGAGATGACTGGATAACATCACTGACTCAGTGGACATAAGTTTTGAGCAAACGCAGGTAGATGGTGAAGGACAGGGAAGCCTGGTGTGCTGCAGTCCATGGGGTTGCAAAGAGTCAGACACCACTGAGTTACTGAACAGTAACAACACCCCCCTTGAGTGAACCCACTCTCAACACGCAGCTGCTAAAAAAGAACACGCAAACCACTTCCGCTACCTCCAAGCCCCAGATCCAAGCAGGTTTGCTGCCACTGTCTGGGCAACACAGTGATTTTCTAGTTTCCTTTTCTTTGCATTATTTTTTTTTCTCTTTTTAAAAATATTTGTGGAATAACTCACAGTTCTTGACGTGTGAGGTACAGATTGCATGTCTAATTTATTCAACTCACCCAGAGACACTTGAGATAATTACAGTGGGGAATTCCATTTCCTGAGAAAACCTAGATGCTAAGAGGGTGATTCTGCCAGTTCTCTGTGGGACTCTGTGCCCTGTGGATGGGTGGGTGGGGAGAGCATGTCATGTACCTGGTGGGATGGTTCTAGAGGCTCAAGAGTCTGAGCTCTCTCAGTACTTCCAGAGACATGAGCTAGATGCTATAACATGTTTTCCAAAATTTGATTTACAAAACATCTAACATATTCAGTTATATAAGGTTATTTTCATGGTTAACATTTATCGTCTACACTGCTGAGTTTCTAATATACAAATGCCTACTATATCTTGGATCTCGGTCGCAGAGTGGAATAATGTTAAAAAATCATTTTAATTTATTATTCTTTCTTTGTAACCTTTTGTGAAGGTCGCGTATATACAGGAAAGGACACACATCATCAATACGCAGCTCAATAAAAATTTTCACTGGTTGGTTCTCAAGTGTCACTGACCCCCAACCCCCAGATCAAGAAACAATATTGCAGGGAGCACTCCAAAAGAACCTGGGGTCCCCAACTCTTCCTGGACAGCCTCCTAGAGTGATCAGGTCTTGACTTCTAGCACTGTAGATTCGTATTGACTTGGTCAGTAATATACTTGCAAGATGTCCATTATTTTTTGCTTGTGATTTATTTTATTTTTAAAAAAATTATTTTTAATTGGAGGATATTACTTTACAATATTGTGTTGGTTTCTGCCATACATTAATATGGATCAGTCATAGGTATACATATGTTCCCTCCCTATTGAACCTCCCTCCCACCTCATCCCACCCCACTGGGTTGTCATGGAGTACCAAGACGTCCATTTCTTTTTTTAAAGATGTGTTTATGTTGATTGTAGCTGTGGCTCATTTATTTTCTTCACTATCTGATATTCCATGTGATGAGAGCTGCAGTATTTATTTAGCTAAACCATGATGAATGACCATTTGGGTCTTTTTTACTGATCATAAGAAGTATTGCTATGAGCATTCTTATTCACAGCAGACATTATTTTGTTCATTAAATCTCACCATTATTGTATTAGAGTTGTCCAGAGAATCAGAAGGATACGTGTGGTACGGCTGAGTCCCTTTGCTGTCCACCTGAAACTATCACAACATTGTTAATCGGCTATACTCTAATAGAAAATAAAAAGTTTAAAAAATACCAATATAAAAGTGATTCTGTGCTGTGTTGTGCTTAGTTGCTCAGTTGTGTCTGACATTTTGTGACCTCATGACTGCAGCCCGCCAGGCTCCTCCGTTCATGGTAATTCTCCAGGCAAGAATCCTGGAGTGGGTTGCCATGCCCTTTTCCAGGGGATCTTCCCAACCCAGGTATTGAACCCAGGTCCTCTGCATTGCAGGTGGATTTTTTACCATCTGAGACATGAGGGAAGCCCCAAAGTGCTTCTATGTAATGCTGATTGTAAGCTTATAATCAGTAAAGTTGGCCTCTCTTGAAATTTGGAAAAAAAAAAAAGGTATGTGTGTATTTGTTTTGAAGAATTGGCTTCTGTGCTTGTGGAGGCTGGCAAGTCCAAAATCTGCAGGGGAGTTCAGCAGGCTGGAGACCAATGGAAGAGCTGTGGGTCTGAATCCAAAAATGGTCTGATGGTAGAGTTTATTTTTCCTTTGGAAAGTTCAGTCTTTATTTTCCTAAGGCTTTCAACTGATTGGACAAGGCCCACCCCTATTATGGAGAGAAATCTGCTTTGACTCCAAGTTGGTTGATTTAAATGGTAATCAAAACCTCTATAGAAGCATCTGGAATAAGCACTTGATCAAATATCTGAGCACTGTGGTCTAACCAGGTTGACACATAGTCTATACTCTGATAGCTGCTTACTGAGCATCTGCTGTGTGACCTCACCTTTGCTGGAGCAGGGGTGGGTAAAAGGTGGTGGGGTGCCCTAAATTATAAATTATGAATAGAAAAATTTGAGGTAGAGTGAAGCCAACAGACCGAGAGATGATTGCCACTGAAAAAATAGTTTATTACTGATATTACCCCTAAGAGGAGGGGCCTGTCCTGCCATGGTGTGTGTGTGGGGAGCACAGGGAAGCACCAGGGTCAGTTGGGGCAGAAAGAAAAGGAAGGGACTATTGTGAAAACTTTGACACTTTGACTGTGGTTTCTGGGAAAAGGAACAGGTGAGGCAGGGTAGGCAGGCTTAGAGGTGGCCAATTTAAATAATTTTCAGGGGCTCTGGAGCATCAGAGCTGTCTTCTGTTCCCTGGTACCCGAGCTGGGGGTGATCAGAGAAGCTGGCTAGTGTCCTGAAGTGAGAGAGTCCCACACGCTGTCATGGTGGTTGAGGGTATGGGTTCTAACCTGGTTAGTTTGCATTTGAAAAGTAAACCTTTGGCTGAGTTGGCATTCTTCACCTGTGTATATTTCTCCCTCCTGCTGCTGCTGCTGCTAAGTTGCTTCAGTTGTGTCCGACTCTGTGCGACCCCATAGATGGCAGCCCACCAGGCTCCCCCGTCCCTGGGATTCTCCAGGCAAGAACACTGGAGTGGGTTGCCATTTCCTTCTCCAATGCATGAAAGTGAAAAGTGAAGTGAAGTTGCTTTGCGACCCCATGGACTGCAGCCTACCAAGCTCCTCCATCCATGGGGTTTTCCAGGCAAGAGTACTGGAGTGGGGTGCCATTGCCTTCTCTGATTTCTCCCTCCTAGGGTTGTTCAAAATATTTTATTCCTGCCTTTGTACCCTCAAAGAGTTACTAGAAGGTAAAGACTTTATATAAGTGAACATATTTTGTAACCAGTGAAAAGTTAGAGAGATAGAAGGTAAAATTTTTATGAAGTTATATTACAAGAATGCTACTCTGATTCAGCCTTGAAATATATAAATTCAATTTAGAGAACTTTAGAACCAGGAGAGATGTCTGGAGATCATTTGGGTCCTGTCTCTGTTAGTAAACAGGTAAAGTCCAAGACTTATTTTCTCCTGGAAGGCAGCCAGAGTCTCCCTCAGTAGCCTCGTATATTACCACAATGATGAGAAAAAGATCAATGGATGTTTATTTCACAGTGACTTTGCTTATTAAGTTACTTCTTCAGTGTACCAAGGAGCACCCTGGGGATCTGAGTGTTATTAACGAAGCCTCTGGATGTTCCTAATTTATCCACAAGATGTGGCTTGAGATCTGGCTCATTATATGTTACTGATGACCCTGGCTGGTGGTGGTGGTGGTGTTCAGTTCCTCAGTCATGTCCAACTCTTTGCAACCCCATGAACTGTAGCATGCCAGGCTTCCCTGTCCTTCATCATTTCCTCGAATCCACTCAAACTCATGTCCATCGAGTTGGTGATGCCATCCAACCATCTCGTCCTCTGTCATCCCCTTCTCCTACTGCCTTCAATCTTTCCCAGGATCAGGGTCTCTTCCAGTGAGTCAGTTCTTGTCATCAGGTGGCCAAAGTATTGGAGTTTCAGCTTCAGGATCAGTCCTTCCAATGAATATTCAGGTTGATTTCCTTTAGGATTGACTGGTTTGGTCTCCTTAAAGTACAAGGGACTCTCAAGGGTCTACTGCAGCACCACAATTTGAAGGCATAAATTCTAGCTGGTGTGGTCAGTAGTAACCTCCCCAAATTCAGAGTTCTTGGCCTTTGAAAGTGGTGGAAAAGAGACCTAAGCTAAAGCTAGGGCCCCAAGTTCTAATAGTACTTCACTGCAAACTAGCCTGTTGATCTTGGATAATGACTTGATACTTTGGAACATCATTTTTCCTACGTGTGAACCCACAGGAAGGGGCTAGGTGACTTCTGAGTCCCTTTCAGCAAGGACAAGAGACATTCGATCATGGGGATTTGAATGGCTATGTCATTTTGATAGGATGGCAAAGTAGTAATAATCTGCTGGGCAGCTGGTTGTCTTTGATGTTTGGTGGTTAATAAAATGGAAAGATTTACATGAATAGCTGAGTGCATCTTTCACTCTGGTGCCAGCTAGCTGCTGACTCCTGTTCCTTGGTTAGCCCTCAGTTACTATAAATTAAACTGAACTGCTTTTTGCCCTGGGAGTGGTGCTCTGTAAATCAGCACTGGAAGAGAGTGGCTCTGTCAAGAGGGCTTTTCATGGGACACTCTAACCACTGGAAAGACAGTGCCTTGTCTGGTCTACTAGTTTCTGTCTTGGCAATTGTTTTCTTAATAATCCAAAGCTGTCAAGGAAGCATAGCTCATGGGACTTGAGTTCTTGGCTGTCTCTTCTGGCCGGTAGGGTCATCCTCATCCTGTTGGTCTTTTTTCCCTCTGAACCCTCCATTCTGTATGTGGCAGGATTAAGTTAGCTGACATATTTCCAGATAATAAGATCATTAAACACCCCTCCCCAATTTTTTTAAGAGGATAATTTTATCAAAAGTTAAACTGTCTATGAGTGCTAGTGCTTGTAATGTCATCCATATGGCTCTCCTATATGGGCTGGCCCAGCAGCCATGAATTGATGGTGATTCTCAGTGTTACTGAGATGGTACTGGTCAGGCATGTCCCTACGCTTGCAAATAATCAATGTTTTTGTTTTAATTATCTAGTTAGAACTATGGAAGCCATCTCAGGGTCACCTTGAATACTCACATTAGAAAAATATAATGACCCTCCTGTGCTCTCTGTAGCTGGTTGGCTGAGCTTGAGAAGTTACAGGTGTGCAAAGAGTTTTCTCATTAAAACTAGAGTTGGTGCTGATAATTCCATACACTCTCACCTCCTCCCACACCAACACATCAGTGCTGAGCTCCAGAGAGACCAATGACTCTTGAACTTGGCCAGAAACTGCTGCTGCTGCTGCTTCTGCTGCTAAGGCACTTCAGTCGTGTCCGACTCTTAGCGACCCCATGGACCGCAGCCTACCAGGCTCCTCTGTCCATGGGATTTGCCAGGTAAGAGTACTGGAGTGGGGTGCCATTGCCTTCTCCAGAAACTTATGGATTTATTCACAAGTAGAAAAGAAAGCTGAAGTTATCTTCACCTGGGTTTTCAACTCACAAAGACTCAGCATGTAATTGCAGTGGCCTGTGAGGTGCAGCAATGAGGTCATTTTAATGGGAACAAGACACCCCTCCTACAATAATAAGGGTGACAGACTTAATCACTGCTCTGTGGGGAAAATGGCCAGGATTAGGCAGTTCATTACGGAAATGGAGACTTGTTGAGAAAACCCTCAAAACAGAAAATGAAGTACTGTTGATTATGTGCCTGCTGCTTCTGAGGAATAGCTTCTCCTCAGGGGGCTGCTGCCCTGCTGAAGGCCACATAATATCAGAAAATGTGCTCTCAAAGAATTCTGTTATAAGCCATTTCCTGAATGGCCAGGAGACTGGACGTTCCTGTCCACCAAGAATGCTACAGGCTGAGACCTGAGGTGAGCACTGCTAACTGAATGTATACCTGTGGGATGGAAACTGGGTCCCCTTCCACAGTGTTTTGTCTTTGTGATGTGGAATCTGAGTTGTTGAGGTCATTTAAAATAGTAGGAGGCAACATGTCCTGTTTGGAGGAAAAGAAAAACCACACTGGTTGGAAAGAGCCTTCCTAGCTTGTTAGCCTAGGTTTGTGTTTGCTGGTGACATAAGTTGCATGTCGAGGATAGAGCTGACGTAATCTGTGCTTCCCACGTCTACTCTTGGTGCCAACTTCTACATACAGAACACCTGTGCACGCCTATGACCCTACCTGGAGGGGATGTTGTTGAGAGTGTCGGCTTAGTCTGTGTGTGTGGTGAGGCAGGGGGCAAGCCAGCAGTGCGGAAGTGGTGGGCTGGAAGCCATCTTCAATGCGTGATTGACAGTAGGTGAGTAAGTGCCCAGCAGCCCTGTTTGTTGTTTGGGAAAGTCTGAGGCGTGTTCCTTCCTGACTCCCAGAGCTGGCCATGAACTTGAGCTCCAGTTGTCCTCAGCAGTAACTGGCTCCCAAGAGCACTTGAACTTCTTCTTTTCATTCTTGCTTCTCTTCTCTACTCCATCACCAAAGGCTCCCAAGTGAATGAATTCATCTGAGTCCTTGCCTTAGGCCTGCTTTGGGGGAAAGCATTGTGTTACTCAGTCGTGTCTGACTCTGCCAGGCTCCTCTGTCCATGGGATTTCCCAGGCAAGAATGCTGGAGTGGGTTGCCATTCTATCCTCCAGGGATCTTCCCAACCCAGGGATTGAACCTGGGTCTCCTGCATTGCAGGCAGATTCTTTACCATCTGAGCCCCAAGGAAGACTTCTGGGGAAACTCAAGCTAATTGAAGGGGTGATGTTGCCATTTACAGGACAGGTTAATATTCCCAGGAGGTAGTGCAACTGTTTGTATGCAAGACTCTGTTACCTCAGGGGATGATTACTCAGTGTGATACAGCATATTCCAGTTTATTTCAGGGGATAGTTGACATCATAGAGACTGCCTTTCTCTGGCTCTTAGAAAAGTGAAGTGATTGTGGACTTAAGCGACCGTGTGTTATGCTGCAAAAACAAGGTAACCACATTATAGTTTAATGCTAGGTACATAGTTCTCCTTGGTGACGTTTTTCTAAGAGTAATTCAAGACTTTGGTCTTTTTCCATCTGGGGGATGCTGAAATAGGAGGCAGTGGACAAAGTGAGGTGGAGGTAGCAGCAGGCAGAGTTCCACTGAGCAAGGGGCTGAGGTTGGAGGAGTAGGTGGGGATGAGAAAATCCTAGAAGAAACATACAATAGACCCATCCATCTACAGGAAAGATTTGTGTTAAATCTATGTGCAAAAAAATAAAAGAGACCTCATATTAATGATCAGAATAAAAGCCCAATTTGATTTCGAAAATGCCAGATATCCACGGTTAGGTTGCCCTAAGTCAAGAACTATTATAAAAAATCTATCCAAGAATAGGCCAGCTAGTGCGGGTAGTTAGTCAGTCCCTCTACTGGTACCTGACTCACTGCAGCAAAAGGCAAACCAGACAGTTGTCACTCTGCATCTGGTCATTTGAAAAGACGAACGGAGATGAGACTGTTTTGTTTGTTTTACTTTGCTAACTACAAGGTTCGCAGAGTGTGGATCCAGGCAAACCTGGAGCTTTGAGGTAAACTGAACGGATTTTCATGCGATGGTTGAGCCTAGGTTCTTTTATCAGGGGACACAAGAGTAAAATGAATGCAGAATGCAGGTTTTTTACCATCTGGGCCACCAGGGAAGCCCCTTGAAGCACATAATCACAGGGAAACATAGGCGCTTCTGTCTTTTTGAAAATGTTAAACCCCTGAGTAGAGAGTAAGTGTGCATAGAGGATTTGAGTAAGCAAACCAAGGATTGAACTTCAGCAATGTATTACATGTCATTTATGTCACTTGGTGGAATCTTCTAACTTTTCAACTTCAGTTTTCTCCTGTCCAAAATAGGATAATCGTGCCTGGATCTCAGATTTGACATGAGGATTACATGACTTCACAAGAAAAGCACTTGGTGTGGTGTCTGACATGTGGCAAGTGCTTAATGACGGTAGCCATTGTAGTTTATGTCCTGCTGTGTAAAATAGGGCTTCCGGTTTTCATGTATTGTTTGCACAATTATTTGGGTGGTGGTGGTTTAGTCGCTAAGTTATGTCCAACTCTTGTGACCCCATGGACTGTAACCTGTCAGGCTCCTCTGTCCATAATATTCTCCAGGCAAGATTACTGGAGTGGATTGCCATTTCCTTTTCCAGGGGATCTTCCTGACCCAGGGATCGAACCCAGATCTCCACTGCAGGCACATTCTTTACCAACTGAGCTACCATTTGTAAACCATCTGTTGGGTGCTAGGCATGGTGCTAGATACTGACAATGGATGAGTGAAAGCAAGCTCAGTCCTGAACATGAGACTGAACTCTTAAGTCCCCGAGGGAAGAACAGTAATACTTGCTTCCCAGGTGGTTGGGCCCCTCCAAAGACGTGAAAGTGTTTGCTAAGTTGAAGTAGGCTATAGAAATACCATTTTTTTTTCCTCCCTAGGGCAGTGATCCAGTCACCTTGACGTTAGGAGTTTGCTTTTGTTTCTGAACAGAAGTGGACTGGGAATGACTTGTCTACAAGTCTTGGATGGGAGAAATGAATCAGCTCTCTGAGGCTACATGCCCTTTTTCTCTTTAAATGTCTTTGAACTTGAGGTCTTAACATCAGTCCTTATGCCACATCACCTGTAGACAATCCCCAAGGAGATAGTTATTATTGTCACCTCCGTGGGACACCAGAATCCGAGAAGTAGTGGCACAATGTGCTGAATGGGATGGAGGCTGGCTTGGAACCTGGGTTCTGTAACTGGGGCCCCTGTTCCTGCCCACAGGCACCAGAATACATTATCCTGTACATATTGTTTTGGATCCTGCTCTTGATTTTATCAACTGATGAGGGAAGAGGCAAAATGAGAACAATCCATTCAGCTGAACATAGCCGAAAAGGGGGTGGCATTCATCTTTCCCAGACCCCATCTCTAGTATACAGAGAATTGAATAAACACCGGTGTGCCCATCCTGATAATTAAAACTCCTGAAAAAGAATGAGTTAGCCTGGAGGTATCATTACCTGAAATACCAGCTTAGTGTCTTTCAAAACAGTGTGTTCTGTCCTGCCATAAATGGTCACTTAAGTGGTTTGAAATGACAATGGGTCACAGTGCCCTCCCCCCACTCCCCCCGCCCCCTGCCTGTGCGATTTGTGCTAGAAAGCTGAACCTGCTCTAGAAGAGAAGTGCCCATCTGTGCTGAAAACTTTCATGAACACTCTCAATGTTTTAATAAGCGGTGGACTGCAGAAAGCTTGGCTTGATCACAGTAAGGGTGCTAAAGTTTCAATGCTGGATGGAGAAGGGGGCAGTTGGAGTCTGAAATTGCTTTGAAACCATCTTGGAGGCTTTTGTGGATTGAATGGTTTCCCCTCCTGAAAGATATGATGGAGTCCTAACTCTTGGTATCTGTGATGTTAGTTGGGAATAGAGTCTTTTTAAAAATTATTTATTTATTTTGCTGCACTGGGTCTTACTTGTAACATGTGGGATCTTTGATTTTTGTTGTAGCACGCAAGATCTTAAGCTGTTGCGTGTAAACTATTAGTTGCGGCAATGTGTATGTTAGTTTCCTGAGCAGGGATCAAGCCTGGGCCCGTTGCATTGGGAGTGCAGAGTCTTAGCCACTGGAGTGCCAGGGAAGTCCCTGGAAGCAGGGTCTTCACTGATGTAACTACGATGTAGTTTAGGAGAAGGCCATACTGGAGTTGGGTGGGCCCTTAATTCAGTCTGACTGTGTCCTTATGAGAAAAGCAGAAGAGGCATGGAGGGAAGATGGCCATGGAAGGTGAGCGAGGCAGAGGCTAGAACGGTGCAGCTAACAGCTAAGGAGGCCCAGTGATGGATGGCCGCCACCAGAGCTAGAACAGTCAAGGAAGGATTCTCCCATGGGTCTTGGAGGGTGGATGACCCTGCCAACACCTTGATTTCAGACTTCTAGCCTCCAGAGTTGGGAGAGAATCAACTTACGTTTGAAGCCACCAAGTCTGTCATACTTTGTTGTGACAACCCTAGGGAATGAAAACAGAGGTGTTTGTGACTCACAGAGTGCAAATAGATTCATGTGTTTCGGGAGAAGAGGGTTTGAAATATTGGATAACCACCACATTCATTCATTTCTTCATTTGCCATTTAAGCAGGAGGCAGTATTGTATGGCAATTAAGATCCAGGCTTAGGAATCAGATCTACATTTGATTTTCAGCTCTACTACATCCATGCAGGTGACTTTTAAAAAAATCTTGTTGGAGTATAGCTGATTTACAATATTGTGTTTCTGCAGTGCAGCAAAGTAAATCATAGCCTCTAGCATTTGTTGATGAACTATCATATCCTTGGCTTTGCGCCTTGAGCTGAGTATGTAATGTCATTGTTTCTAGCCAAGGAAACCAAGGCTCAGAAGGAGTAAGTCACTTGCCCAGAGTTAAATAGCTAATAAGTGGTTGTGGAGCTAGATAGAATCCAGGTTGTTAGATTCCAGAGATTCTTCTCTTAACCACTATGAAATATTTCTCAGTTTCCTTAAGTGTTGAGTGAGCTGGCTTAAAATACCTGTCATGGAATTTTTATGAGCATTCCAGTTAAAAGAATTCAGGCAACACATGTAGAGAATGAAAATCAGTTATTCTTTAAAACTCTTCATCACTAACTAGTTACAGACCCACAGGAAGTTGAAAGAAAAATAATACATTGAGGACCTGTGTACCTTCAGCTGCAATGAGAACAAATTACATAACTAACATATGGAGAAGGAAATGGCAACCCACTCCAGTATTCTTGCCTGGAGAATCCCAGGGACAGGGGAGCCTGGTGCGCTGCCGTCTATGGGGTCGCACAGAGTCGGACACAACTGAAGTGACTTAGCAGCAGCAGCAGCAGCAGCAACATAACATCAAAACCAAGGAAGTGACATGGGTAGAATCTTCAGGATTTATTCACATTTCATCAGGTTTTACATGCCTTGGTGTGTGTGTGTATGCATGCATTGTTATGTATGCAATTTTATCATCTGTTGAGATTTGGATAACCACCACAATCAAGGTACAGAGTGCTCCCCTCCTGACCCAGTAACTTCCTCAGGCTGCACTTTCATAATACATCCCACCCCCATCCCTAAGCCCTGGATACCACTAATCTCTTCTCCATCTCTATAATTTTGAGAATGTTATATAAATGGAACCGTGCTGTGCAGAACCTTTTGAAACTGTTTTTCTCTTTTCTTTTTCACTCAGCACAATAGCGAACACTTTCTGAGCACTTCTATATGCCAGGTGCCCTGCCAGAAGCAGTGGGTATGGATAGGTCAAATCCCTCACTTTAGCTTCAGCTAGTGAAGTCGCTGGCTGCTGTGTTACTTGGGGGCAGATAGCTTCAGCTTTCAGGAAAATCAAGGGATCATTTCTCTGGTGGCCAATTTTGCCTTTTTTTATATTGACTTGTATTTCAAGCCCATATTGTTTCTCAAGTCAAATATTCACAGCATTGCTATTAAGGAGTCTGTGGGGAGAGTGCGAAAAAAATCCGTGTTGGCAATATTTTCATCCAGACAGCTCCACCAACACCTAGTTACCCTTTGTTGTGAGCTTTAATTGAGATATTCTGCAGATTGCCTTCTTTTGTGTCTCCACCTTCTCCCATCATAGCTGTGTAGTTTGGTGCATTTATGTACAGAGGTTAATTCCCCATTACTTGATCTGCAGCAGGAATGTGGGGATAAGAAATGAGGACTATAAGTTGATATGTTATCTGTTTAAAATGTACTAAGAGAACTTTTCAGCTATGAAAATCCAAGGCAGGGAGTGGAACAGCTTGTTGTTTTACAAAAAGATTAATATCCTGATACCCTGATTTCTAAAGTCGTCACTGCTACTAAGAATCTTTGTGCTGTGAGCACATCAGCTCCTTTAGACCTCTTCTGTGAAAGGAGTGCTTTGGACCATTTGAGATTTAATGTGTTTTATAGATAGAAAAATAATCCTTTCTGTGTTTTGTGGTTCTACTGTTTATATAAGTTCCCTGGTGGCTCAGACGGTAAAGCGTCTGTCTACAATGCGGGAGACCCAGGTTTGAGCCCTGGGTTGGGAAGATCCCCTGGAGAAGGAAATGGCAATCCACTCCAGTACTATTGCCTGGAAAATCCCATGGACAGAGGAGCCTGGCAGGCTGCAGTCTATGGGGTCACAAAGAGTCAGACACGACTGTGACTTCACTTCACTTCACTGTTTATATAGTCATCACATCTTGGGACACCAGAACAAAGATGACTTTTAAAAAGTCAGCGAAAACTTGAAGGTCCCATTTAGTACCCAGCCCTCAAACCTACCTGCATCGCTACCCACCCACTTTGTCTTACTGTGCTCCCCTGGAAGGAGTGTTCCCGCTTCTATTACAGGCTGACCTCTCCCTGGATGCGTTACGGTCCAGCCCCTTTCACTGTTGGGGTATTTTCTCCTGCATCTCTCTTCCGTCTTCTGCATCGTTTTCCTCTGTTACTGGCTTGTTGACTGCAGCTTATGAATGAACTCTAGCTATCACGCATTTTAAAAATAAACAGCCTTCCCCTGATGCCCAGGACTCCTCCAGCCACCACCTTATGCATCTTACTCTCTTGATTGCAAACATCTTGAGAGTCATATGCCCTGGATTTACCTCCACCTTTTCTTTAAACACCTCCAGCTGGGCTTCAGTGTTAACACAGCCAAGAGAACTGGACTTGCCTTCAACAGCCTCAACGGGGCCAGGCCTACTTGTTTGGTGACTTCTCCGCATTGTTTATCTCTCCTTTTGAATCATTCTTTTCTCAGCCTCTGCTATGCCACATGTTTTGAGACATTCCTCCTCATTTTCCTTTGCTGGCTTCCCCTCCTTGAGGCTAAAGTAGCAAAGGAAAAAATACAGAGCATGGTTATTGCCCCAGGCTTAGATTCCAGTTACACCTCCTAACCCGTGGAGGAGCTTGACCAAATCACTTCATTAAGCCCTGGTTTCTCAGCTCCCTTTTAACAGTTGCCTCATAGGGGTGTTAAGATGATTGCATGACCATATGCACAATGGTAAAGGCATGGATGTATTGATACTATGCCTAGCATAGCGTCAGGCCCTCTTTGACTATAATTAAGAATATTTCTGTGCTTCACCTTCTGTCTGAATTGAAGGTTAATGCTATGGTCTAAATGTCTGTCTACCCACAATTCATATATTGAAACTTAACCCTCAAGGTGATAATATTTGGAGATGGAGCCTTTGGGAGACAATTAGGTCACGCAGGTAGGTAGAACCCTCATGAATGGGATTAGTGCATTTATAAAAATGGGGGAGCACTTTCTTCCAGGTGAAGACACAGAGAGAGGTTATTTGTGAATGGGGAAGCAGATCCTCAAAATACAGAGAACCTGACCATGCTAGCAACCTGACCTCAGACTTCAAACCTCCAGAACTGTGAGAAACTAGTTTCTGTTACTTCTGAACTACCCAATCTCCGGTATTTTGTTAAAGCAGTCTGAAAAGGACCAAGAGAGCAAGTGAAAAGAAAAGTGTGTTTGTCACTCAGTCGTGTCCAACTCTTTGAGATCCTATGAACTGTAGCCCACCGGGCTCCTCTGTCCATGGAATTCTCCAGGTGAGGATACTGGAGTGGGTTGCCATGCGCTCCTCCAGAGGATCTTCCTGACCCAGGGACTGAACCTGTGTCTTCTGAATTGCAGGCAGATTTTTCACCATCTGGGCCACCAGCGAAGCCCGAGAGAGCGAGGCTCATGTCTTTTCTGTGGAGGAGATCCACCAAAAGTACATGGAGGGTCCCCAGGCTGGCTCAAAATCAGATATGCATCATGTAGCTGCTTCCTGCTTTGCAGGACCTTCTACAGGCCTCTTCCTCGGCAACCCAGTTCCCACAGGTGTCCCTTGCCCTGAGGCTGCCGGTTGCAGTCCCTGTTTCCAAACAGCTTTGTCATGGCTCCTAACGCTGGCTGTCATGCTAGAAAGGAGTCTGATAAATTCTAATTGGGGCCAGGATGATAAATCATGTTTGGAAGTGCTGCAGTGATGGCTTTTTCCCAGAGGTCTTGGGGAGAGGCAAGGCTGAAAAGCCAAGGATCATTTCTCTCCTGGAGGAAATCCCACCTTTGTGGCAGATTAGGGTTGGGATATTTGGAAGCCAAGGGGCCTTTCTAGAGCCTTTAAATCAGTGGTCTTCAACCTTTTTGGCGCCAGGGACTGGTTTCGCAGAAGACAATTTTACTATGGACTGGGATGCTTTCAGGATGATTCAAGCACATTACATTTATTGTGCACTTTATTTTTATTATTACCTCATCAGCTCCACCTCAGATCATCAACCATTAAATCCCAGATGTTGGGCACTGCTGCTATACATCATCTAACAGGTGGTTGATGTCTCAGCTTTTGCATTTGCCAGGCCCTGCACGCTCTCAAAGGGCACTGGGGAAGTCATTTGCTGGTGATTAGAATACTTCCATTAAAAAACAGAAAGCTTCATCTAGGTGCATATCCATTCTTTATTTGGTCCTGGGGAGTTGAAATCAGAGGAGTCGGCCACATTTACAGGTAAATGATGACACAGCTATTTACCCAAAGCCAGCCAACCCTGAATGTTTAATTATTCAGCACTTGACTGCAGCCTGTTTTCTCCAGCAAGAAGAGAACCTGGGAAAAGCCATCAGTTTCTAATCAATTTCTATCGGAAACTGAATGAAAAGGGAAATATCCAGCTTATGTCTTAAGGTCCTGCCTGATTCACCCTAGAATTATTGTTGATCCTTGGTGAATGTGTGTATAAACATAATGTTTTATTCTGGGACAATCTTAGACTTACAGAAAAATTGCAGTGATATTAAAGCTCCTATAGACCTGACTAAGCTGCCGCTCATACTATATTCTAGACTTATGGACTCATAACATTTTTGCCCCAAAGAGGAAAATTGTTTGCTTATCACTTCTTTTCTGTGAATCTGCTATGTGCCCGGCACTAGGAATACAACAATGAATGAGACAGCCCTGGCCCCTCCATGGGGTCTGAAAGTCTAGCTTAATGATATGTATGTATGTATGTATAGTAAAGGCTTTATACAAAATGGGAGACAAAATATTTGGCTGCTGCTGCTAAGTCGCTTCAGTCGTGTCCGACTCTGTGCAACCCCATAGACCAGGGCTGCCGTCTATGGGATTCTCCAGGTAAGAACACTGGAGTGGGTTGCCATTTCCTCCTCCAGTGCATGAAGGTGGAAAGTGAAAGTGGAGTAGTTGGCTAGAGCTATAAAAATAAGTACTTTGGAAAAAAGCTGCAAATGCCAACAAACACTGTATACCAGCTTAACATGAAAGGGATAACGAATTATAGCTTCATGGTTTTTAAAGGGGTCTTCAGACCATCAGCATCGTGTGGGACCTTGTTTTTCCGGCCCCAGCCCATATTGGATTCAGAACTTAGAGGAGGTGGAGTCCAGCAACGTGTATTTGAGCTAGCTCTCCAGGGTATTTGGAGGGATGGTTGAGTTTGAGGACCAGTGTCTAGTGGGGAAAAAACAAATACTAAATGAATAGTTACAGACATGGTATTTCACCAGGGAGTCAGAGCTGCAGGAAGTTAGGGAAGCTTGCATGACTTGGAGTGTAGGAAAGGCCTGTGTGAGGAAGGGGTGTTTTTAATTTTTTTAAAATTTGCTTATTTGGCTGTGCTGGGTCTTTGATCTTCATTGCAGCCTATAAGATCTTTAGCTGTGGGATCTAGTTCCCTGACCAGGGATCAAACCTGGGCCACCTGCATTGGGAGTGGGGAATCTTAGCCACTGAACCCCCAGTGTCCAGTGTGGCTGAACACAGTGGACACAGGGGAAGTCCCGCAGGAAGGAATGTTTAAATTGCCACCAGAAAGATGAGAGAGCCCTGTGGAGCTGCTGGCAATGTGGTCTAGGCTGACGCACTGCTTAGAATCAGGTGAACACAGATCAGAGAGGACATAAAATTGTGAGTCAGAAAAATCAGTTTCAGAGACTTTCCCGGGGGTCCAGAGGTTATGATCTCACACTTCCACTGCAGGGAGAGCACGGGTTCAATCCCTGGTTGGGGAAGTGCCACGTGCTGTGTGGTGTGGCCAAAAAGGAAAAATTAGTTTTTGGTCCAAATCCAGCTTTAGTTCGAGAGTCTAATTAACCAGTTCTCTGCATTTCCTCAATAGTTCAGTTAATAAAGTTTTTGAAAATCAACTCTTATGTTGCATTGAGAAGATTCAATAGTAAAAAGGAAGAACTTTGTGATAAGGGAGGAAAAATCCTTTGCAGTGCTGACATTACTTAAATTAATTCTCTCTGTTGAGCTGTAGGGCTCCCTTGACTATCCGGGTCTCATTGTCCTTACCTGTAAAATGAGGAGGTTGCACCAGATCCTTCCAGCCATTTTCTTTCTGATTTCATGATCCAGATTTAGTTATACATGTCATTGCACTCATGTTTACTTTTTGAAAGTACATTTATATTCGTTTCCTCTGAGAGCTAATTTTACACCTGGCCTACTGGTAACTTTCAGGGAGCTTTTAAAATTCTTTTCTGTGAAATTATTGCCATGTTTATCCCACAAGGATATATTATTTGCTCTAATGATCTGGTAATTATCAGGTAATGAAATGGCTAACTGTAAGCATATTATTATTAAGGGCAGTTGCTGTGTGAAATATTTTTGTCATGCAATTAGATTTCTTACTTGTATTTTAGTAATGCATAAGAAGTTCCATGTTGAGGAGAATGAAAGTAGAGCAATATCCTTCCATATTCTGCTAAAATAAATCTTAAGCCAGTCTATTAAGAGGCAAAGGAGCCTAATTCCATGGACTAGAGTTTAAAGCCATGCTTTGTCTCTGAGTTTTCCCGTGTGTCCTGGTGTCATTCCTCAGAACTCTTCCTTCAAGGAGGGCTGAGATTGTCACCCCGAAGCGAGATTAGGCAACTACACTTCTAAGCTGACCATCCTGACCTATCTGAGGAAAAGTTTCATTAGGAGAGTCCTCATTCTGATGGGCAGAGAGTTTTACATACAAAGTCAGGCATGTGATGGGTCCTTAATAAGAATAAAGTAAGTTTTGTTTAAGTTTTTTTTTCTTAGACTTTTCTTTCTTCAGTTGAAACAGTTGATTGGCAATATCACACAGCACAGCAATTTGTTTACACATGTATCTATATCTATTTTTAAGATTCTTTCCCCTTATAGGTTATTAAAAAATACCAGTAGTGTTCCCCATGCTATATAGTAGGTCCTTGCTGGTTATCTATTTTGTATATAGTGATGTGTATATGTTAATCCCAACCTCCTACTTTGCCCCTCTCCTAATCCCCCTTCCCTTTTTGGTAACCATAAATTTGCTTTCTGTGTCTGTGAGTCTCTAGGAATAAATTAAGTTGTAACGAAAGTGTGTTCAGACCAGGTTGCTGCCTGTGTCCCCGTGTGATGAACGTCAGAACATGACGGAGCGCTCACGATCTGCACTGTGAGGAACTTTGTGCTGAAGGTGGAGATCCGCAATGATTGATTTCAGCCTCTTAAATGTTTCCCTTTGGATTTTGGCAGCCCCCAGGCTGGTATGTAGTTACTCTGAATCCCTCATGCCTCAGAAATGTTTCAATGGTAAATAAGAAGCGGTCTTCTGAGCTGGAAGAATTCTCTCCTTCCCAGGTTCAGTTATCACTTATCCACACTGACAATTGTTATATGTGCTTTACTTTCTGTCTACTGATGTACCATTTCCCATTCTTGACTGTAAGCTCCTGGAGGGCAGGTCCACAGCTGACTCATCCTGGAATGATACCATCATTTAACAGTTGGGATAGGTAACCTGGAGTCAGGAACTTGATTTTTCATGGTTCCTCCCTATACCTCTATGAAGAGGGCTGTGCAGTATGCCCAATAAGACATACTGTGGCTTGTCCATGAAGTAGGTGGTTTTCAATCTCACTCGATAGATGGGAAAACTGAGATACAAAAAGATTCAAAATTGCATTAAGGGACACTGAGCTAGTTAGGGCTGGAGCCAGAATTTAGATCCATTTCTCTGTCATTCAAGTCTGTGTTCTAAGTAGTGTTGTCTCAAAATAGCAAGGGACCTTTAACATCCTACAAACTCAATAATTGTAGAATGCATGAGTGATTCTCTGTATAGGTTGTGTGACTGGCTGATAGACTTTGGGGAAGGTGGTAAATGCGTGAGGGGGCTATGTGGTATGTACTTGGAAAATATGTGTAGACAGTAAGAGGGTCCATGAGAAATGCTTGCTTTCTGTTTTTTTTTTTTGTCTGTGCCATGCAACATGTGGGATCTTAGTTCCCTGACTGGGGATCGAAGTCATGCTCCCTGCACTGGAAGCTCAGGGTCTTGACTGCTGGACTGCCAGGGAAGTCCCAGAGAAGTGCTTTCAATGTGAAGGGGTTGAATGCCTGATTACTTGAGTAAGGCAAAGGAACTACTGTACTGCTTGCTATTGTACTCATGCCCACAGCCTACTGTCTCTGGCGAGAGCAATATTGTTCTTGTGTATTTTCCATATTGCATTGTTGGGCACATCATTTCTCCAAGTCTGATGCAATCAGACTTCTTAACTTTTGTTTGCTGATTCTGATACAACTCCTTATTTGCGCAAGTATGACTTCATAGGTAAAGATATTCAGATCTGGGACTAATATTGCTACAAGAAGTATATTTGGGACTATAGTCCTCTCTACTCCATGACTTCCATGCCTTGCTCCGCATTGCATTCCACTTCTATTCCACTCTATTCTACAAACATTATCTTGAGTATATGATTAGGAGGTGGGCCTTTAGGAGGTCTTTATGTCATGAAGGCAGAGCCATAACAAATGGGATTAATGTCCTTATAAAAGATCCCAGAGGCCCCCCATGCCACTTCAGTCATGAGAGGACACAGTGAGAGGATGGTTGTCTTATGGACCAGGAACTGGGCTTCTCCAGAAGCTGAATCTGCCATTGGTGTGGGTGAATTTTTAGCTTTAGAACACATTTCATTTTCTGAGCCCTTTGGGTATCTAATATTTTGAACATTGCAGTCAGAAGTAATTTAGTAAAATGTGGCAGTAGAAGATTTAGGTTAAATGAGTAGCACTCAACTTAGATGGTTGAAAGAGGTGGCATTTTAAATAGAACTGTCTACTTGTCCATTCTGAAAGGCAAATAATTTCATGATTGAAGACTTGGGCAATTTAAATTATTACTGAAGTTTCATGAATAAAAAAGGATGTATAATTTCAATTAAGAAAAAACAGCTCATCCCTTTGATCAACCCAAGTGATACTTGGATGCTTCTTCCTTTTAAATTGAGTTTATTAGAGTTGTGGCCCTCACTTGGCCAGCTGAAAGTGATCACACACAGCATTTTTCCATACAATCTTTCAGCTTAGTTTTTGGATTTATTACAGTGTGGCCAAATAGTTCCCAGTGGCTAGGATTATGACCAGTTTTCTTTCAGTAAATGAAACTCTTCTTACACAGCATGACTGAGCTTTTTGATGCAGGAATGTAGGACTGATCCAGCCCAGCATATTGGGGAAAAGTTTGTCTTAACTGATCAGGCATCCTCCTTGGGAAACCTCTTCTATTTCAGGGCTCTCGCTCTCCTCCCAAAGAATTACCTTTGCTGGTTCCTTTTGTCAGGAAACATTTGGGACATTTACTCACATTGAGCTGTCAATGTCTTAGTGCTACTCTTCCCAGTGAATAAATTTATATTTTAAAAGACTATCTAGAAAAACGATGTAGCTTAGCCCCAAAAAATTAACTGCCAGTGGTAACATTTTAGGTGTTAAAATGGGGAGGATTTTGGTGTTTGTAGGTTTGAAGCCTTCCTGTACCTATTCTCTGAATACTAGTAAGTGGTGCTAAGTTGCTTTAGTCGTGTCTGACTCTGTGCGACCCCATGGACTGTAGTCTGCCGGGCTCCTCTATCCATGGGATTTTCCAGGCAAGAATAGTGGAGTGGGTTGCCATTTCCTTCTCCAACTAGTAAGTAGTATGTGCCCATAAATAAAGCCTGTTGGTAAGAAAAAAATATAGTACAAATCCTAGAAATTGTAGAACATGAGCCATTGCAGGTTGAAGTTATACATAAATGAATAAATAATTCTTGAGGTCCTCCTAAATACCACAATTTTCCTGCATACCTTAGTCTATGGTGACTAAAATTTTAAAACTTTAAGTCAGGATATGTTTTTTAAAACATTATTTTCAGATTTGTGTATGTTTATATGAACAAGGACATTTTATGTCCCAAGGACATTAAAGTTTAATCACCTTCTGTGTATATTGCCTTAGTTCTTACTACTTTAACAAAAATAACATAAACTGGGTGCTTAACCAGCAGACATTTATTTTCAAGTTTTGGAGGCTGAGAACGTGAAGGTAAAGGTGCTGATGTTAGATTCCTGGTGAGAACCTTCTTCCTAGTCGGAAGATGGCCACCTTTAGCTGTGCCTTCACCTGGAGGAGCAGACAGAGGAAGGAAGCAGTCTCTGGTCTTTTCTTAAAGGGGCACTAATCCCATCATGGGAGAAGGCAATGGTACCCCACTCCAGTACTCATCTGGAAAATCCCATGGACGGAGGAGCCTGGTGGCTGCAGTCCATGGGGTCGATAGGAGTCGGACACGACTGAGCGACTTCACTTTCACTTTTCACTTTCACGTATTGGAGAAGGAAATGGCAACCCACTCCGGTGTTCTTGCCTGGAGAGTCCCAGGGAGGCGGAGCCTGGTGGACTGCCGTCTATGGGGTCGCACAGAGTCGGACACGACTGAAGCGACTTAGCAGCAGCAATCCCATCTTGAGAGCCCCACCCTCATGACTGACTTACCTTCTAGGGTCCATCTCTAAATACAGTGTCCCTGAGGGTTAGAGTTTCAATATAAGAATTTGGGGGGAACTCAAATATGCAGTTCATAACAAATATTTGATGAAATGCTTTTGTTGAAACAAAACCAAAACAATAAAATTCTCAGCTTATGGTTGCTATGGATTGTTCAGTGTTGGTTAATATTTCTGCTCTTGGAGTCAGACAAATGGC
This sequence comes from Oryx dammah, assembly GCF_014754425.2. Taxonomy (NCBI): domain Eukaryota; kingdom Metazoa; phylum Chordata; class Mammalia; order Artiodactyla; family Bovidae; genus Oryx; species Oryx dammah. Next base: position 39,312,223 of record NW_024070193.1, read on the forward strand.
GGGAAACTGTTCTGAGCTTCAGTTTTCTCTTGTGTCAAATGGCAACAATAATGGGACTGTTCTTATTTGACTATGAAGGTTACATAGCATCAGGAAGGAATATAAACCATTTAGCATTGAGCCACACACAAAGGAATTGCTTAATAAACTTTAGTTATTCTAAAGGTACAGTAATTTTAATACATATTATTATGACTTAATGGAAAATGTTGCTTAGAGGGGGAATCATGTATGCCTGGGAGGGAAAGAATCAAAGTGACATGGTAGAAATAAAAATGAACATGGATTGGTAAGTTCAAGAGCCAAGAGCCACTGATGGACCAGCCACACTGAGCAGAGAACCAGGGGCAAGGCAAGGAGAGATCATACTCAGAATCACAGAACCAACCACAAGGTTGGAGTGTGAGAGGGACAAGCGAATAGCAGGAATGCAACAAAGCAGAGTCAGAGGTTTTTGTCATGGGTGCCCTGGGACAGTGTTTCACTGCTGGCTGCCCTGTCAGCAGGAGCCCCAGTTTATGATGATGATGTTACAGTAAGTAAAACGATGACCTAGAGCGGTGGAATGGGGTAGTGGGGAGGCTCAAGAGGAAGGGGACACATGTATACCTATGGCTGATCCATGTTTTGATGGCAGAAACCAACACAATATTGTCATTATCCTTCTATTAAAAAAAAAATTGGAGAAGGAAATGGCAGCCCACTCCAGTACTCTTGCTTGGAAAATTCCATGGACTGAGGAGCCTGGTGGGCTACAGTCTATGGGGTCACAAAGAGTCGGACACGACTGAGCAACTTCACTCACTAAAAAAAAAAAAAAAAAAGATAGAAGAAATCAAACTGACAGAAGGAACTAAGCGTGGTTGAATTGGCTCCACCTTGTGGGAATCGTCTGGGGTGGAATAAGTGCAGTTTTCCCTTGGTATCCACAAGGAATTGGTTCCAAGACCGCAGTGGATACCAAATTTTGAGGATGCTCACATCCCTTATATGATGGCATCTTTGGGTTGGCTCTTGGTATTTGCAGGTTCCAGATTTGCTGTTATGGAGGGCTGATGTAAGGCTAAACCAGGAAGGAGTTCTTGCAGGAAGTCATTGGAGTTATAAACAAAAACATTGTGTTTAAACCGCTCGATACAACTAACTTCTTCCTCCACTTGCTAACTCTACTAGAGCCAGCGCAGGTAATAAATCATGAAACTGTCTGTGTCTTCTTCTACTTATTGACCGTTGTTGCTATTAAGGAAATGCAGAGTGAGAAAAGCTTTCTTCTGGTGCTTTGGGGAGGTTAGTGGGGTTCAGAGCAATCTCAGAAGATTGCTGTGTAGTGCTTTTCCCCTTACCTTTGCCCAGGAAGGATGGGCGTACTGAGAGGAAAAGAACAGGGGACCAATAATCATAATTTTGTTGCATAGGCATATATATGCAACTATGTCTACGCAATATACATATACATATTGTGAGCCAAAGTCTTTGGTAGTTGCTTTGTGGGAAACAGGATCCCTGGGCTTAGAATTCTGGATTTATTTGGAGAAAGTGAGCACAGAGGAGATACTTCTATGGAGAAGCACATTTATGTGGTCAATTTAAGGTAGGATAAAATAGATCCTAAGTCTTACTGGTAAAGGGACTGTCTTAGGAGGGAAGAGTCAGAGACCTCATCATTTTGTTAACTGCCTCTGCTGCTGTGAGTGTGCAGTGTCATTAAAGAAAGTTTTTTTGGGGGGGGACTTTGCATCTCCCCTTCCCCAATAGCAAGCTGGTGAAGCTGCAATAAGCTCCTTTCTCTCTGCCCCTTTCTAGCTCTCTTCTTTACCTTCCTTGATTTTCAACTTTCACCATCCTGCCTTTGAGACACAAATGTCCCAGCATCATTTCCTGCCTGCCTCCCTGGTCGATCACTCTAGCATGGAGACGTATTTTATATTTGAAACCCTGTATTTTATTTTTGATTTCCCAGGAGACTCACCACATTGTTGAAATACAGCCACAGCCATGATGTGGAAGGTATTCAGTAAAAGGGACAAGATACCAATGTCCCCAGCCTTAACTCTTGATTTTCTTACTCTTTAACAAAAGACTAAAGGCATTCAGGTGGCAGTTTACGTTCAGCCTTGTTCTGGTTTATTTTAGGGGGTGAATTTGAAATGGCTCAGTAGTGGATGAGACACTCTGGGCCACTTAGACTAGGAAAAGTGACCTTTTGTTATTCAGTGAATAAATCCATACTGTGGGGTCATTACTCTGCCACCTGCCCTTTCTGTGATTTTCATATTTCTAACCCTATGCATACGAGCTTTCTTGCTCTGATGTGCCTCTTTTAGGCTATGTGGGAGCCACAGAGAAGAATGACCTATAATCAGAGAGGTTAATTGAAATGAGGCTTGCCTGAGCTAAGGGTAGCCAGCCTTTGGAAAGCCATGTTCTCAAGTGGAGGAAGACCAAGAAATGTTTTACTGCTTTGCCTCATACCAACTCTCTCTTAGGGAAAAGTCCCATGACCCCTGTTGTTGCAGTTTAATTGCCAAGTTGTGTCCAACTCTTTGTGACCCTAGGGACTGCAACACTCCAGGCTTCCCTGTCCTTCACTATCTCCTGGAATTTGCTGAGACTCAAGTCCATTGAGTTGATGATGCCATTCAGCCATCTCATGCTCTGTCGCCCCCTTCTCCTCCTGCCTTCAATCTTCCCCAGCATCAGGGTCTTTTCCAATGAGTTGGCTCTCTTGCATCAAGTGGCCAAAGTACTGGAGCTTCAGCTTCACCATTAGTCCTTCCAATGAATGCTGCTGCTGCTGCTGAGTCGCTTCAGTCGTGTCCGACTCTGGGCGACCCCACAGACGGCAGCCCACCAGGCTCCCCCGTCCCTGGGATTCTCCAGGCAAGAACACTGGAGTGGGTTGCCATTTCCTTCTCCAATGCATGAAAGTGAAAATGAAAGTGAAGTCACTCAGTCATGTCCGACTCTTCGCGACCCCATGGACTGCAGCCTCCCAGGCTCCTCCGTCCATGGGATTTTCCAGGCAAGAGTACTGGAGTGGGGTGCCATCGTCTCAGGGTTAATTTCCTTTCAGATGGACCAGTTTGATCTCCTTGCTGTCCAAGGGACTCTCGAGAGTCTTCCGTTGCTGATGTTAATTAAACTCAGAGCAAGAGAGACAAGTCTACATAGTCTGTCCAGATTGTAAAGGGGCTCTTTCAAAGAAGCAGCAACAGAGATGTATGTTGAATCTGAGACACGGAGTCTCTTATCCTGATTATAAAATGTGGTAATGTATAACCTTCCTGCATCCTGTCACTGCATCTGCTGCCTCTTTTCTAGGTGATGAGTTGAAGAGTGCTGGGAAATTCACTTCTGCTTTTCTTATGACTCTACCTTTAGTAGAAAAGAAAGAGTTGGGATGAGTCATCCTTCAATTCTATTAATATGTTCATTTCAGTGTTGTTTTAAGTATGCAGAGTAAAATATGACAGTATCTGTTTACCACTCTGATTCATTTCTCACCCATGTTCTGTATATTAATTACCCTTGGATTTAGACTTCTGAACCACACGTATTTCCTTGTCAGTTGTCTTCATGACACATCGTTGTCTGTTTCTCCCCTCTCTGGCTTTATATCTCCTTCGATTTGTACCAGTATGCTTTCTATATTTAAGAAGTCCTAGAGTTTCTGACCCACCAACACTATAAATGCATAATTTTTCATCTGGCAAATAGTACCCAAACAACAAACAATAATGCAGGTTTATTTCATTTTTCAGAAACTTTTAGGTTATTTCATGGAATTTCAAGTAGGCAGAACGGTGGTTGCATAAGCTTATTCTACTTTTTTTTTTTTTTTGACTGTTTCGATACGTGAGATAATTTAGTTCCCCGACCGTGGATCAAGCCTGAGTCCCCTGCAATGGAAGTGCTGAGCCTTAACCACTGGACCACCAAGCAAGTCTTTATTCTACACTTGATCTAATCTTTCCATCTAAATTGAGAGATGAGGTTGAGATTGCTTCAGTGAGTTTGGCTTTAATTGCATTGTGTCTTTTAAAGGTATTCAGTGGGGATGTCCCTGGTGGTTCAGTGGATAAGACTGTGCTCCCAAAACATGGGGCCCAGATTTTATCCCTGGTAAAGGAATTGGATCCCCCATGTTGGCAACTAAGACCTGGTGCAACCAAATAAATATATTTATTTTTAAAAAGGTATACAGTGAACATTTGCTGATGAATGGCTAGTGGGTGAATCAAGAGTAGAATTAGGCCTTCAGAGATAAGGTTGTGTGTACTTTTTCCATGACAACATGCTGAATCCAAGTTTTCTACAAATTCTAAATATTCTAGGCTTGATGGAGTATTACTTGGGAGAGTAGATATTTAAAACATAAGACCATAGTTTAAACAGCTATGTGAATTCACTTAAACTTGCAGCAACATAGTCTGAAAAAAGTGAGCCTGCACCCAGGAGAAATTAGCCTCTGAACAAGTAAGGTTGTTAAGTAGAAATCGATCACACAATTGGAAGCTCATAGACAGCTTTCTGCTTTCTATATTTTTCTCTGACACTTTCAACATGAACATAATGCTAATCACCCCTATCTTCCATGACTGAGTTGTTTGAGCCTATAACACTGACTTAACACAAATACAGCTAATGAGCCAAAATCAAGATTGTGATGTTTCTCAAGGCAGATCTATAAATGAACTGTGCATGGCTTTGAAGTTATTTGGGGTCATCTGCAGACGAGCTAAACTCTGCTAACCTGTGATTAATAAATCCCTTCATTCATTCCACAAATATTTATTGAGTCCTTACTATTTACCAGGACTTGGATACATAGAATGCTAGGCATATAGCAGCAAACAAAATAGAAGTCGTCCTCACAAGGCTCTCAGTTTAATGTGGCAGGTGAATATTCAATGAGGAAGTATACAAATATTTTGTTACGATTTTATTAAGTGATATAGCAAAGATCAGAAGAGTAGTTATGAGAAGTTAGCCTAATTCTGCCACAGAGGGAAATTCGGTGTGGTTGGAGGAGATGGGCTAGGTCACAGATTTCCTGGTGGCTCAGTGGTAAAGAATCTACCTGCAGTGCACGAAATGCATTTTGATCCTGGGTCGGGAAGACCCCCTGCAGGAGGGCATGGCAACTCTCTGCAGTATTCTTGCCTGGGAAATCCAGTGCACAAGGAAGCCTGGTGGGGTACAGTCCATGGGGTTGCAAAAGAGCTGGACATGACTTAGCAACTAAACAACAACAACACAGACTTCCTTAGTGTAGTGTGTTATCCACCCCTGGCCAGAGATCTGCAGAGAAATCTATAGACAAGGGAGCACCGAGAAGACAGCTGGCTGTGGAGGTTTGAAGCTGGATGTATTCTTTCCTGAGAATCTTCCCCTCTGAGAAGGAGGATCAATTTTCGAACAAGGGGTGGTCCTACCCCTATTTGTGTTTGTACAAAAGTCAAGCCAAGTAGACATGGTCAGTTATGCTGTTGATGCCTGAGTTACATCTAGGATTTGATCAAGCAGTGTTTCCTTGATCCCAAGTGTAGTTTTTCTTACTCAGAATTTTTCTCAGAGTAATTTGGTAATCTACACCAACTTTATTCTATTTTGGCACTAATCACAAACTGAATTATTTATGTGAGGCTAATTTAAAAATCTGTCTTTTGCACCTTTCAGACAAAATGAGAATTATAATGTGTAATACATGCAGGGAAAGGAAATCTCTCCCAAATCAGATCCTCCTGCAAGTTTAAATTTGGAAAAGTGGTGCTATATTTTTTGTCCTTAATTATTTTTTTTAAGATAAACTTAATTTTAGCATAGATTTAGATTTACAGATAAACCATGCAGGAAGTAGAAACTCTTTCCATATACCCTAAACCAGTTTTTGTGGGTTTTTTTAAATAATGTTTTTGGGATGTGGACCATTTTTAAAGTCTTTATTGAATTTGTTACAGTATTGCTTCTGTATTATATTTTGGGTTTTTTTGTCCATGAATTGTGTGGGATCATAACTCCCCAACTAGGGATCAAAGCTGCAACCCTTGTGTTGGAAGGCAAAGTATTAAACACTGGACCACCAGGGACGCTCCCACTGTCCCACCACCCCATACAAGTTTTAACCTCTTAAATTAATACCGTGTCACAATCAAGCAAATTTTATAAGTATTCTTAACTAAATTCCTTTTTTTATTTGTATTTCCTCTGTTTTCATCTAATTTTTTTTTTTTTTTTTTGCTGTCCCAGAATCCCACCTTACACTTAGTTGTTATATCTCTGTAAGCTCCTCTTGGCTGTGACAGTTGGCTAGACTTTCTTCGATGTTTTGGGAAGTACTGGTCAGGAATTTTGTAGAATGCTCCTCAACTGAGATTTGCCTGATATTTTTCTTATGATTAGACTGGTCTTGTGGGTCTTGGGGAGGTATAATACAGAGATAAAGCCCATCTCTTATCACACCAAATCAAGGGTGTGTACCATCTACCTGGTTGAGGTTGTGTTTGTCAGGTAACTTCACTGAAAAGTTAATCCCCCACCACTTTCCCAGTTCCTTTGGGAGGAAGTCTCCATCGGTGGCCCACACTTAAGGAATGGGAAGTTAGACTCGTCTTCCTTTAGATTGGAATATTTCCACAAATCATTTGAACTTCTTTTGCACGTGAGTTTTTTCTTCTCTCCGATTTATTTAATTAGTCAATCAAACATTGATATCATTATGGACTCCTAGGTATTTATTTTATACTTGGGGTTATAATCCAGTATTTATTTTGTTACTCAGATTGTTTGGGCTTTGACCACTGGAAGCTCTTGCAGTTGATTTCTATGTGCCTTTGATATACCCCCACTTTTGTTTAGTCGCTCAGTTGTGTCTGACTCTTTGAGACCCCATGGACTGTAAACCCCAGGCTCCTCTGTCCATGGGATTTCCCAGGCAAGAATACTGGAGGGGGTTGCCCTCTCCTCCTCCAGGGGATCTTCTGATGCAGGGATCAAACCCATGTTGGCAGGTGGATTCTTTACCACTGAGCCACCTTGGGATGCTCCCTACATGTGGTAAGATTTTATAATAGCAGTTAAAAAGTGTTTGCCCTTCTGCCTACACTGAATTGCCCAGGTCGTCTCTTGGGACTTGTAATTTGCTCTTTGACCTCTGGTAACTGTAAGCCTTTTAATCTTTATCTTTTTTTGCCTGATGACCTTGTTCTGCCCCAACTTGTCCATCAAATTACCCTCATTGGGAAGAGTTTGTTTTTTCCAGGATGTATGTCTTTTTTTGTGGTGAGTTTTTCTGGTTCTCTTGGTATACAGGGAGGGGACAGAAGACCAACTTAGAAAGTAGGTAGAGGCATCTGCAGTGTGGGTCAGTGTGATCTTGACCTTGTAAGAGAAGGAATTGGGTATTTATCAAAATGCAGGTTCCTGGGTTAGCCTCAGACACATGGACTTTGATCCCTTAGCAGCAAACCCAGGAATCAGCCTTTCATCAAGTACTCCTGATGGTTCTAATGCACACCAGAGTTCGAGAACCACAACACTGGAGCATTAAAGAGAGGGGTGGTGGTGGTGTTCAGTCGCTAAGTAGTGTCCGACTCTTTGCAACCCCATGAACTGCATGCAGCATGCCAGGCTTCCCCGGTTCTTCACTGTCTCCGGGAGTTTGCTCAGATTCTTGTCCACTGAGTCAGTCATGCTATCTAACCATCTCATCCTATGTCACCCGCTTCTCCTTCTGCCTTCAGTCTTTCCCAGCATCAGAGTTTTTTCCAGTGAGTTGGCTCTTTGTATCAGGTGGCCAAAGTACTGGAGCTTCAGCTTCAGCATCAGTCCTTCCAGCGAATATTCAGGGTTGATTTCTTTTAAGATTGACTATAAAGAGAAGACAAATTGCAGAAAGCTTTCTGGAGTGTTATTTTGTAGAGTACTTTCCTAGAGATCAAAGATCTTTCCTCTGTGCCAGAAAACAAGAGTAAAGCTCTGACCCTAGAGAGCTTTCAAGACATTTTCTCTCTGATTATGTTCATCTGTGCCTTTTTTCAACTATCTGTTACCTAAGGGAGGTGTGACAGGGTCTGCTCATTGAACAGGGAGAAAATATATGGGGATGGGGTTTTACAGATGCTTTGAAGATGAATCTTCACGAGATGACTGAAAAAGTTTGAGAAAGTTCTCTAGTGGTGGGGCTGACTTTGAGAACAGTGGGGGAGTCCAGGGTAGGGAAGTTAGGCTTAGGAAAGTCACGAGTGGAAGGGAAGGTGTAGTTCAGGGACAGATGAAAAGGCAGTTTAGTCTGTAAACAAAACAGTGCTGAAAGCAATGGAAGGACAAGTTGAAATCATCCTTGGGATGTTTCTCTAGGAGGATTTAGGACAGCAGGGCCTTACTGAGGACTTTATTTCAAGCATACATTGGCTTATGTGTGTGTGCTCAGTCGTGTCTGACACTTTGGGACCCCATGGACTGTAAGCCTGCAAGAATCTTCTGTCCATGGTATTTTCCAGGCAAGAATACTAGAGTGGGTTACCATTTCCCACTCCAGGGGATCTTCCTGACCCGGGGATTGAACCTGCGTCTCTTGTGTCTCCTGAATTGGCAGGCAGATTCTTTACTACTGTGCCGCTTGGGAAGCCTCATACGTTGGTTTAATTGTGGATAAATATTTGCCCCAATTTTCTTTCCACAGTTGTTTGTTCAAACTGGGAAGTTATTTTGAGGTAGACATTTCAAATACCTTTAGTGGTTTAAATGACAGTGATTTCTGGTTGAATAGCATCTGTGTCCATGCTTAACCATATTTCTTAATCATGTATGTGATTAACCTCTTAACTGATACACACACTGTGGTTGGCACTGTTAGGGGGACACAGAGGCATAACTCCTTATCGTTGAGGAGCTTGCATTATTGGAGAGCTATCAAAAAAGGTACTCATGACAGGCCCTACCCCAGACCCCTGACTCACAGGCTGGGTTGGGGCCAGTGGGCTGTGTAACATGCTCTCCAGCGGGGAAGCCCACTCAAGTTCAAGAAGCATGGCTCCTGGATGGTGGAATTCAGGCTACAGTAAACCACCCTTGGAAAATCAAAAAGCTTCATGGCCTTGACTGTAATCCTGACATGGAACAAAATTGATGACACTGGAAGCTTAAGCTTTAAAAAAATGCTTGTGTTTAAAACAGCCTGCACTAGCCATCCTTAAAAGTGATATTTTCACACCCTGAAGTTTATCAATAATGTTCCTTACTTCTGCTCTTGAAATCATGTTACAACTTCATAAAGAATACTGTTCAGTATTAAGAAAAATGGAGAGACCAAAAAAGAGCAAAGTAGACATGAGAAATGAAGTACTGATAAAGTACATGTGATTGTTTCATGTCTCATTTTTCTCATAAGGAGCTCACAGGTTTTGGCTTCTTGAATGATATGTCTTGGGATAGAGCTCAAAGGATGAATATCATGAAATAAGGGAGAAGAAAACCAGCATTTTAGATGGGCATACTGTCAACAGGGTGTTGGGTAAAAAGGTCCATGATTGTGTTTAGAAACTGCATCCCAGCTGTTTTCTGCTCTAAAGCCAATAAAGAGGCAAGGTTTATGGAAAGGAAAGTTTGTTTTATTTCTCGGACTGGCAACTGGGGGTGGGGATTTGAGGGGGTTGGGGACAGGGAAGGTGGACTCCTGTCCAAAGGTCAACTCCCCACTGATAATGAGCAGGCAAGAGCTATCACAAGTGGAGGAAGGGGGCTACATGTAGAAAAAGCACAGTCAGCTCTGACAGTCATCTTGAAATTGGTCATGGGTGGTCGGATCAGTCATCTTGATTATTTGAAGTACAGTTAATCTTCAGTTCCAGGGTTAGTTTGTTCTCAGTTCTTTGAGGCCAGTTCTTGGAGTTCCGGCAGTTTGTGTCATGGCTACAGTCTGGTCATCATATAGTTAACTTCTCTACCTGGTGGGGGTTTCAGTAATTATAAGACAGCTTAAAGGATATGGCTCAGAGTATTATCTGTACCCGTTGAGGATGAACTAAAGGTCCTTGATTTGCTTGATGGCTAAAGTATTACTGTTTTGTCCTGTTTGACCGTTTTCCTTTGCTTTGGTGTTTTCTCACATCCCTGAGCAAATTTATTCTTCGAGTAAAGTTTTTCTATGGACAAAAGGCAGGTGGAGGACATGATTGGAGATGAGAGGGAAGGACCATAGCGTCCTGCTCAGTTTCAGTCTGAGAAGGGACATCTGATCGACCCTGTAGGCTGTGTCTAAGGAGCAGTGGCAGGTGGTGTGAAACATCAGCTTGGGGTCAGATTATAAAGATGCTTAAAAGCCAGACTGTATACTCTGTTGAAGATCATAGGAATCTGTATGAGATTTTGGTAACAGAAGAATAATCTGCAAAGAGTTGTATTTTAGAGAGATTGATTTATTTTCTTGGGAGGGCTGGGGATTGAGCTCACTAGAAGGAGTAAGATGTTAAGAGGGTTTTTTGTTTTTGTTTTTTGATACTGTGATCACATTAGGAGTCTGACAAAGGTGACTGTTGTGGGAACATAGGAGATGAAGGAGTGAAAAGATACTGCAGAAGAATATCCCAAGTCTCTGGTACTGAGCCAAGACCTTTTTGTGGTTTACCTTGTTCTATCCCCTTAACCGGAGAAGGCAATGGCACCCCACTCCAGTACTCTTGCCTGGAAAATCCCATGGATGGAGGAGCCTCATAGGCTGCAGTCCATGGTATTGCTAAGAGTCGGACATGACTGAGTGACTTCACTTTCACTTTTCACTTTCATGCATTGGAGAAGGAAATGGCAACCCACTCCAGTGTTCTTGCCTGGAGAATCCCAGGGACAGGGGAGCCTGGTGGGCTGCTGTCTATGGGGTCGCACACAGTCAGACACGACTGAAGCGACTTAGCAGCAGCAGCAGCAGCATTCCCTTAACAGCTCTGTGAGGTATTATTTTTAAGGGTGAGGAAACTAACATACATAAATGTTGCATGACCAGAAACCAGTGAGTAAAGGGTATAGGATGATGCTGTCCAGTGTGGTAGCCACTAAACACCTGGGCCTGTGTTAATTTAGTTAGAATTAAATATTTAAAAATCAGCTTTTCAGATGCCTGCACCACATTTCAAAAGCCTGATACCAACATGGGGCTGGTGGCTACTATCTTTGATAACACAGATATAGAACATTTCTGTTATTCCATAAAATTTTGTTGGGCAGATTTAAACTTGCCCAATACTTGCATCAGGCTGGTGGCCACTGTCTTTGATTATGCAGATATAGAACACTTCTATTATTCCATAAAGTTTTGTTGGGCAGATTTGAACCTACGCGTTATAACTCCTGAGCCCATGGTCTTTATTTTATTATTTAAAAATTTTTTTGATGTGGTTTAAAGTCTTCACTGAATTTGTTACAATATTGCTTCTGTTCTTCATGTTCTGGTTTTTTGGCCATGAGACAAGTGGGATCTTAACTCCTTGATCAGGGATTGAACCCACACCCCCTGCAACTAGAAGACAAAGTCTTAACTGCTGGACCACCAGGGACGTCCCAGAGCCCATGTTCTTAAGCCAACCACTCTGCCACCTGCCATTAACAAAAAATTGCTACGGTTTCTAGTGGAATAGCTAGCTTAAAGAGGGGAGAGACAGACAGGACTCATGTAACATTTTGATTTCTTTTTAATAAATACATTTGTTAACGAAATTTAATACAAGCCTAATATTTTAAGTTCTTTGTTAGGTTAGCTTAAATTTGATCAGGGGAAAATAAGCCAGTATAAATTCAGTACTCTATACTTCTACTTGGTACCAGTATGCCTCAGTATACTGAGAGATTTAGATTACAATGTGTGTGTCCGTTGGGGCCTCAGTTCTCCTTTGAAGATTCCATTTGACAAGTCTGCAGCTTGGAAAGACAGCATAACAATAGCAACAAGTTCCATCCCTTCTCAGATTTCTCCTTAAGTGCCTCTTCAGCTCAGTTCTCCACTTTCAAATGGGCTACAAAAGTACACTGAAAAGATGGATGTCTTCTTTCCCTGAGCACGGTATTGCTGAAGCCAGGATGCCAGTTACATTGCTTTGTGATACAGGATCTGGGATAATGTTAAACTGGAAAGATATTTATTTCCTGATTTCTGATGAAAATAGAGAATCAAACTGCTATTAGAGGGAGCTGGCATATAATTCTTTGGCTATGAGGGTAGTGATGCATTTCCATAAAGAAGCAGTTAGCCAAAATGAATTATTGACTCATAATATTAGGTCTCGGGGAGGCAGAAGCTTTTTCTTGAAGAGAGAGGCTGGGAGGGCCATTGAAAAGGCTGTTTGTGAGTTGTTTTGCAAGGTGATATTAAGCTGTGCCCTCTGCTTTGCATGCGTAAGAATCTTAAGCCTATAGTAATGTGAGAAGTCTGCTAAATACCACAAGGTTATCGTGCAGAATATTGGACTTGAGGAACATGGCGAGTGCAGGACTGGTTTCTCTGATTTTTGGTTCCTCCTTCAGCTTTCCCCATTCCCCAGCTCTTCAGACTATGCAGTTGGGGTGTATGATGGTTTTGGTGTTGCTTTATAGCAGAGTTACAGTGGAGCCAATTTGTGGGTGCAGTATGCTGGCTTCCTACCCTTGGGAAGCTTCAAAAATACTTCCTGAGAAATCATCTTTCTCTTTTTCCAAGAAAGATTACAGTCACTTTGTAGCCTACATTTTTGTTTGTTTCCTGGACCATCACTAATAGGAAGCATCAGCTTGTTGACTGAAGTGAATTGTGCTCAGGTAAGATGGCTGTTTTTTGCCTCTGGGTTTGCCTCTGGGTTTGTCCACGTTGTGCATCTCCCTCCCAAACGTGGGAGATTCCTCTGAATATGCAGATTCATCTGAATGAATGAAGGTATGAAGTGTTTTCATTTTGTTCAGTGCCTAAAACTAGAGTTTTTTTTTATTGGTAGTAAGGCATTATTCAGAAATCTTGCAATGGATGCTTTGTTTCCAGTTAACTTGACTTACATGAATATGTAAGGTTTTTCAGGGTAAATAAGAATTTTCAGGGTAAAAAAGAATTTCCAATGTTTTGTACTAGGGAACTTCAAGGAGAAAAGAACCTTACTTGACCTGAAGCACTTTGCTTTAGTTTTGGTAGATTCAGGTGGAGAATAGTGTTCTTTCATGATTGCTGATCCAAAGGGGAGGCCCAGAAAACAGTCTGCTGTTCTCTGAGTAGTGCTAATTATGTGGGACCCTTCTGGGCTGTCCAAGTTAATCCTGTCTCCAGTCAAAAGGCCACACAGAGAGTGCTATTCCTAAACGTAGCATTGCCATTTTGGAAAAGAGGTCATGGTAGTGTTGAACCTAAAATCGGGCGACAGTAGTAAAATTGGGAAACCAAGAGCTACTTTATTCTTTTTTTTTTTTTTAAATGTCTTCTTTTAGAAACCATAAGCAAGGTGAAAAGACAGCCTTCCGAATGGGAGCAAATAATAGCAAATGAACAAACTGACAAAGAACTAATCTCAAAAATATACAAGCAACTCCTGCAGCTCAATTCCAGAAAAATAAATGACCCAATCAAAAAAAGGGCCAAAGAACCAAACAGACATTTCTCCAAAGAAGACATACGGATGGCTAACAAACACATGAAAAGATGCTCAACATTACTCGTTATCAGAGAAATGCAAATCAAGACCACAATGAGGTACCATTTCACACCAGTCAGAATGGCTGCGAACCAAAAGTCTACAAGCAATAAATGCTGGAGAAGGTGTGGAGAAAAGGGAACCCTCTTACACTGTTGGTGGGAACGCAAACTAGTACAGCCACTATGGAGAACAGTGTGGGGATTCCTTAAAAAACTGGAAATAGAACTGCCTTATGACCCAGCAATCCCACTGCTGGGCATACACACTGAGGAAACCAGAATTGAAAGAGACACATGTACCCCAGTGTTCATTGCAGCACTGTTTATAATAGCCAGAACATGGAGGCAACCTAGATATCCATCAGCAGATGAATGGATAAGAAAGCTGTGGTACATATACACAATGGAGTAGTACTCAGCCTTTAAAAAGAATACATTTGAATCAGTTCTAATGAGATGGATGAAACTGGAGCCGATTATACAAAGTGAAGTAAGCCAGAAAGAAAAACACCAATACAGTATACTAACACATATATACAGAATTTAGCTTTTTGTAACTCCGTGAATAATGTCGATATTTTTATAAGCATCGCAATCATAGTAGAAGCATAAACGTCTCATTAAACAACAGTCTAGTGAAGGGGTTAAGTATAAGAAAGTGTGACTCATTCCTGAATCTATACATGTAAGAAAGAAGTCAACTAGGCTTTTATTATGGATGGTGTATGTACATGGTTGTAAACTCAGCTCAATTTCTTGTTGACATTAAAATAAATAGGACTTTATCAAAGGTGGGGCCTTTTGAAAAATTGAGTTTAAATTGGGTGGTTTGATGACTAAACGCTTAGCATAATGATTGCTTTAAAAAGTCATTTTGGAACTCCTATATAAAGAAATCGCTGTCCAACAAGTTTTGAAATCAATGTCAACGTTTTTATTTAAGTGAGAAAATACCATCAGAGGATTTGTTACAAGTCTTGGTCATAATGGATTTGATCAACCCATGTAAACTGTGGTCAATTTTTTGCTGTGAGATACTGCAGTGAATAGCTTTGGAAGCACAGTTTTGTGGCTCAGTGCAAGTACAATGTGTGTGTTGCATTAATGCCTGAAGTTGGCTTTGTGAGGGGAAAAAAAAAAAGCATGTGTATATTTAATTTTTATGGACATTGCCCAAACACCCCCTATAGAGGTTGTGCAAATTCACGATACACCCCAATGATGTCAGATTTGTTTCCTCACTGCTGAGCAAGCTTTCCAATTGATGCCAGTCTCTGAGCTGAAGAATGATATCCCATCAACTGTGTTTATGTTGCATTTGTCTTAACACAAGTGAGGTTGAGAATCTGTGTGTGGGAGACCCATTGAGATTCTGTTTTTGAAGGAAATGAATATGCTGTTTGCCTGTATGTGTTATTGTTCCTTCTCTTATTGATTTGTAGGAACTCTTTACATATTAAAGATATGACTTGACATAAGTAAAAAAAGAAACTGTGGTACATATATACAATGGAGTATTACTCAGCCATTAAAAAGAATACATTTGAATCAGTTCTAATGAGGTGGATGAAACTGGAGCCAATTATACAGAGTGAAGTAAGTCAGAAAGAAAAACACCAATACAGTATACTAACACATATATATGGAATTTAGAAAGATGGCAATGATAACCCTGTATGCGAGACAGCAAAAGAGACACAGATGTATAGAACAGTCTTTTGGACTCTGTGGGAGAGGGAGAGGGTGGGATGATTTGGGAGAATGGCATTGAAACATGTATATTATCATATGTGAGACAAATCGCCAGTCCAGGTTTGATGCATGATACAGGGTGCTCAGGGCTGGTGCACTGGGATGACCCAGAGGGGTGGTATGGGAAGGGAGGTGGGAGGGGGGTTCAGGATGGGGAACATGTGTACAGCCATGGTGAATTCATGTTGATGTATGGCAAAACCAATACAATATTGTAAAGTAAAGCCTCCAATTAAAATAAATAAATTTATATTAAAAAAGTCTTCTTTAAAAAATTTTGTATTGGAGTATAGTTGATTAACAATGTTAATTTCAGGTGTACAGCTAAGTGATTCATATATAGGCATATATATATATATATATGCCTGGTTTCTCTGGTGGCTCAGATAGTAAAGAATCTGCCTGTAATAACCTGAGTTTGATCCCTGGGTTGGGAAAATCCCCTAGAGGAGAGGATGGCAACCCACTTCTGTATTCTGTATTCTTGCCTGGAGAATCCCTTTGGAGAGAGGAGCCTAGAGGGCTATATATTCCATGGGGTTGTAAAGAGTCAGACATGACTGAGCAACTAAGCACACAAAGCACACACACGTATATATACACACATATACATATATACACACATATACATGTTTCTATTTTTTTCCCAATTTTTCCCCCATTTAGGTTATTACAGAGTATCAAGCAGATTTCCCTGTGCTACGCAATATGTCCTTGTTGGTTATCTATTTTAAATACAACAGTATGTACACGTCAATCCCAAACTTCCGATTTATCCCTTCCCCTCTGGTAACCATAAGTGTTAGTCAGTATAACCATAACTATAAGTCAGTGAATCTGTTTCTGTTTTGTAAATTAGTTCATGTTGGTTTTTTTTTTTTTTTAGATTCTGCATATAAGCTATATCATATATTTTTATTTCTTTGTCTGACTTATTTCCTTTAGCATGATAATTTCTAGGTCCATTTATGTTGCCGCAAATAATAGTATTTCATTCTTTTTCTTGGCTGAGTAATATTCCATTGTATAGATATACCACATCTTCTTTATCCATTCATCTGTGGATGAACTTTTATTTAGCTTCTATATCTTTGCTGTTGTAAACAGTGCTGCAGTGAACATTGGGGTGGCTGTTTCTTTTCGAGACATGTTTTTCTCTGGATTTGTGCCCTGGGGTGGATTGCTGGTGGATATATTAGAACAACTACTTTATTCTTTACAGGAACAGTCCTCCCCCTTTTTTTGTACTTATTAAGTAAGACTTACAAGAGTTTACTGTACATTGCAATATATTGACAAATCTACCTTTCTTTGCTTTTGATACCCATTGTCTTAACCACCAACATTCTAGAAAACCTGAGACCAACAATGATAGTATTTGTGAAACTGCTTAATCTCTCAGATTCTTTATATCTAAAAAGTGGAATGAATCTTATTGATCTGAGGGAGTATGTATTAGGGCTGCTATAAGAGAATATTGCAGACTGGGTGGTTTAAACAGTAGAACTTATTTTCTAATAATTCTAGAGGCTAGAAATCTAAGATCAAGGTACTGGCAGGATTTATTTCTCCTGAGACCTGTTTCCTTGGGTTGTAGACTTCTTTCTTGCTGATGACCTTTTCCTGTATGCATGCCTCCCTGTTGTCTCTCCTCTCCCTGTAAGGACACCAGTCCTATTAGATTAGGGCCCCACCCTTATAATCTCGTTTAATCATAATTATCTCCTGAAAGGCCTCATCTCCACACAGAGTAATCTTGGAGGTTAGAATGTTAACATATGAATTTTGAGGGCACAGTTGAACTCATAAGTGTATTTTCAGGATTAAATGAAGGAGAAAATATATGTGAAGTGTCTAACACATAGCAAGTGCTTAGTGCCAAAACACCCTCAGTTTACTGAGTACCTGCCATCTGCCAGGCACTATTTTGTGGCTGGAGTTACCAGTGAGCAAACCAGATGCATGTTTTTGCTGTCATAGAGTTTATATTATACTGCAGTTGGTTATCATTAGCAAAAACAACAAGTAACAGCTCATGTAAACCTCCTTTTAATAGTTGGCTAGAAATATTGAGAGGGTTCCTTGTTGGTAAAGTGTAACCAGTACACTGTAGAGCTGAAGGTCTGGACTAAGAGGGAAATTTGGCTCTATTTCTTGACTATTTTTTAACTTGACTATTTCTTAACTTCCTTGAGCCATCTTTTCTTGAACTACTCCCTCTGTAAAAGGAGACTGGCCAATGGCCATTCTAATCCTGCAGAAATCCATACAAGTTCATTGGAGGCATTCACATTCTAGATTATACCGAGCTTGGGCTTCATATTTCAGAATGCATTTACAAAAATGTTATAAGGGTCCCTGAAGTATTTTTCTTCATGGAATGGCTTCAATTACTTTGATTTTAAAATCCATACTTGGCACAGGAAAAATAAATCTCATCTGAAAGGCGAGTGTTCAGGATAAGAAAAAGAATCAGGTTGATGCTTTGAATATCCAAGCACATTAACTTTACTTTAAAATTCAGTGCTATGTTATTGAATTGATTGTATGTCATAACTATACTAGGAAGAAAACTAACTTCTCAAAAACAGATTTCACAGAAATCTGAAAACAATAAGCATGAGATGGATGTTTACAGGATGTTCAAATATTCATAACTTTGGAAGACATGGATGTTTCTTATACTAGAGACAATATCCGGTAAATGAATTTCCATTTCAAATAAGTTGCTGTTCCGTTTGGTTGTTCCACTACCCCATCTGAAGCCATCTGCATGGTCTTTTACAAATGGCATATATCATTTTTATAAAAGCCTTTTGTGTCTTCTAAATTTTACAACAAATGGCGATGCCAAAACATCTCTAAGGATTTATGATTTTAGACTAAAACAACAGCAGGTTTATGGGTTAAATTAACAATTCCTAAGCCATAACATGCATTTCTAGATATGCAGACCACTTTTTAGTCTAGGCCTTTGTTATTAGATCTTTTATATTTCTCAGCATCGTGAGAACTACATCATGCCTTGGCAGTGTGACTCAAGACACACTGGCAGACACACAGGCAGTGTGACCTTCTTATTTTCCCACATATCTTTCATCCCCCTTTCCATCTCTCAACAAGAATAAAATGGTAGATTCTCATAAATTCAAGAACCTAAAGATTCCTCTACTCAAAAATAGAGTACAGAAAACTTTTCCACTAGGAGGAGTTTTCTGTTCCTGCTCTTGACTATCATGAGTTGACTTTTTGTTTGTTTCACTCAATCCCTTTATATACATATATTGAGCTCTCTTTTGTGCCAGACTCAAGGTTTAAGCTCAGGAGGAATCAGAGAGAAATGAAACTGTTTTTGCCCTGGAGAGCACCATTCATGGAGAGATGAGATGAAAACATATAACCCCACCAATATTTTAATGTTTTCTGGGATAATGAGTATGACTGAACATCAACATCAGGCAGAATTCATATAGGTGTCATAGGGGCGGAGGAAGATGTACACTCTCAGGCTATCTGGGTCCTTGGCTCTGGGCATCCACGGTACTGCTCAGAGGAAAGGAAAATGAGGGCTTGCTTGTTCCTGTGTGAGTGACAGCCATGTGGCATTCTTGACCGTCACCACTCCTGTATTCTCAGCACTAAATTGAGCACAGAATTATTCCTGTGGGCTCAGGTGCAGCCTTGGTGTCCTTCTCAACACAAAGCTTTGAGTAGCCACTAAAAATTGATCATGAATTGGCATTTGTCTGGAAATGATTTTTTACTTTTCTTGTCCTAGAATTCTGGAAAAGAAAAAAAAAAAAGGTTGAACATGGACTGTACTCATGGGATTCTAAATTATGAGACTTCCACCTCCTTCCTCCCCCTCCCCAGTTGCTGAAGATGGGAAAGCAGATGGGCTTAGGAGAGAAGCCTGTTGCAGGAATAGGTCCATTGGGTGGGTGTCCTCAGAGCTTTTTTGGGGAGGGGAACCCACACAGAGATGACAAAGGAAATCATTCCTGCTGATTTAAGGGAAGGGAAACAAATATTAGGGACAGTCAACCAAGTCAAGTAACTTACATATGGAAACCATTTTAAGCTTTAAGTTTTCTAGTGTTATGAGGCAAAAATATGTATTGAAATGCCTTACATACAGTCCTAAAATTTAATTTCCTATTCTTAGCCACATATCTTTCTCAAATTCCCAAGCCCTACTCCACCTCAAGACTCTTCCAAATCTCTAATGCCCCAGGACACCTGGGATATTCATCTTTCTGACATCATTCCCACCTCTAAACTCTTACAGTGCTGTTATGAGAATAACACTTGTCTGCACTTAATCACATACTGTCTTGGTGTATAGAATGTTTATTATTTCCATGAAGAACCCTCTCATTCCCTGAGACAAAGGAGCAATTGCGTTCTGAGAGCTCTCACGGTTGGCTTATGACCAACGATGGCAAAAATTTATAAAGGGGATATATATGTATAATTATGGTTGATTCATGTTGTTGTATGGCAGAAATCAACATAACCTGGTAAAGCAATTATCCTCCAATTAAAAAAACATTTACAAAGTGAAGAAAGGAGAAATAGAGAATGTGTTATCTTAGTTTCCTACGACAAGGCCTTCCCAAAGATGTGCCAAAGTATCTACATTCCTATAGAACAAGGAAAAACAAAATTCTGTGGCCAAAACCTATGGAAAAAGCTGAGTCAGGCAAAATTTCATAAGAGTAAGGTAAAGTGAATTGTGGCTGCCATCAGTCAGATAGCCAATGACAGGTCCTAGGCTTTCTGTTAAGGGCTTTACACATATCACTTCTTTGAATTTTCTCCACAGTTTTATAATGGAAGAATTATTTCATTTCCATTTTTAAAACGTTTTTATTTTGTATTGGAGTATATAACCAAGTAACTATCACCTGTTAGTTTCAGGTGCACAGCAAAGGACTAAGCCATGCTTATACATGTATCCACTTTTGTAGGTGTGAAAATTGAGGCGCAGAGAGGTTAAAGAACCTTCTCAAAGTTCAGTCAGTAAATGGGAGAGCTCAGAATTGCGCTGACGTCTGTTTGAGCCCAGTACCAAGCTCTGATCACAAGACTCTTTTCTTATACCTTTAAACCCCCGAGATTTTTATACTTTTATATATAATTGGGAGGAGCTTCCCTGATAGCTCAGATGGTAAAGCATCTGCCTGCAATGCAGGAGACCCAGGTTCAATCCCTGGGTTGGAAAGATCCCCTGGAGAAGGGAATGGCTACCTTCTCCAGTATTCTTGCATGGAGAATCCCACGGACAGAGGAGCCTGGTAAACTACAGTTCATGGGGTCGCAAAGAGGCAGAAATGAGTGAGCATCTAACACACACACACACAGTTGGAATCTCTAAAGGAAAGGTATCTTAGACACGATTTTCCAAGCATCTTTTCAGAAACCACTTTTTTCGCCTCAAGTTATCTTGTGAGACTACTGTTCTGAGGAATGTGTCTTGGGTTAAGTAGAAATTAGGTTTCATTATATGTAGAGCTTTATCTTTAGTAACAAGTTTTTATAGCCACTGTGTCATTTAATTCTCATAACCTTGGCACAAGGTACATTAGGTATTAACACAACCATTACATTGGGGGAAATTTAGATACATCAAATTCAAGTAATTTCTCAAGTTTCCCATTAAATCATGAACAGTGGAGGTTGGAATATAGCCAGTTGAGAGAGATCAAGAATATATAAAATGAATTGTCACCATTTTTACTGCTGGTTTTCAGGATATGGTGGAGGTGAATTGTATTTTTATAGCAATAATCAACCTTTACTAACTTAAAAATTAACTTGAAAATACATTAAATCTTTCCTCTTCCTAGAATTCTGCCATGCTTTTGAAATGTGTTTATGCTAGAGAAGGGAACAATTTTGTGTGTGTGTGTTGTTCTTTTTCTAATTGCAGTATAATTGCTTTGCAGTGTTGTGTCCGTTTCGGCTGTAGAACTAAGTGAATCAGCTCTGTGTATACGAATATCCCCTCCCTCTTGAACCTCCCTACCCCCCGTCCATCTCACCGTCGGGATCATCACAGACCACCAACCTGAGCTCTGCGTGCTATACAGCAGCTTCCTGTTAGCTACCGATTTTACACATGGTAGTGTGTATATGTCAACGCTCACCCCTCACTTCATCACACCCTCTCCTTTCCCCCCATGTCCACAGGTCCCTGCTCTACATCTGCATTTCTATGCCTCCCCTTCAGGAAGGAAACTATTAATGGCATGGAAATAAACAGCACGCTTGCCAATTAGAAAGGGGTGAAAAAAATGGAAAAAATTAGAACTTTGATAAATATGGACCATGTTTTAAAGAGAACTTGTCAGTTAAACTTCAAATTTGTATGGGTTCAAACTAAGCAAAAAATTACCCATATTTATCTGTTGAGTGCATGCGTGCTAAGTCACTACAGTTGTGTCCGTCTCTTTGCGTCCCTACGGACTATAGCCTGCCAGGCTTCTCTGTTCATGGGATTCTCCAGGAGAGCGTCCTGAAGTGGATTGCCGTGCCTTCCTCCAGGGAATCTTCCTGATCCAGGGATCAAACCCCTGTCCCTCGCATCTCCTGCATTGCAGGTGGATTCTTTACCCACTGAGCCACCTGGGAAGCCCTATATGTGGAGTAAATGTTCTTAAATCTACTTCTTTGAGGAAGATACATTTTGCCTTGGTTGGACCTCTGGTAATACAAACAGGACTCTTATGTGATAAATTCTGGCTATAATCGATGGCCTTAAAACAGTCATTTTTCCCAATATCGGTTATAATACTGATTCCCAGAATCGTCAGTTTCATTAGAAGCTTTTGTCCAGAAGGTAGCTTGATAATTAAGTGAAGTGTGTATATCTCTTGTTTACTGACAAATACACATTGTTCAGGGCTAACTATTGTATCATGATACTTGTTTATCGTATTCACCTCTATGGGTTTTTTTCACCTAGATTCGTAATAGCATCCTCATCATTTCTCGTGTTCTTATAGTTACTTATATTTAACCCCACCATTTTCCCGAAGAAAAGTATATCTGGTGTGTTGTGGTTAAAGCTCAACATTTCTTCGTTGACAAGCTCCTTTCTGTTTTCATTTTTCTGGTAAGCCATGTTGGTTATCTTTTTCATTAGGTGCATTGAGTTCTTCTTCAAATCTTCATATGCAAGCTCATTTTCAAAACTCCATGTCAATATCCATGTCAAGCATTTATTAATGCTTCGATCAACATTTTTCTGACATTAACAACCGTGTAAATTGTATTTTCAAGACTGAACTATTAGGAGAAGGAAGTGGCAACCCACTCCAGTATTCTTGCCTGGAGAATCCTGTAGACAGAGGAGCCTGGCAGGCTACAGTCCATGGGGTCACAAGAGTTGGACACAACTTACTGCACTGTCTCACCCCAGAGATCCTGCCACATATACCAGAAAAACCAAACAATCCCCCAGTGACCTTGGCCCCACTGTTCCAATCACTCCCAGGTGGGAATTCAGGCACATGTCCCCAGAGGTCACAGATAACATACATACGGTTCTGGTATGTCCCATATATTACCCTTTCATGTCCCAAGGAAGACATTTTCTCTTAGAGATTTTCATTTAGTGTATCTTTAAAAAATCTTGTGTTAAACTTGCCTTCGTCTTTTTCTTGGGTAAGGACAACCCAGAAATGGCCCTTTTGTGTCTGTGATGCTGCCATTCACAGCTTTCCTTGATAGGCCTAGTACAATCTTGAGAACAGGGTTGCTGTATGCTGAATGTCAGACGGTAGCTCTTAGCTTTGCCTATCTTAGGTAGGTATGCTGTGCATTTTTTATTGGTATACCATGTTTGATTTGTCCCTAATACCTTTGAAGTTTTTCTGAGAAATGAAATAATGCAACATGAACTTATTAAAATATATTTTAAGCCTTAAAAAAAAAAGGTATCGGAGGCAAAAGAAAAAATAAATTGGAATACATAAAATTAAAAATTCTGTGCATCAGAGGAAAGAATCAACACAGTGAAAAGGCTGCTTATGGAATGGGAAATTGTATACCTGCTAAGAGGTCGTATTCAGGATGTATTAAAAAAAACCCTCCTATAACACAGTAACTAAAAAACAGTCAGCTGATTAAAATGTGGACAAAAGGACTCGAATTTTTCCAAAGAAGATATGCAAATGGCCAATAAGCACATGGAAAGGTGCTCAATACCACTAATCATTAGGGAACTGCAAATAAAAACCATAATGAAATAACACTTCACACGCAAAACGAGGGCTACTAACAAAAACAAAATGACAAGTGTAGGTAAGGATGTGGAGAGATTAGAACCCCAGGACACTCTTGGTGGGAACATGAACCAGCATGGCCGCTGTGGAAAACCGCATGACATTTCCTGAAAACTTTAAACACAGAATTACCATCCAATTTAATAATTTCACACATGACTGAGAGACTGAACTGAACTGAACTGGACGTATATATCCAAAAGAATTGAAAGCAGGGTCTTGAATGGACATTTGTATACCTATGTCCATTGCAATATTATTTGCAATAGCCAAAAGGTAGAAGTAACTTAAATGTCCATCAGTGGATGAATGGATAAACAAACTACCATAAGTACATACTATGGGATATTATTTAGCACTAAAAATGAGAGAAATGCTGGCACATTCTACAACATGGATGGACTCTGAGAACAGTATGCTAAGTGAAATTAGTCACAAAAGGACAAACACTGGATAATTGCCTTTATATGGAGTATCTAATATAGTGAAACTTAGAAAGTAGAATGTGACTGCCAGGGGATTGGGAGTATTGTTTGATGGATACAGAGTTTCAGTTTTGTAGGATGAAAAAGATGATGGATGTAAGATCCACATGGAGATGGATGGCGATGATGGTGGTATAACAATGTGAAATTAGTTAATGCCACTGAACTGTATATTTAAAATAATTAAAATGGCAAATTTTGTGTTAAGTGTAGTTCATCACAGTAAACTACAACACACTGTCAATAGTAGCATAAGAAGCAGAAACGAGTAAATGGAATAAAATTCTTATATTCAATTAAAAAAAAGACTGAACTATTTAAGGAAATCTTGAATTCCTTAATTCCTTGTTCAGTATAGCAAGCATAGAATTTTTAAAAGAGTATTTGTACCTGATTCTTTAAAGACCATAAGATTCCTTGGTCATGGAATTTATTATAGATGTCACAATGTGGGGAAGTAAGCACCAATGGCTTTATTTTTCACAGGAAGTTTGGGACAGAGACCTGCAAACAAAATTTTTTTTCCAGTCTACTTTATGCCTTTGGTGTATAACTATTTAATCTGTCAGAAAAAGAATTTATGATTACTCTATTATGTTTTTGTCTCTTAACAACTTTAATGAGAGATAATCCATATATCATACAAAACCAACTGAAATTGTTCAGTGGTTTTTAGTGTATTGATGGAGTCATGCAACCATTAGTGGTATTTAATTTCAGAACATTTTCATTATCCCAGAATGAAACCATATACCCAATAGGAGTCACTCCTGATTCCATCTCCTCTAGTCCCTGGCAACCACAACTCTACTTTCTGTCTCTCTAGATTGGCCTATTATGGATATGTTATATAAATGCCATCATGTGATATGTGTCATTTTATGACTGGCTTCTTTACTTGGCTGAAGGAGGAAGTGGCTGCCTGCTCCATGGGTGGTTCAGTGGCAGAATTCTTGTGTTGCCTGGAAAATCCCACAGACAGAGCAGCCTGGTGGGCTTCAGTGCATGGCTCACAAAAGAGTCAGACATGACATACTGACTAAAAAACAATCTTAACTTAGCAAAACGTTTTCAGATGATATGCAGGCTCTCGTATCATGATTGGTGACTTTTTTTTATTTATTGCCATTTTTTTCCTTACAGCTGTCTGAGGCATTGGCATGAGTAAGGAAAGTCAGTGTGTTTGTTGACATTGTTAAGACCTCTTCATGCTCTCCGTTGTTAATGGTTTTCTGGGAAAGCAGTGCTGGTTCGGAGCTGATCTACTAGTTTTGTAAATTTGTTCAGGGCTAAGGTTTTCATCAGATATCTTTGCAAATTTGTCAGTGTAACTCTCACAATCAGCAGAACATATATCCCTCTGATTACTATATTTTATGCTAGGCACACGTCGTTTTTCTGCAGCTGACACTTAGAATATTCACACTTACTGTTGATGTTCAGTTCTTCACAGTATATCCTAGCATGCTGCAAAACCAAATGAGTAGTTGATGGCATATAACCCATTCTTTGATCAACAGAAAGCCATTCAGTGCATCGTCCAGATCTTCATTGTTTTCAGGTTTGCGATGCTTTCCCGGTTGTCATTAGTGCTTAGTTGTCATCATCACTGCTAAATTCACATAAATAGTCTTTTTTTTTTTTTAGTCATATAGATTTTCCACCACATTTTCAGTAGATGTCTTACAGACAGACCTTAATTAAACCTTTTTTTTTCTCTTTTTCCTTTTGTTTATTGAGGTATAGTTGATTCACAGCATTGTGCTAGTTTTAGCTGTACAAAAAGTGATCCAGTTATATATATTCTTTTTCAGATTCTTTTCCTTTATAGTTATTATAAGTTGTTGAATACGGCTCCTTGTGCTATATGGTAGGTTCTTGTCATTTATCAATTACATAGATATATTAGTGTGTATCTACTAATTCCAAATTCCTAATTTATCCCTCCTCACCGCTGTTGCCCTTTGGTAATAGTATGTTTGCAGTCTTCTCTACCAACTTGAGCTATGGAAGGGTGCACTTTCACACACAGTTGTAAGTTTGTTTACTATGTCTGTGAGTCTATTTCTGTCTTGTAAATAATTTCATTTGTATCAGTTTTTCAGATTCTACATATAAGGGATAACATATGATACTTGTCTTTCATTTACTTCACTTAGTTTGATAATCTCTAGGTCCATCCTTTTGCAATGACTCTACTTTGTATGGTATTGGTTATGGTATTTCCTGTTCTTGCCATTGCTCTTCATTGGCATATATTTAGTTCTTTTTGAGAATTGCAAGATGTAGCTGAACCAAAAGTTACAAAGTGGCACAGACAGCAAAGGTGTTTAGGACTGGCAGGGTCCCTGGTACAGAAATGAAATTTAGGTGGAGATAGATTTTGCCATGGATGATTTTGGTGCTAAATTTAAGGTCAAAAAATATTTGAGCTTTGAAAGCTTTTAATTTCAGCTTTCTCTAGCTTTACTGGTTATTTCCCTCATAACTCAATTTGTAAAGAATCCATCTGCAGTGCAGAAGTCTGCCTGTAATGCAGGAGACGCGGCTTCGATTCCTGAGTTGGGAAGATCCCCTGGAGAAGGAAATGGCAACCCCCTCCAGTATTCCTGCCTGGAGAATCCCCAGTGGACAGAGGAGACTGGCGGGCTACAGCCCATGGGGTTGCAAAGAGTCAGATGTGACTTAGTGACAAAACCACCACCTGGCTTCACTGAGGTATAATTGACAAATAATTATATTGCACAAGAGGTATACACTGTAACAATTTGATATATATTATGTATTACCATGAAGTGCACACTGTGCAATTACCAGAATTAAGTTAAATGAACACATCCTTTACCTCACACAGCTACTGATTTTGTGCGTGTCTGTGGTGAGAGCACTTGAAATGCTAAGAGTAGGTCTTAAGCATACCAGATGGTATATTAACTACTTACCACACTGTACATTAGAGCCCCCAAACTCACTCATAGCTGAAAGTTTGTACCCTTTGACCATCATCTCCCCATTTTCCTCAACCCCCAGCCCTTGGCAACTGCTGCTACTTCCTGGTTCAATGAGTTCAGCTTTTTTAGACCCCGCATATGAACTCATCGTGTCGTATTGGTTTTTCTGTGTCTGGCTTTTTTACTTAGCATAACATCCACCAGATTTATCTATGTTATAATAATTGGCAGGAACTCCTTTTTTATGGCTGAATAATATTCTACCATATACATCACACATATCATACAATGAAAGACCGCTTTCACATCACAGTTTGAAAATCCGTCTGTTAACACTTAGGCTGTTCCCATGTCTTGGTTATTCATAGTGCACTGAACATGGCAGTATAGAGGTCTGTTTGAGATACTGACTCTATTTCCGTTGAGTAGATACAGAGAGGTGGAATCGCTGGATCATATGGTAGTCCCATTTTAAATTTTTGGAGGAAACTGCATACTGTTTTCCATAGTGGCTGCACCAACTTATATTCCCATCAACAGTGCACAAAGGATTCCCTTAATACCCTCAGCACTGCTTGTCTCTTGTCTTTTGGATAATAGCCATTTGAGCACGTGTGAGGTGATGCCTCATTGTGGCTTCAATTCACATTCTGTGATCCTGACATTGAGTATCTTTTCATAGACCTGTTAGATATTTGTATATTTTTTTTGGGGGGGGGAGTTTCTATTCAGGTTCTTGGCCATTTAAAAACCCAGGTTATTGTTTGCTATTGGGTTCTTTATGAGTTCTTTGTCTATTTGAGTATCACTCTTACCAGATTTATAGTTTGCAAATACCTTCTTCCAGTTCATACATTGTCATTGCGTTTTGTGGGGTGTTTGCTCTGCTAGGCAGAAAACTTTTCAAGATTGAGAATTAAGAATTTTGACCCCGTGTTTCTTGAGTTAAATGCCTCTTGTTTGTGTTCCCATGGTCTTTCACACACATCTTTATCATGGCCCTTGACCCATTGACTTGGGTCTCTATGCTCACATACTGCTTGTCTCTCTTTGTAATAGACTGTAAGCAATGAAGTCCTCATCATTTTTCCTCTCTCAATGCCTGTTAATTAGGCTCTCAGCATTGTTTGCTGGATTAATGAATAAATACATTAGGTGATTCAGATGTCTAGGGGAGAGGAATGGTACAGGTTAGATGAGGGAAAACTGAGCATTAGAATCAGGTTATGTGTTTATACTGATGTTTCTCAACTTCTACACTTTGGCCATTTTGGTCCAGCAATGTCTTTGCTGTGGGGCCTGGCCTGTGCATTGCAGAATGTTTAGCAGCATCCTTGGCCTCTACTCACTGGTTTCCTGTAGCATCCTCCCCTCCTCATGTGATAATCAAAACCATCTCCAAACATTGCCAGGTGTTTCTGGGGAGAAAAATCATCACCAGTTGAGAACCGATGTCTGCCATCTTGGCCTTGAGAGTTGTGCACACCTGGGTGAAAATATTTTTCTGTCATGTATGAGGCAAGTCAACCTTTAAGAGCCTTAGTGTCTCACTTAAAAAAAAATGTGTTTCATTTTATTTTATTTTGTTGTTGCTGTTGTTGCGCTGCTGTGCAGCATGCGAGATCTTAGTTCCTTGACCAGGGATTGAAGCCCTGACCCCTGTGGTGGAAGTGGGGATTCCTAACCCAGTGAAGTCCCTGTCTCATTTATAAGATGGGGAAAATAGTAGTACACGTCTCCTAAGATGATGGAGAAGGTTACACTGAGAATATGTAAGACTTCTGGAAATGGTGAGAGCTCAGTAATCCACAGCAGTTGGGTAGAGAGTGAATGGGTCTTGATCTAAAGCTCTGTTTATCTCTGAGTCTATATGTGTCCTCTTTGTTTCTATGTTTCTCTATCTCTATCCTCCCTATCTATCTCATTGTTTCTCTGTGTCTCTGTCTGCATCTGTTTTTATGTTATTGCAAAGTCTCTGTCTTTTTTGGGGGGAGAGACCACATTTGCACAACTTTTACTATAGTATATTGTCAATAAATGGAATCTTTTATTAATTATAGCTGTTAATCTCTTGCTGTGCCAAATTTATAAAGTAAACTTTATCACAGGTATGTATGTAAAGAAGAATCCATATTCTAAAGAAGCTCCAGTACTACCTGTGGTTCTAGGCATCCACTGAGTGTCTTAGGACACCCCTCTATGGACAAGGAGGTTCTGCCTGGAAAGCGCCCAGATTCTGGGATCCAGCTTGCTTCAGGTCCAGTCTTTCTGTGTTTCTCTTTGCATCCATGTCTCTCTGTCTCAAAGTCCCTCTTTATGCCTGTTTATGTGTCCGTGTTCCTCTGCCTCTCTGTGTCCATTTCTCTCTCCCTCACTGTGTCTGTTTCTCTGGCTCTGAGGATGTGGGACGGGACTCCAATGTGGCAGAGACAGTTTGGAGTGGACTGGGGCAGGTCACAGAGACCTTGGCCTGCAGAGCAGTGGAGGAGGGACACAGTCTCAGATAGCAGTCTGCGGCAGAAATGTCTACACTCCATCTGACATCACTGGGGACATAACAAGTTTCTTGATAGGAGGCTAATACTATTTCGGGAGGTTTTTGAGTTGAAAGAGATTGGGATTATAGGAGCGAAGTAGAATGTGAATGTAGTGATCTAAACACAAGGTGGGGTTTCCCTGGTAGCTCAGCTTGTAAAGAATATGCATGCAATGCAGGGTACTCTGGTTCGATTCCTGGGTTGGGAGGTTCTCCTGGAGAAGGGATAGGCTATTCACTCCAGTATTCTTAGGCTTCCCTGGTGGCTCAGATGGTAAAGAATCTGCCTGCAATGTGAGAGACTTGGCATAAATCCCTGGGTTGGGAAGATCCCCTGGAGGAGGGCATGGCAACCCATCCAGTATTCTTGCCTGGAGAAACCCATGGACAGAGGAGCCTGGTGGGCCACAGTCCATGGGGTAACAAAGAGTTGGACACAACTGAGCGACTAAGCACAGCACAAGCATAAAGCGATGAAGAAGGTTGGAATTAGAATAGGGCAGTTGGAATAGTCCATCCAAGAAATGTGTAACTGCAGAAACTGGCAGTGGATGGCACGTGAGAACATTGAGAGTGCGGGCTTTTGAATCAGATCATCATTGAAAGATCGATTCTGCCACATACTGTTTGTAGTATATCTGGCTGCAACTCAGCAGTAGTGAACCATGATTTGTCTCTCAAATGGAGATGATATTGTCTGTCTTGAGGGGCTGTCCTGATGATTTGAGACATTGTGTGAAGTTTAGCAGGAAATATCAGGCCCTCCATAAAAGGTAGCTACAATTTATAGAAATCAAAGAAGGAGAGAAATGAGAGCCAAGTTGTCTTGGAGCGTGAATGAACAGCCTAGTCTGCGAGTAGAAGCAATCTGATTTTATGTGGAGCAGCCTAATTTAAATCTGATTGTAAGGAGAAGTAAATTTTCAAAAGCAAGGGAGGCATAGAGCAAACCAGCCTTACATTTTACAGCTCTGCTGGGCATCTGTGTGCCACAAACCAGGTCATTTATAGTTTTTATGAGCCTAGATAGATTTGGAACACTTTGGTTTGCACTTGAATACAAAATCCACCCCTTTCTTCCAAGAGATGCTGTGAAATACGAGGGAAGAAATCCCTGATATTGTTTATACTACCGCGCGGATGTAGAACATGATGAATGAGTGTAATAGCTGGTAACCAATATTAGATCATGATGACAAGGAAATTCATTGTTGGGAACTTTCCTATAAAGAACGGATAGTACTATCAATCCATTCTCAGAGTCAGAAAGTTACTTTATGAGAAATGATCCTTTCCACCTAGACTTTGCCTTTTCATGGTACTGCAGTTTGATTTAATGCCTCTCTCTCATTGCCTGCTTTTGCACAAAATGCCTTTCACTTTTCTAATGCAGGGTCCCTCATTGATGATCATTAATTCAGAGTGGTTGGGCTTCTTGGAGATTTTATCAGGCATTGTGATAAATTTTGTACTTGGGTTTTTCTGGGTTATGTGTGTTTGTCTATGAAATTGGCATGAACTTCACAGTGGCTTTTGGCAGTGTGCCTTGGACAGTATATATGTAATAGCTTTAAAATCTACTCTATCTTTCTGTGACCTCTCCTTACACATTTATTTCCAGGGTTTCATGTGGGATTGGGATAAATCTAATCTGGTGATAGCTAGGGTTTCTGCCTGCCCTGCATTCCTTCTGGTTGCTTTTGGTAAATTGTACCCTGCTTTTCTTTTGGAAAACCACTGACAACCCCATGGTGTTGTGGTTGTAGTCTCAGTCTTGATCCCCCTGGGAAGGACATGTCATTCTTTTTCATCAGAATACCCCCTTCTCCAGTCATAGTGATTTGGTTTGTGGATAAGCATTTTCATTCATTCATGCCACAGTATCGACTGACCACCTACTGTGTGTTAAATGCTGGATTTTGTTGTGGATAAAACAGTAAGCAAAATAGGGACATTGAGCTTAGAGAATTTACATTCTAGGTGAAGAAGACATCAAACAAACGTGTAAACAGAAATAAAATTAAATGTCAGGTAATGGTTTTAGGTAATGATTTAGGGTAATGGCTTCCCAGGTGGCTCAACAGTAAAGAATCCATCTGCAATGCAGGAGATACAGGAGACGTGGGTTTGATCCCTGGGTCAGGAAGATCTCCTGGAGGAGGGCATGACAACCCACTCCAGGATTCTTGCCTAGGAGATTCCATGGACAGAGGAGCCTCATGGGCTAGAGTCAGGGGTCACAAAGAGTTGGACAGTACTGAGCACACAGCACACACAGTGGTTTTACTTAAAAATGTGTGAGAGGATTGAAGAGTGACTGAAGGTAGGGATGGTGAATAGCAATTTTAGAAATGGGGTTCGTGGGAGACCTCTAGGATGAAGTGATATTTGGTCTGAATGAAGTGATGGAATAAGTCATATCAGTATCTTAGAGAAAGGTGTTTTGGTGTAGAGGGAACTGTAGGTGCAAAAGCCTTGAGGCTGTAGTAAGGAGGGCAAATAAGTGGGCAAATTGATAGGGAATGGGGAAGAGAAGTAGGCAGGGGA
The DNA here is from genome assembly GCF_014754425.2 of Oryx dammah. Taxonomy (NCBI): domain Eukaryota; kingdom Metazoa; phylum Chordata; class Mammalia; order Artiodactyla; family Bovidae; genus Oryx; species Oryx dammah. The sequence continues at coordinate 39,344,424 of NW_024070193.1, forward strand.
CAAATTATACAGGAGCTGATAGTCTTTTGGGAAGATACCCTGGAGAAGGGAAAGGCTACCAACTCCAGTATTCTGGCCTGGAGAATGTCATGGACACAGTCCATGGGGTTGCAAAGAGTCGGACACAACTGAGCGACTTTGACTTTCACTTGACAGTCTATGGAGAAGACATTGATTGGAACTGTGAAGGGAAAGCATGGAGAGTTTTGAATACAGCAGTGATGAAGAAGGGTTAACTAGAATGTTCCCTGAGATATGATATGGATGCTGGAAGAGTGGGTTGGGCTTAGTGATGTGCTTCTGGTGAATAGGGAAAAGAAAGCACAAGGAGAGCGTGCAGCGTGGGAGTTTAGGTCGTAGAAGGTAGTGTGATGTCCTTGTTCTCTGTTGGATGACTCCCTCTAAGGGAAGCCCACTGCCATGTCATCAGGACACTCAAGCGGTCCTACTGTGGTCACCAGCCAGATAATTTTCTGGTGGAAGATAACGTCATGTTGGTGTTTAGTCATGAAGTCATGTCCTACTCCTTGAGACCCTATGGACTGTAACCTACTAGGCTCCTCTGTCCATGGGATTTCCCAGGCAAGAATACTAGAACTGGGTCACCATTTCCTCCTCTAGGGGATCTTCCCAACCCAGGGATCAAACCCATATCTCCTGCATTGGCAGGTGGGCTCTTTACCACTGAGCCACCAGGGAAGCCAGATAGTGTCACAGGTTCAAGTGTATATATCAATGTCTATTCCATTTCAGAATTGATTTTCATTTCTCTAAAGAGGAATGCTTTGACCACATTGATACAACCAAGTGCCCAAAGCACTCCAACCTAAACGTTTATCTTTTGTGAATCAGGACTCCAAGGAACGGGCAAATATTAATAGCATGTCTTAGGCATGGAAGTCTGCATTTTGGGTAGTTTTATTAGATTGGTTGATTGGAAGAAACCTAGATCTCAATTTAATTTGTAACAAAAATTTAATCAATGAATTGAACCATTTTTAAATAATATGAAGAAATGGGACTGATTTAAATATTTAACACATGGAAGTGCTATTATGGCATATCAAAGGATACCTTGATTGGTTATTAAGCAAATCCAAAAATTTATAATGTGGGGAAAATGTAACAACATGGGGAAAATATGTGAAAGTCTTACCAAATGAATAAGCCGAAGATACAATTAGATTCTGTTGATGTAACTGTTAAATACAAACTTGCTGCTAAGTCACTTTAGTCGTGTCCGACTTTTAGCGATCCTATGGAAATGGCACCCCACTCCAGTACTCTTGCCTGGAAAACCCCATGGGCAGAGGAGCCTGGTAGGCTGCAGTCCATGGGGTCGCAAAGAGTCGGACATGACTGAGCGACTTCACTTTCACTTTTCACTTTCCTGCATTGGAGAAGGAAATGGCAACCCACTCCAGTGTTCTTGCCTGGAGAATCCCAGGGATGGAGGAGCATGGTGGGCTGCTGTCTATGGGGTCGCACAGAGTCGGACATGACTGAAGCGACTTAGCAGCAGCAGCAGCAGGACTGTAGCCCACCAGGCTCCTCTGTCCATGGGATTCTACAGGCAAGAATACTGGAGTGGGTTGCCATGCCCTCCAGGAGATCTTCCTGACCCAGGGATCGAATCTGAATCTCTTACATCCCCTAAATATAAACCTAGATAAGGATATAAAACTATAATTAAAAGGTTATTGATTAGAATAGTAGAATTCTTAGTGTTTAGATCTCTGTACTTATAATATCACTTATGAACTTTTAAAATGTTGCATTCCAGTTAGACTTAATTTTCCAGATACGTCCTTATTAGTGGAACACTTGCCTATGATAACCTCAAGTCTAAAGTTCTATGAATACAGTGTGAATTTTGGATTCCTTCCTTAGCTGTACTTTGTATCTTTACTATAAAGCATCCCCTTTGGGTTGTTATCATTGGGTTAGTTTCCTGAGATTTAGCAACTAGGCTTGGGGTCTAAGCATTTTCTTTCTTGTTTTTCTTTTATAAGATTTATTTATTTTCGGCTTTTCTGGGTCTTTGTTGTTGCCTGTGGACTTTCTCTAATTGCAGTGCACAGGCTTCTCATTGCCATGGCCTCTCTTATTGCAGAGCATGGGCTCTAGGCATGCAGACTTCAGTGCAGTGCTTAGGCTCAGTAGTTGAGGCGCATGGGCCTAACTGCTCCATGGTATGCCAGATCTTCCCAGACCAGAGATTGAACCTGTGTCCCATGCTTTGGCAGGCAGATTGTTTAACACTGGACCACAAGGAAAGCCCTAAATATTTTCATGTATACAAAATCTCATGCTTTAACAGAAGGATTGGGTCCAATATTTTAAGCGTTCTGCTTTAGAGTTTTCTAAATTTTAGTCATCCTTTAGATTTTAGCTACAGTCATGAGCCACCTACCTATACTATGACTTACATAAAGATATTTTCTTTAAGTTGAGTAATACATTCATATGTTGCTATTGCTCCTCACAACCTCAGGTATTTATTCATTGTGGAAGCTCAGATGATGGACCCAGATGTAACCTCAGGATCCTCTTTATTACAGTGCCTCAAGGAGCTATCTATCCAAGCTCCCTTCTCAACACAGCCAAGTGGCTAGATCTCATCAATAAAATGTGAGTGGATGGGGATAAATGAACATTTCTGTCATCTTTAGTTTAAAGATCTGATATTAAGAGCTTTATGAAATACAAAAGGAGATATTCAATGAAAAATTAAATATATCTGGGCTGTTTCCAGGTGAGGTCACAGGTTGGCTTTATAGCAAATTCTTAAAAATCTTCATTTCTTCTCACTCCATGGCACCCTGAGTTAAGGTGGCTACCTGTATGGGTTTTCTCAGGGCACTTAGGTTATACAAGTTTATCTGAGAGATAGATGGGGTTATTCCCTCCCCCCGCCCCGCCAGCTTTTTACTGGCTCCCAGTAAGAGAATGAGAGCTCGTTCTACATTGTTTGCCATTTGACTTTGGTGCTTCCTTAGTGAAAAATACTTCCCCATTGAGTTTGGCCATATGACTTGGTTTGGTCAATAGAATGTGACATAAGTAGAGCCTTACAGGTGCTTGTGTGGTTTCGTTTGACCTCTTGCATTAGACAAACATGTTCCAGGAGGCTGGTTCAAGGAGATTAAAGGGACATGTGGAACTGATTAGAATGTATTCTGCAGCCTGGAGCCAAGCCGAGGCAAGCTCAATTGAGTCACAGCCTGCCTGCAGACCCAGGAGTGAGAAATAAATGCTTATTTTTGAGAGCCGGTACGTTTAAGTTCTTTTTATTACCCAGCTACATTGCAACAAACCGGACAGATACACTGAGGACGTACAGTTGTCCAGAAAAGTCAGTGTCTCTGCCAGACATTGACAGTAAAAGTAAAATTAAGAGCCCTGAAAGAAACTGCCAATTTTCACAGGAACAGAAAGAAAGAAAGAACTGAAGCATGTGAACAAAAATAATAGAGAATGTACTTGATAAAGAGGAAACCAATAATAGTTTCTTACTGGATAAATGAGCATTTGTAAAAAAAAAAATTGGAAGTCTTATGTAAGACTTTTTAAACATGTGTCCCTGGGTCTGGGCTTGGCATATTGTAAGGTTATCTGTGCCAATGTTTTCTCTTCACCAGCCTGAATAGCCAAGGTAATATGGTGCTTGGGAGGGAATATCACCTCTATCTGTTGCTAAGAGGGACCAGCGCTCACTGCTCATGCATTAACTTACTGAAATGCTGTTCTCATTAATATAGAGTTGTTATTAAAAGGGTAGAAGACTTGAAGGCAAAATGCACCACCAACACAAGAAGGTTCATGTTTGTAATAAGTTTGCATATTGTTTTCTGAATTTCTTTCACCCAAAATTGTGGCCAGTCACAGCCCATCTGTACTGTTATTTATATAACCTTTTCCTTTACACTGATTAACAATTTATATTTTCCCTAAATGTAAATTTATTTTACAGTTACAGAAGAGGAAATCCAGGCCCACTGTTTGTCCTGGAGACAGCTAGCTGGCCCCTGATGTTCAGGTCTGTTTTTCTATGGTGTAGAATCGTTTCGAGGGAATTCCTCAAGCAGGGACCATATATCCCAGCCTCCTTTCTTTCCAGATGTGCCCCAGTGACTGGATCGCACCAACAATGTGTGAGTGGAAGGGAGGTGTCATTTCTGAGCCCTCAGAATTATAAGGACTATGTGTATATTATATACCTTCTTACTCCTTTTCTAGCTGGGCTTGAAGAAACCCCCAAACCTTAGGGGATGGCGAGGCCACAGACAGAAGTAGGCTGTCCTATACACCAGGTATATGGAAGCAGGTCACTGACAGGAGCTTCCTCCACATGCTGTTACCCAAGCCAGCTGTGAACTTCAATTGTATGCAGGCTACTGGCAGCTTCAAACTCATTTGTAACAGCAGCTAGCATCACCAATATAGTAGGCTTACAGTAAGGTAGCTACAAAAATCAATACTTATTAAAGAAAAGAAAATCACTTTTATACCCACTTCTGTCTTGGGTGCCACCCCTGATAAGTGAGTTGGGAAATATTCTTATGGTGCTTGGGTAGACACATAAAATGCCATGTGAGCAATATTTCCTTTCTTGTTCTGAGGCTCTCGCTGCCAGTCGACTGGAATATTCTTTTTTTTTTTTTTCAGTTTTAATGTTTGTCACCTGCTGTTGAGACATCGCTGACCTTGAAATGCTACCAAATCATGTCAGCGTTCCATCTGATTCTCGGGAGGACAGCAGTCAAAGCATGAACACTCTATTATTAATAAAAGGGAGTGACTGACAGGTCAAGCGAGGCATGTTACTGCTTGGCGTGCTTTCAGAGTGGCCAGCTATTTAATTGAAAGGGTCCAGCTCTCTCTCATTCCAAAACACTTGTGTCGTCCTTTGCCAGGCTGGGGTCATCACTTTACTATCCAACATGCTCACCCAGGGGAACCTCTACAAGGAGGCTTCTAGACCTGCCCTGCTGTTTCTTTTCTGTCCTTTTTTGTGACTTTCAGAAAGGTACCTTTGGGAAAGAATTAAGGGAAGGGAATTTCTCCATGTGAAATTTGTGACTTAGTAGGTTGTACATGTGTGCATGCTAAGTCACTTCAGTGGTGTCCAACTCTTTGCCACCCCGTGGACTGTAGCCTCGGAGAAGGCAGTGGCACCCCACTCCAGTACTCTTGCCTGGAAAATCCCATGGACGGAGGAGCCTGGTAGGCTGCAGTCCATGGGGTCGCTAAGAGTCAGGCACGACTAAGTGACTTCACCTTCACTTTTCACTTTCATGTATTGGAGAAGGAAATGGCACCCCACTCCAGTGTTCTTGCCTGGAGAATCCCAGGGACAGAGGAGCCTAGTGGGCTGCCATCTATGGAGTCGCACAGAGTCGGACACGACTGAAGCAACTTAGCAGTAGCAGCAGCAGCAGCAGGACTGTAGCCCACCAGGCTCCTCTGTCCATGGGGATTCTCTAGGCAAGAATACTAGAGTGGGTTTCCATGCCCTCCTCCAGGGGATCATCCCAACCTAGGAATTGAACCCATGTCTCTTAAGTCTCATGCATTGGCAGGTGGGTTCTTTACCACTAGCACCACTGGGAAGCCCGGTAGTTACAGTTAGTCATGCTAATTTCTATAATAGGAAAGCCCTTTCGGGTGCTTCTGGTGGGGGCCATCTTTTGCGCCTGAATTCAGAGATTGGGCTGCTTCCCCATCATTGTCCTGTTATACCCTGAGGCCTTGAAGTTCTTCCAGCTGGTGGGAGATTGAGAGTGGAAAACTTCCTTCATACTGATTTCACACTGAGTATTTTTGTAAAACCATCCCTTCCAGCAAGTGCAAATAATCAATCATTTTTAGATTATCTTTGAAACCCCCTTCCCTCTACTTCCCCATGTCACTGTGCCAGGATTTCTGGCATAGCCCAAGTTTGGTGGGACCTCTTCCCAGCTGCTCTTTTGTTCCAAAGGCCTCTCTGACTAGTCATTCTCATTACAAAGCTGCTGATGGGCCCCATTGAACTGAGCCTTGGCTGAGTCCCCTATAACATGGAAAGTACTTACTTATTTTATTAGTGGTGATCAGTGATTTTCTTTAGTTATAGACTCAGCGTGTATCCAGTGTGCATGCACTTAGCCCAGGGATTGACATACTACCTCATGCAGATGGCAGGAGGCTGCAGTTTTCTTTGGGCATGGAACCCAGCACCTGCTTAGAGTGCTGCAGTTGGTGGTTGGGAGTCTATGTGGAATTGGCTATTGGGTGCCTGGGGGAGTGTCTCCTGGGAGCTGACCTTCATAGTGGGCTTCCTTGAATTGAATTCTTGAAAGTTCAAGAGTCTCAGGGTACCCTGGGGAGTGAAGGTCTTTTGAGTGTACAACAGGTAAGCCCTTTGTTACCGGCTGAGACATCACTGCTGCCAGGCCTCATATGATGCAGTCACCCTACCTCCTCTGTCCTGTTGTTTAGTCATTAAATCGTGGCAGACTCTTTGTGACACTGTTCATGAGCTTTCCCTGGCAAGAATACTGGATCTTCTCCAGGGGCTCGTCCTGATCCCAGGGATCAAACCTGGGTCTTTTGTGTCTCTGACCTTGGTAGGCAGATTCTTCACCACTGCGCCACCTCTGTCCTGACATGTACAAAAACAGAGTTATCAAGTGTGTTCCATGTTGCTGTCATTGTTTCCTGAATGGTGCTTCTGTGCATTCCTTTCTGCTTTTTTAAAATAATATTTATTTGGCTGAATTGGCTTTAGTAGTTGTGGTGCATGGGCTTAGTTGCACCCGTGGCACGTGGGATCTTAGTTCCCTGACCAGGGATCGAATCTATGTCCCTTATATCGCAAGGTGGATTCTTAATCTTTGGACTATCAGGTAAGTCCCCCCTTTCTGCTTTATCTGTGATCTCTCCTAGTTTGTGACCTTCTTTGCCCATCTACCAGGCAGCTTAACAGCTAAGAGCTTGGTTTCTAGAACTACTCAGAGAGTCAAGGCTCAGTCCCACTGCTTGCTGGCATGTTTCAGGGCAAGGTTTTCTTTTTTTAAAACCTGAAACTGAGTTTTCTTTTTTTTAAAAAATGAAAGCAAAATCTGTTTTTGGTTGTGCTGGGTCTTTATTGCTGTGCGGGCTTTTTTCTAGTTGCAGTGAGTGGGGACTACTCTCTAGCTGAAGTGTGAGGCCTTCGTTCTCATTGCAGTGGTTTCTTTTGTTATAGAGCATGGCTCCAGGGTGTGCAGGCTTCAGAAGTTGCAGCTCCTGGGCTCTGTAGCTGCGGCTCCCGACTCTAGAGCACAGGCTCAGTAGTTGTGGGCTCAGGCTTAGTTGCCCTGTGGCATGTGGGATCTTCCTTGGCTAGGGATCGAACGTGCATCTCCTGCTTGGCAGGCAGATTCTTTGCTGCTGAGCCACCAGGGAAGCCCCTGAAACTGACTTTTCTTATCTGTGTAATGAAGACGATAATCTCCACCTTAAGTGATGGTTTTCTGGATCAACTGAGTAACTACAGGCACAGCATGTAGCATAGATCAGGCCGTGACTAAACGTAGCTGTTATTACTGATCATATCCCTTACAGCTCTCCTGGCCAGGACATCCTTTGCCCAAAATTTCATCTCTCTGCTGTCAGCTCAGGGGTTCATAGAGTGTTTGGAATAGTAGCTTTTCCTGAATCAACCCAGAACTTGGAAATTCCTTTCACAAATGCTTCCTGATTAGGGAACCTAAAGATGATAGTAAAAAAAGAAAAAAAAACTTTAGAGAAGGCTAATTATGTGCCAGACTCTTGATTAAGCACTTTGTGTGTGACTCATTCTTTAATCCCTCTAAGACTCTGTGAAGGAGGTGTCATGACTTCCCTTTATATACATGAGAAAACCAAGGCCAGAGTGTTTGAAATACCTTGTCTAATGTTCTACAGATATTGGCAGAGCCAGAACGTAAACCTGTATGTCTGACTCCCCAGTGTCTGTTGACTGCTGTTGATACTATTCCTGAAAAAGTGGGCAGGACTTATAAACCAGTTCTTGTCTGTCAGTCGCTAAGTCATATCTGATTCTTTGAGACCTCATGGACTGTAGCCTGCCAGGCTCCTCTGTCCATGGGATTCTCTAGGCAAGAATATCAGAGCAGGTTCCCTTCTCTAGGGGATCTTCTTGACTCTGGGATCAAACCCACATCTGTTGCTTAGCAGGCATATTCTTTACCACTTAGCCCCCTGTGAAGGCTTAAATCTCTCAAAAACCATTTTACCTTTCCATCCCCCTGGCATGGCATTGACTGTATTAGACAAGAAACCAGAATCACCTCAGGTATTTCAGATTAAGGGGATATAACTCAGGGGATTGGTTACATGGTAAGGGAAGGCTGAAAGCAAAAACAGACACTGAAGTAGTGTGGAAGTACTAATTACAGGAAGCAGTCATCACTAAGGAAAAAATGATGCTATGGAGCTCTAGGTACTTGTAGGGGAGAAGGTCCTGCCGTGCTGGGTGCCCACACTCGGGGCTTGCCGATGTCTGATACTCGGCTTATTCAGTGGGGATGCCGTGGGGCTGGTACCCTGAATTCTGAGAAGCACAGAAGCTATCTGATGCTCTTGGAATAAGACCAACGTGAACTGAACACAGACAGGAGTGGCTTTCCTGCTCCATAACCTCACTGCAGACCCTAAGTGAAAGCTAAGGAGCAGGGACACCCTGGAGCCAGTTTGCAGACACCCCCGGCTTCCCTGATGACTCAGGTGGTAAAGAATCTGCCTGCAATGTGGGAGACCTGGGTTCGATCCCTGGGTCTGGGAGATCCTCTGGAGGATGGCAACCCACTCCTGTATTCTTGCCTGAAGAATCTCATGGACAGAGGAGCCTGGAGGGCTACAGTCCACGGGGTTGCAAAGAGTGGGACACAACTGAGTGACTCAGCACAAAGGCCATGGCATAGCAGGATGGAGAGGGTGGGCCCGGGCTGAGAGAAATGGGTCAATGACAGGCACAAGTGCTGTTTCTCTGGCCAGCGTGGAGGTCCAGGCGGACACGGGAGTGCATGTGTGCCGTGTCGGTGGACACGGGCAGCTGCCTATGAGGAGAATGAACCCGACTGGGGCAGCTGAGGACAGATTGACTTTTCTCCCTCTGCTCTGTGCCTCCACTTTTGTTACAGTTGGTCTGATTTTAGGGCTTTCCGTCAAGTGTGTTCTTTCTGCGCCAGAGGCTCTATGTGGTCTTAAACCAAGAGGCACATCAGCATGCTGGGTCACTTCCCAGACTAATTAGCTCTATTGAGCCATTTTTCCTCTTAGCTACAGGTAGTCATCCTGGTATAAGTGGAAGAAACTCCATGGCTGGCCCGGCACTGTGCCTCATTTCCTGGGAGACTTTCCTTCTCTTTAAATTACCCATTTAGTTTTGTGAGGAAATGCTTCAGTGGGGAGGAAGAGCCTGGCAGTGAACAGGGGCGTGGGGAGAGCCTGTAATCTGAAATGCTGAGTGGCAATTTCACCTCGGCCAGGCTTGTCACAGGGCTGATGAATGGTCCTTGGTAGCACGCTTGCCAGTGATGTTAAAATCTCCTTCGGATCCAAGGCGTGTTCCTCACTTCTCGGCATCCAGAGACGGTAGGTGGTGCTGTGGTGTTAAAGGATGATTAAAGGAGAGGAAGAAAAAGCGTTATGGAGGAAGAAAAAATGTGATAGAGAAACTGGAGGAGGGGGCAGTGGTTGGAGTGGACTGGCTGAAAGAAGGGTCAGATGAATATGTATCCTCAGTCAGTCTCTCTCCAATGCAGGTGAGACTTTTTCCATTGCAGAGCTGGGGGTTGCATAGGAATATGCGATTACAGACCCAAACTATGTTGGGCTCTTGCAAATCAAATCGCACACATGCCAGGCAGCAGCCTCCTGACCGTATGTGCTGGGTATATGTCTAACAGTGGAAGTTGGACTGCTTCATTTCCCTCTCTTGGTTTTTTTTCCCCCTCCTTACTACTCTCCTACTTTCTCATTTTGCTTTTTTGTTTTAAATTTTATTATTTATTTTAGCTGTTCTGGGTCTTCATTGCGGCACATGGGCTCCTCCTGGCTTTGAGTGGGCTGAGTTGTGGTATATGGGATTTTAGTTCCCTGACCAGAGATTGAACCCAGATCCCCTGCGTGGGAGCACAGATCCTATCCACTGCACCACCAGGGATGTCCCTCATACCACTTTTTTGGTCTTCAGTTCAGTCGTTCAGTCTCAGTCATGTCTGACTTTGCGACCCCATGGACTGCAGCACACCAGGCTTCCCTGTTTATCACCAACTCCCGGAGCTTGCTCACGGAGCATGTCTACTGAGTCTGTGATGCCATCCAACCATCTCATCCTCTGCCTTCCCTTTCTCCTCCTGCCTTCAATCTTTCCCAGCATCAGGGTCTTTCCAAATGAGTACCCTTCCTCTTACCCATTCAGTTCAGTTCAGTAAATTTTGTACCTGTCACTATTTTCTGAGGCATGGTGGGGTATCTGGGGGAATGGAATGGAATGGAAAAATAACTTTCTTTTCATAGAGAGGAAATTATCATTGCTTGTGTACCCATTAAGTCTAGGGACTGAGTTAGGCACTTTTACGCTCACTTTATCTTGTTTAACCATTTAATTTAGTCACGTGTATAACTAGTGTTTCTGGAGCCCTTGCTGTATCCTAGAGGGCTGGGGAGGGCATGGCCCCATGGCCTTGGTAATGGAGAGACTAGAGAATTGAAAAGCCACTGCCTTTGTGTATCTTTGTGGCTTTATGGTCTGAATCCTGATGCTTTAACCACATACTTTACGTGGCTTCCTTCAGCAATCTTGCAGTTCTAGAGTCTGACTGCCTGGGTTCAAATCCTGACTCTCCTACTTCTTAACTATCAGAAGTTGGGTAAGTTATTTAATTTCTCAGTATTTTAGTTTTTTTTTTTTTTAACAAGATTAAGTGGGATGTATTAATAGGTCCTCCTTCAAAGACTAGTCTTGAAAACTAAGTGAGCTAACCCAAGTTTAGGACCACAACTGGCAAGTATTAAATATATGCTAAGCTTTAGCTTTCAGATAAACTGTAGCTTTCATTGTCCTCATCACCATCTTCAAAATCATTAACATGCTTACCACGTTTAGAAGAGGTATGATGACATCTTGGCCCCTCCCTACGCCCCCAACTATGTCCCTGAAGTAGGCAGCAAATAGGGATGAGTTTAGGAAAGCTTCATGGAAAAGGTTGAATTACAGCTGCCTGTGCCCTGAGAAAGTTTGGAGGTGAACTTCTGAACCCAAGAGGGTCATGGACTCTACCGTAGCGGTCCCCAATCTTTCTGGCACCAAGGACCAATTTTTGTGGAAGACAGGTTTTCCACAGACTAGGGGTGGGGAATGGTTATGAGATAACTCAAATGTATTATATTTGTTATGCCACCTCTCACAGGAGGCAGAGCTCAGGCAATAATAGAGTGATGGGGAGTGGCTGTAAATACAGATGAAGCTTTGCTTGCCAGCCCACTGCTCACCTCCTGCTGGATGCTCCTGTTCCCATCAGGCCAGGGACTGGTACCCGTCTGTGGCCCAGGGGCTGGGGATTCCTGCTACAGAAATTCACATGAGACCTATGGTCTTTGTTCCCTGTCAGTTTCACACATGTACATTTTGCAGACAGTTTCAGTGGGATCACATAATCCCCAAGGTCAAGCATGCATCTTGTGGAGGGTATAAACCTCAGGCTTAGGACCCCCACTTTGAGATCACTTCCAGGTTGGATATTCTGTCTAAACACCATGAGACTATGTACAAGAGGGGAGCAGGTGCTGTCAGCGCCCCATCTAGGTCTTTGCTACCTCACTGGGGGGCCCCTCTCCCAGCTGCTGTGTGTACAGGCTGCTGATGGCTTATCCATGCACTTCTCATCTGAGATTGTCCTTGAGTTGCATGCTTCATAGCCCCAAGTCATTGCCACAAAGGGTAGCCCTCAGCGATGACTGACTGATGGACGCATAGAATATCCTAGTCACCTTGCCTCTGGGTGGTTCAGACACTATGATACAGTTTATGCTTCTGAGCTCCTCATGGGATCAGACCAAGACTTTTTATGGAAGCACATTTTTTGCCTAGCTTTGGCCCCTGCCCTGCCCACCTCCCTCACACACTTATGGGTCTCTCCTGAGAGTGTTCTCTCAGTAAAGAACTTGAATGAGAGTCCCTGCATCTGAGTTTGTTCGCGTTTGTGTGCTAAGTCACTTCCGTCTCCAGCTTCCTCTGTCCATGGGATTCTCCAGGCAAGAATATTGGAGTGGGTACCATTTCCTTCTTCAGGGGATCTTCCTGACCCAGGGATCGAACCAGAGTCTCTCATGTCTCCTCATTGGCAGGCATGTTATTTGCCACTAACGCTACCTGGGAAGTCCCTGAGCATCTAAGTCTGTTCGTATTTGGGACCTGAGTTAAAAAGGAATTTGAGACAGCTCTCCAGAAGGTTCAGAGTGAAAGTGATAGATACAATTGGGGGTGAGGTGCGGTGGGGTGTGCAGCTTCTCCCTTCTCTCCATCTCTGCTGCCTCCTTCCTCACTGTCCCTATTGTTATGTGACATCTATGTTGATTCTAGATGTGTCAGGCAGATTTTGGGGGGAGCTTACTAACAGCAAGTGGCATAAGTGGCCACCTTGGAGCCCTCTCACTGCAGACCAGAGGTTTTCTCTTGAGCTGCAGAAAGTCTTTCAAGCAGAGACGATCCTTTAATAAGGCTGCTGAACAGCGATGATTAATGTATTAGAGCTGGGGAGCCCCTGCCTTAGCAAGCAGTTTCCTTCGACTGCCGGAGACCGGACGAGGCAGATAAGAGAAAAAGTGCAGAATCATGTTTTGGTGTTTAATTTGGCAGCCCATAGCTCATTTTAATTACTCGGAAATAATTATCTCTGGCACACAGCTGGGTTTGTCTTCGTGTAACTTGTGAGTCATTTTCACGCACTTGAATAAATCAAGCAGGTTGAAAGGAAGGGCTGAAGCCACATGACACGTTCAGTGGTAAAGTGCAGAGAGTGACAACTTGGGACCTGAAAAAGAGGACCTGGGACATTGTGTCTTTGTGTCCAAGGCAAAGGGCGCAAGCTATTGAAATTAGAAGCGGGCGAGTCCTGAGGCTACTTGAGGAGCTGAGCTGTCAGAGCTGAGTGAGGGGGGTGGTACTGAAAAGAGACAGCCATCCAGGAAGACGCTGAAGGATGGCTGTCAAGAGCATGGGTTTTGGGGTTGGACAGATAGAAATCTGAATCCTCATTCTATCACGTACTTTTTTGTTGTTGTTGTTGTTGTTCTGTTGAAAGATATAATGACTTTGTCTAAGTGTGTTTCCTTGTATTATAAAATTAGAAATGTCTTTGGTGCCATATCATCTTCTCTCCATGGGGCTTCTCTCATAAATGCTCATTATCCTGCTGCTGCTCAGGGCTAAGGAGAGAATGGCATCTGGGTCACTGTTTCCCTAGCCATTGCCATGCAGACATTACTAATCAACCACACATAGCTCTATCATCAAGCCTGACCTCAGAGTCCTCAAACAGCCTTCCTAGCACCCACCTCCAATCTCTGTGCATCTGCATGTTCAATGAAATAACGGCTTCTGGTTTAAAATCTTCTTTCTCTTCGATGTTTGATATTCCCATCTATAAAATGCGTTTGAAAGGCGATCACTTTCAAGGCTTTCTAATTTGATAACTCGGTATTTAAAGAGATGGGTAAGTGGATCATCAGAGGTTGGATGAGTTTGGCTCCCATGCTTTGCTTAATGCTCTGCAGATAATCACTCCGTTGGTAAAGCCGAGGCTGCTGACAAGAAGGAAGATGAGTAGTCCATGAGATCAGGAGTGAGGATCTATATTTTTACCTCCAGTCCCCCCAGCCTCTCTGGCTTGGTCCTTGCACAACATCCATAACCTAATATGCCAGCCCCCACTCAGACCCAAGTGGTCCTACTATGAGGACATGTTCTGGGTGAAGGTTCCCTTCAGAGGGAAGAGCTGCTTCAATTTCAAAGTCTTCCTCTGCCTGGATCCTGCCTGTTCAGTTACTCATTGGCTTCCCTGACTGGCCTTAAAGTCTGTGACCTATAACTGGCCTGACCCTGACTTTCCATCAATAAGCCTTGCATTGTTCTTAAAGGTCAATTTAACTTTTCAAAGATACAGTTACTATGCCTTCATGGTAGTAAAATTAGAAAATATAGATAAACCAAAGATACAGTTCACTATTAAAATATAAAATACGTGTATTATCTGTCCAGGCTTCTTCTGTGTATATGTGTATATTTAAGATAATGTTGTATGAGCATATTTCCATGTTTCTAAATATGTTCTACCCTGTTGAAAATGTCAGCATCCAGATTTGATTTCTTCTGTTGCTTGCACTTTGCTTTTGTTCAATTCAACGAAACATTCCTTGAGCATCTGTTCTGTGTTGGTGCCCTGAGCCTGGTAGGGGTGGACAGACATGAAAGAACTGAAGAAGATATACCCTGAGAAAGTCTACAAGAGAAGGATACATAACGTTACAGGAGCTGAGACTGCCGAGTGCTGAGCTGAGACTAGAAGGAAAGCGGATCGTTCAGAGAGGAAGTCAACCCCAGAACCAGTGAGGGTGCACAGGCCCATGAAGAGGTGTGACTTGCTGAGGTTAGGTTGTGCAGAGGGCGTGGGGTGGGAAAGAGAAGCCAGCGTTTGGCCCACGACTAGCTCCTCTGTCTTGTAGTAGGCTGCCGATAAACATTTGATTGGTGAATCAATATTCCTAGGCCTGACATTGTCTCTTATCTCCTTCTGCATCTTGGCTTCAGTATTAAATTGGAGTAGGGTTGCAGGACCCAGCCAGGTCTGGGGACTCAGATCGCCTGCGTGGCAAATGCTGTCAGCACCCTTCCTCAGCCTCATTGAGCCTCCACTGTCATTCATATGGACCAGTTGACAGCCTCTGCTTGTATTTGCCTGCAGGCTTCTTGGATAGTTGGAGTGCACTTTGCCCTTGGCCCCAAGTGCAGCCTTCAACCAGTGACTTACTGGAGTTAGTTTGTGAGTATCTTGGCTCCTTCACCCCTCATGTGTATAACTCGGAGATACTCTGGCTCCAGAGGTTCCTGGAGACATTAAATTCCAATTACTCTACACACAGAGGATGCCGTTCATCCTCTGTTTTTGTTTACCTGTCCTGCTGTCTTTCCCCCTGACTGGTGTTTGCTAGGATTCTGTCCCAAATAAGCTCCTTGAACCTAAACCCCATCACACGGTCTTACGAAGAGGTGGCACTTTGTGATTCAGTGGCTAAGCCAGAGAGGACTGACTGGTCTTTCTGAAATTGTGTCTTAAAATAACCTGAACCAGCACCAAGTTCACAATCTTGAAATATTTCCTTCCAGATTCCTTTTCTAATGGCTCAGCCTGAGCTAAACTAGTATGCATCCCTAGATGGAGTATTGCAAGAATAATCCTGTTTCCATGCCTCATAAGGCCACACAGATGTCATCAAAAGGTATTTGCTTGGATTTGAAGCAATAGTAAAGCCTCTGTTGGCTTTATTACTATGTTTTCCAAGCTTTCTTTGATTATAAAAAAGATTCCAGAAGCGAAAATATTCATGTGTAACTACATCTTGGCTGGTTGGCAAAGAGGAACGTGTATTTGATTTCCATAAAGGATGTAAGTTCCAGAAGAAGAAAGTGGTTCAGCTTAAAAAAAGATTAAAAAATGAAATTTACATCTAAGACATAAAGAATTTTAAGGTAGTTTATTTTTTATGTATTTTTCTTGCTTCAGGATGTAGATTTTTAATATCCAGGGCCCAAATGAGGAGAGGTTAAAACATGAAGAGTGTTCATTTTGGTCTGGGAAAGGACATGGCTAAGCTTTGTAAAATCCTTAGTGTTTACATACTAGAGTTTACATATTCTCCTTTAATTCCCTTTAACACTCCCTCAGATAAATAGCAATCTTCCAATTTCTCAAATGGGAAAAGGAACCCAGAGAGAGCAAGTTTTGAAGCCTAACATGAAACCCTAGTCTGTGTGATCCTGATTCTGAGGTCTGTGGTATGTCTGCCTCATCTAAACAGTTTTCTTTTTTTTATACATAATTTTATTTGTTCATTTATTTACCTTGGCTGTGCTGGGTCTTCGTTGCTCCTCTGGCTATTCTCTCATTGTGGCGAGTGGGAGCTACTCTCTAGTTGCGGTGAACGGGCTTCTCACTGCAGTGGCGTCTCTTGCTGCAGAGCATGGGCCCCAGGGCAGGTAGGCTTCTCACTGCAGCGGCGTCTCTTGCTGCAGAGCATGGATGGGCCCCAGGGCACGCAGGCTTCAGAAGTTGTGGCACATAGGCTCAGTGGTTGCGGTGGTTCCTGGGATCTAAAGCGCAGGCTCAGTAGTTGCAGTGCAGGGGCTTAGTTGCTCAGCAGCATGTGGGATCTTCCCAAATTAGGGTTGAATGCATGTCTCCTGCATTGGCAGGTGGAATCTTTACCACCATGCCACCAGGGAAGCCCTAAGCAGTTATTCTAAAACGTGAATAATGAGTTTTTAGATACATCGTCCTCACTGTTTGAATGTGACATGGGTGGATGAACAAGTGCAACTTTCAGTTCAGTTGCTCAGTCATGTCTGACTCTTAGTGACCCCATGGGCTGCAGAACGCCCGACTTTCCTGTCCATCACCAACTTCCAGAGCTTGCTCAAACTCAGTCTAACCAGTTGGTGATGCCATCCAACCATCTCATCCTCTGTCGTCCCCTTCTCTTCCTGCCTTCAATCTTTCCCAGCATCAGGGTCTTTTCCAAGGAGTCAGTTCTTTGCATTAAGTGGCAGAAGTACTGGAGCTTCAGCTTCAGCATCAGTCCTTCCAATGAATATTCAGGACTGATTTCCTTTAGGATGGACTGGTTGGATCTCCTTGCAGTCCAAGGGACTCTCAAGAGTCTTCTCCAACACCACAGTTCAAAAGCATCTATTCTTCAGTGCTCAGCTTTCTTTATAGTCCAACTCTCACATCCATACATGACAACTGGAAAAATCATAACTTTGACTAGAAGGACCTTTGTCAGCAAAGTAATGTCTCTGCTTTTGAATATGCTGTCTAGGTTGGTCATAACTTTTCTTCCAAGGAGCAAGCGTCTTTAGCAGTGATTTTGGAACCCCCCAAAATAAAGTCTGCCATTGTTTTCATTGTTTCGTCATCTATTTGCCATGAAGTGATGGAACCAGATGCCATGATCTGTGTTTTTTGAATGTTGAGTTCTAAGCCAGATTTTTCACTCTCCTCTTTCACTTTCATCTAGAGGTTCTTTAGTTCTTTGCTTTCTGCCTCATTGGCTAAAGTAAGACATTTGGATTTTCTTCCAAGTGTAAAGAGGAACTCTTGAGCTTTTCCAGAAAGGGAGATGGGCTGATCTGATTTATTTTTTTAAAAAATATTAGGAAACTCTTAAGTATTGGATACTTAGTGTTTTAATCTCTGTGTAGGCTGTACTGTCTCGGTTATAACTACTCAGTTCTGCTGCTGTGCCATGGAAATAGCCATGAACAATACTTAAACAAATAGCTATGTTCCAAATTGTTTATAGAACCAGGTGGCTGGCTCAGGTGTTAAAGGGTCAAGTTGGTTCCTGTGGGGAGATTAGAGGGAGAAAAGGATGGAAGTGTGGGACTCATAAGGAAACTATGATAGTAGATCCGGGTATAGTTTGGAGGGGAGTGATGAGGGTTTGATGACGGACCAGATGTGAGAGTTGAAGAACAAGAGGAAATAAGAATGACTCTTGTTTTGGGAGGTTGGGCAACTGGGTGATAGGTGTCATTTCTTGCGATGGTGAACATTCAAGGGGAGGGGCCTGTCCTTTACTTCTACTTTCAAGTCCAGATTTGTTTACGTGGTGTGGTTTGTTTTGTCTCAAATGAACATTGCTAACTTCGATGTGAATGAACTCTCAACAGAATCACATGGCAGTGTGTTTAAACTGATTTTA
Organism: Oryx dammah; assembly: GCF_014754425.2. Lineage (NCBI taxonomy): Eukaryota > Metazoa > Chordata > Mammalia > Artiodactyla > Bovidae > Oryx > Oryx dammah. Next base: position 39,362,436 of record NW_024070193.1, read on the forward strand.
TGGGAGCTTCAAATATGAGAACCGTCATATCATGCTTTGCATCAAATGTACGTTGAAAGGTGTGACAATCCCCTTTTGTCCCCCGCTCAGCTGCCATTGGGGAGCCCCTGGAGTGATGAGATGCCAGTAGTTCAGTGTTGTTGCCCTACAGGGAGTAACGCTCTACTGTATTTAAACAGATGCTCAGAATATATTAGTAAACATTGAGCTGTTAAATGTTTTATACCTTATTAGAGATCATGTGATGCTGATTTGTGTATAATGGATCTGGGATTTACATTATCTTTGACTTCTGGTATTATGATGCTGGAGAAGACTCTTGAGAGTCCCTTGGACTGCAAGGAGATGAAACAAAAAATCCTAAAGGGAATCAACCCTGAATATTTATTGGAAGGACTGATGCTGAAGCTGAAGCTCCAATACTTTGGCCACCTGATGTGAAGAGCCAACTTGCTGGAAAAGACTCTGATGCTAGGAAAGATTGAAAGCAGGAGGAGAAGGAAATGATACAGGATGAGATGGTTGGATGACATCACTGACTCATTGGACATGAGTTTGAGCAAACACCAGGAGATAGTGAAGGACAGGGAAGCCTGGAGTGCTGCAGTCTATGAGGTCGTGAAGATTTGGACGTGACTTAGTAACTGAACAACAACAACCAGGGTAAATGTAATTACAGCAGTTCAAAGTAAAATAAAAGTAAATAATTTTGATTACTTTTCTCTCTCCTGATGTGAATTTGTGTGTGAATTTGTATGTGTGTGTGCGTGTGTGCCTGCTGAGCTGACAACAATACTTCCAGTGGTGTGCAGAAATCCTTAGGAAAAAGCTTGCATTCTGAGCTATGAAATTCCAAACCAGGAACAGTGTAGCTGGGAAACCTTTTCCTCTTGTTTAAAAAACAAAAAAAAATGGCAACAAAGTATACATGCTTTAATAATTTCTGGATATCAAGACCCATATATGTATTTTTTAGTATCCCAATAAAATTCTGTGAGTTTATAGTAAGATTGTCTTGAGTAGCAAGTAATCCCTTCAACTCATGATACCACCAAGATCTTCAGGAAGATAATTATGGCATCCAGTGTTATATAGCTTCATACTCAGACCATTGCTGCAGTAGTGATGACCTTTGAAAGATTTAGGGTCCCAAGGGCAAATTAAAATATGACAGAGAGCCTATGAGACAGAATATCTTAGATTTTATTGATAAGGAGACACCATAGAAATCAAGGAATTAATGCTCTGGTCCATTCCTGATGCAAAAAGAGAAGCATCCTTAAGGATTTTCTAAGAAAACTTTCTCAGGTTCCTCTCCAGTGCTTGGTTTCTCCACCATCACGGTAATTGACAAGAACAAAAGGGACAGGAGGAAAAGTTCCTGGATCAGCTTTTTCAGGGAGCTTGTCCACACAGTTCTGTTCTTTGTTACTGCAAATGGCCCCCGACAGATTCCTCAGCACCACACATTGCGCACCGCAAAGCCTGAATTGCCTAGATTTTGTATGCCATGGCATATGGGAGGATGCATAGACTTTGCCTTCAACTGTTAATTCTGTGGCTTATACCTTAACACAACATGCGCTAAAGCTCCTGCTTCCGAGGACTGTAAGTGATCCTAAAACTCTACAAGTATGTTTACTTAACAGATCTATTCTAATATGATTGTTGTTGTTCAGTCATTAAATTCTGTCTGACTCTTTGTGACCCCATGGACTGCAGCACGCCAGGCTTCCCCATCCTACTTCACCAACTCCTGGGGCTCGCTCAAACTCATGTCCATCGAGTCAGTGATGCCATCCAACCATCTAATCCTCTGTTGTCCCCTTCTCCTCCTGCTTTCAATCTTTCCCAGCATCAAGGTCTTTTCCAGTGAGTTGACCCTTCGCATCAGGTGGCCAAAGTATTGGAGCTTCAGCATCCATCCTTCCAATAAATATTCAGGGTTGATTTCCTTTAGGATTGACTAGCAGCAAAAAGAACAAAGTACAGACTTTCTGCAGCAAGCTAGAGCTTGGTGAGAGCTGCAGAAGTTTGTGAAATTTGAGTTATTAAACCTTTATATAAGTAACGAGACTGCTATATGATGAATATTTTTCTACCTACCAATGTGAAGTTTAGTGAATTGCCTATTTGTAATCATTAGATATTTTAAAAACTGACAGCTTATGTGAGTAGGCTTAAATTGGTTGTATAATTTCTTTAAGACTTGGACTACTTTTAAGCATATTTTGGTCCTGGTCACTTCTGTTAATCCCCCAGGTCATGTTACTTTCTCCTTTTATCCTACAACTGAAAACTTTTTGAGATTTACCTATTAATGTTTTTCTTCTTGGTCCATCAAGAGAAGGGCAAAATTGATCAGGTTGGTTATTTATTCATGTAAGTTAAATTTTTTTGCATGTGTGCTAAGAACTCTTAACATGAGATCTACCCTCAGTACATTTTTAAGTATACATTAGAGTCTTGATTATAAGTATGACTTTGTACAGCAGAGCTCTAGAACTTTCTCTTCTTGCTTTGTTATTCTTGTTGTTCAGTCACTAAGTAGTGTTCCACTCTTTGTGACCCCATGAATTGCAGCACACCTGACTTCTCTGTTCTTCACTATCTCCTGAAGTTTGCTCAAACTCATGTCCTTTGAGTCAGTGATACTATCTAACCATTTCATCCTCTGCTGTTCTCTTCTTGCTTTGCTTTCCATCTTTTCCAGCATCAGGTTTTTCCAGTGAGTTGGTTCTTTGCATCAGGTGGCCAAAGTTATGGAGCTTCAGTATCAATCCTTCCAATGAATATTCAGAGTTGATTTCATTTAGGATGGACTGGTTTGATCTCCTTGAAGTCCAAGGGACTCTCAAGCGTTTCTCCAACACCACAGTTCAAAAGCCTCAATTCTTTGGTGCTCAGATTTCTTTTTAGTCTGACTCTCACATCCATACATGACTACTGGTAAAACCATAGCTTTGACTAGGCGGACCTTTGTTGGCAAAGTAATGTCTCTTGTTTTGAATATGCTGTCTAGGTTTGTCATAGCTTTTCTTCCAAGGAGCAAGCCTCTTTTAATTTCATGGCTGTAGTCACCATCTGCAGTGATTTGGGACCCCCCTCTTGCCGCCCCCCACCCCCGGCAAAAAATAAAATCTGTCACTGTTTCCATTGTTTCCCTGTCTATTTGCCATGAATTGATAGGACTGGATGCCATGATCTTCATTTTTTGAATGTTGAGTTTTAAGCCAGCTTTTTCACTCTCCTCTTTCACTTTTATCAAGACGTTCTTTGGTTCTTCTTCATTTTCTGCCATAAGGGTGGTGTCATCTGTGTATCCCTGCAATCTTGATTCCAGCCTGTGCTTCATCCAGCCCAGCATTTCGCATGATGTACTCCGTATGTAACTTAAATGAACAGAGTGACAATATACAGCCTTGACGTACTCCTTTCCCAATTTGGAACCAATATGTTGTTCCAAGTCTGGTTCTGACTCTTGCTTCTTGACCTGCATACAGATTTCTCAGGAGACAGGTAAGGTAGTCTGGTATTCCCATCTCTTGAAGAATTTTCCACTGTTTGTTGTGATCTACACAGTCAAAGATTTAGCATAGTTAGTAAAACAGAAGTAGATGTTTTTATGGTATTCTCTTGCTTTTTCGATGATCCAGTGGATGTTGGCAATTTGATCTCTGGTTATTCTGCCTTTTCTAAATCTAGTTTAAACATCTGGAGGTTCACAGTTCATGTACTATTGAAGCCTGGCTTGGAGAATGTTGAGCATTACTTTGCTAGCATGTGAGATGGGTGCAATTGTGTGGTAATTTGAGCTTTCTTTGACATTGCCTTTCTTTGGGATTGGAATGAAAAACTGACCTTTTCTGGTCCTGTGGCCACTGCTGAGTTTTCCCAATTTGCTGGCATATTGAGTGCAGCACTTAAAAAGCATCATCTTTTAGAATTTGAAATAGCTCAACTGCAATTCTATCATCACCTCCACTAGCTTTGTTTGTAGTGATGCTTTCTAAGGCCCACTTGACTTCGCATTCCAGTATGTCTGGCTCTAGGTGAGTGATCACACCATCATGGTTATCTGGATCATGAAGATCTTTTTTTGTATAGTTCTGTGTATTCTTGCCACCTCTTCTTAATATCTTCTGCTTCTGTTAGGTCCATACCGTTTCTGTCCTTTATTGGTAGTCCATCTTTGCATGAAATTTTCCCTTGGTATCTCGAATTTTCCTCTATTTCTTTGCACTGATCACCGAGGAAGGCTTTCTTATCTCTCCTTGCTCTTCTTTGGAACTCTGCATTCAAATGGGTTTATCCTTCCTTTTCTCCTTTGCCTTTTGCTTCTCTCCTTTTCTCAGCTATTTGTAGTTCTCCTCAGACAACTATTTTGCCTTTTTGCATTTCTTTTTCTTGGGGATGGTCTTGATCCCTGCCTCTCGTACAATGTCACAAATCTCTGTCCACTGGTCTTTGTAGAGCTTTTCAAAGCCTTTCATGAACATCCAGTTGCTTGTACCTCTCTTTTACACTTTTCAGTCAATCTTATTTCCGCTCCTCAACTATTATTACCTCATCAGGCAGATGCTATGTTAGATAATTGCTGGTGTTTTTTTTTTTTTTTTGTCAACTATCACAGAGATAAGGCTATTTGTACTGGGCAAGCTCTGAGTTTTTGGTCAACTAAAGACAAGTGCTGTTAGTGAGGATTTACAAGGAGTTGGTAGATAAGTCAAATACTGACAGTTTTCCAGAAATCAGGCTTTTAAGGAAACTTCAAACCTGTTTTTTCCTCTTTCAGCGACTACTTGGCTGCTGGTTTTCATGGTGTCCATAACTGTGATGCTGTTGGTTTTCAATGCTGAGATGAAAATGTAGGGCATGGGCGAAGGGCAAATTATGAAACCTCAAAGTTCACATTTTTTAAAAAACTGAAATTCAGCTACTTTTGGGGAGTATAAATTTACCTTGGATTTTTAACAGACTTTGGTTAATTTCTAGAGTCTGAAACTATTGGTTTTGATCATTTTCCCCACTGTTGTCATTGATTTTACCGAGGAGTAGAGTTTTTGAGGTCCTTCCTCAGCCATCCCAATTCTTTCTTACGAAGTTGATTGACCTGATTTGAAGATGAGTCGGGGAGAGCATTCTAGCAAAAGCAAGTGTACCAGCAAAGGACTGGTGATAGTGTGCTGGGAGTTCTTTTTCGTATTGCGTTTTGTCCCTGCTGGCCTTGGTGTTCTTTTGAAGAACAAAGACCAGAAGCCTGGACACTTTCCCCCCCAGACTTCCTTGTAAGCAGGATTCCCAGGTAGATTTCAACAATGAGGGGCTTCCCTGGTGGTCTGGTGGCTAAGACTCCATGCTCCCAAAGCAGGGGCCCGGGCTCAATCCCTGGTTGGGGAGCTAGATCCCACCTGCCACAACTAAGAGTTTACATGGGAAACTAAAAGATCCTGTGTACCATAAGTAAGACCTGGTGCAGCCAAATATATATATATAGGTTTCAACAACGAGAGGTGCTGTGAGATACCTGAAATACAGACGAGAAGGAGAAGCCCTTATTCCCTGGCAGTTACTGTGTACTGCCTGTAAGTCTCATCAGACTATAGGTGAGAGCTGGACCAGCAGGTTTCAAATGCTGTCCTGAGAATCACTGGCTCTTTGGCTGATACCATGGTGGGTGGTTTCTTACGATTCTTTCACTTCCTGTCTTCTTAAATGTTGGCAACCATTTCCCTAATCTTTGCTCTCAAGCTTTTTCAGAGTTTGATTCTAATTCCTTGTGTTAAATACTTTTATGCTTCGCATATTTAGAATGACTTCTGTTTTCTCCCCAAACATCGATGGATACATGTTTGAAGAAGCTTCATGAGTCAATGGAAATGAAAAAAAGCCAGTGGGGCTGGAGTTCGTGAATATGGGAAGAGAGTTGTCAGTTCAGACTGGAGGGATCAAAATCAAATTATATGTCATCCAGCTGATTTTATAAGTGAGTGAAGTCTGGAAAAGAATCAAGCAGGTTTGAGGGCAAGAGTCTCATCTAAAGGGAACTCAGACTTTTTTCAAATGCAGCAAGAAATCAAAACATTTATTTCAAATCAACTCTGTGTAATATTAGGTATATATTTTATTTTTAAGACAAGGTACTAGCCCCGATCCTGTTTCTGTCTGTCTTGTAGGTTGCCAGTTTTGGAACACTGCCAGGTCAGGCAAGATCTTTTAGGATGTTTTCTTTATTTAAAAAGTTCCTACCATTTACTCCTTCCAAGTCCTTTCAATTTCCCCATTTCCTTCATCTACCACCTCAGGCTCCAAAAATAACCTAAAATACTAGAAGTTGAGAGAAGATGTTGAATGTCTTAACAACATGGAATTTTAAGGAAAATACCCTGTTGGCCTTGAATCAATGAATGTTAGTTGCTCAGTTGTACCTGACTCTGCAACCCCATGGACTATAACCCATCAGGCTCCTTTGTTATGAAATTCTCCATGCAAGAAGAGTGAGTTGCCATTTCCTTCTCCTGGGTATCTTCCCAATCAGGGATTAAACCCAGGTCTCCCACATTGCTGGCAGATTCTTTAGACTGAGCCACAGGGAGGCCACCTGTTGGTCTTTCTTTGAGGCATATTTAGAAACTAGTCTGAATATGTCCTTAACTATTCCAATTTTAAGAGGGGATTTTCAAAGATGCTTCAGGATAACCTGTGCCCTGGAGGTGGTTTGTAATATACCTAATTCTTGCTCTGTATCTTTAGGTATTAACATAGTGGGATTTTATTTTGGATGTGAAAATAAATGTGATTATTTTGCAATGCTGCTTTTATTGCCAAAAATATTATGTTAAGTTTAACATCCTTAAATGGCTACTGAAATATTACAGCTGTTGGCAAGGGGAATTTTATGTAATTTAAAAGCCACATGGACATTTCTGAGGGGATACTGAAAGCGGTGGAAAAATAAAACACTTCAGAAAGAGCTGGATTTCTACATTGTTTTGCTCTGTCCTAGTTGTATAAGCACTTGCAGCTTTCTTACTCTCTCTGAGCTCCTTTAAATGGGGATAAAGGGAAGGGAAAGAGGATTAATTATTTGATTAAAATTTTCTATGCCAGTTATTGCCTTAGACATACTCAATCTACCCTCATGGAATTAATAGTCTAGCAGGGGAGACAGATGAGAAATAAATGAATTGTATACAATTACTTTATTATAGTTGTGATACATGTTACAGAGGAAGCTATAGCAGGCAATGAAAGCAAAAGTAATGAAGTGTGTCTGTGCATGGTAAGGACTAAAGAAGCATTTGTGTATGAAAGGTGAGAAAACTGTTTTTGGTATTAGATTTTGGAAAAGGTGTTGAAAGAACATAATGCCTTGAGTGTCAGATTTGACAAACCTAGACATCTTACTAAAAAGCAGCGACATCACTTTGCTGACAACGTTCAATATAGTCAGAACTATGGTTTTTCCAGTAGTCATGTACAGATGTGAGAGTGGACCATAAAGAAGGCTGAGTGCTGAAGAATTGATGCTTTTGAGTTGTGGTGTTGGAGCAGACTCTTGAGAGTCCCTTGGACAGCAAGGAGATCAAATCAGTCAAGCCTAAAGGAAATCAACCCTGGATATTCACTGGAAGGACTAATGCTAAAGCTGAAGTTCTAAAACTGGCCACCTGATGGGAAGAGTCAACTCATTGGAAAAGACTCCGATGCTGAGAAAGACTGAGGGCAGGAGAGGGTGACAGAGAATGAGATGGTTGGATGGCGCCACTGTTTCAGTGGATACGAGTTTGAGAAAACTCTGGGAGATGGTGGAGGATAGGGAAGCCTGGCCAATGGGGTTGCAGTCAGATACAACTTAGCAACTGAACAAGAACAATCAGATTTGAAGGGGATTATTATTACTTAGAGTGCTGTGTTGATGTACCCTATTGGGTGCAGAGTTCATGCTGAGTAATGACTTGGATATGAGAGATCATGTCCAGGATCTAATGCCTGATGATCTGAGGCAGAGCTGACATAATAATAATAGAAATAAAGTGCAAAATAAACGTAATGCATCTGAATCATCCTGAAACCATCCCCTCCCCAACCCTGGTCCTTGGAAAAATTGTCTTCTTGAAACCAGTCCCTGGTGCCAAAAACTTTGGGGACCACTGGCTTAATCCATGGGTACAGATCCTGAGCCCAGGAGTGGTGGTCAGGCATCAGGAGAGAATAGAAACAGGTACCAGAAAGGCATCAACAACCGAAGCAAGTATTTCTCTTTTCTCTCTGCATACTTGATTGATGGTCACTTCAGTCATGTCTGACTCTTTGCAATCCTATGGACTGTAGCCCTCCAGGCTCCTCTGTCCATGGGATTCTTCAGGCAAGAATACTGGAGTGTGTTGCCATGCCCTCCTCCAGGGGATCTTCCCAACCCAAGGATCGAACTGGCATCTCTTATGTCTCCTGCATTGTTGGATGGATTCTTTACCACTAGCACCACCAGGGAAGCCCCTTTCTCTTGCGCGCTCTCCCATCTCTGCTTCATTTTACTCTCTTAGCAAGAGTCCTCCCCTCCTTCTCTGTCTCCAGGTTATAGGAGGTTCCAGGCAAATGCAGACACTAATTCCATCATCTCTCCTAGGAGGGACAGTCTGGTCAATCCTGCTTTGATCACATACTTAGCCAAATTTAATCCATAATGGTCCAGAGAGTGAGATCCCTTGGTGCCACAGGGTTCCTGCCATCTAGAGAGTAACTTCTGGGGATTGTGTATCTGTCTAGTGAGAATAAAAACAGTACATCCTTTATCAGGAATGTTGTGATGATCAGATGAAATAACTGACAGTGCCTAGCACAGGGTAAGCATCAGTGCATGCAAGCTTATTATTACTGTTGTTGCTGTTCGGTATGTTCTTTCAGTCTTTATAAGAGATGTTTTTGTGCACATGTGCTAAGTTGCTTCAGTCGTGTCCCACTCTGCAACCCCATGTACTGTAGCCTGCCAGTCTCCTCTGTCCATGGAATTCTCCAGTCAAGAATACTGGAGTGCATTGCCATGCCCTCCTCCAGGGAATCTTCCCAACCCAGGGATGGAAACCACATCTCCTGCACTGCAGGTGGATTCTTTAGTGCTGAGACATCAGGGAAGCCCAAGGGATGGCTTTGCTCAGAATCAGTGGACCCATTGCAGGAAGTTTAGAACACAGGAAGAGGCTTATTTTGTAAACAACTGTTAAGCAAGTTTGGGAATATGAGGAGCCTGAATGCATTCCCATTAACAGGGTATCAGTCTTAGAAACATGGCTCATTTAATTAAATTTGTTATACTCTTTTCTTTTTAATTCTTTTGAAGCAAACCAGATGGTAAGAAGGCAAATATGAAAGCTTATCATTACCAGGGATAAAACAAAATATTCAAGGTAGCTGTTTAGATGTTTCTCAACTCCTAATGAAAAAAATAGGCATTAATAGTAATATTAATATAATTGTTGGTACCTGTTGAAGTTTACAGTTATTAGAACAGTAATAAAAAGAAACTTTCATAGCTGTTACATGATTTTCCTACATTGTAGTAGGCATTTTCCTCTTTGAATGGTGAAGGGATGCCCTTTAAATTTTCACATGAATAAAGTTAATGCAAATGAACATTTTTAGGTCAGTACACACTGGGTAAAAATGTTTTTCTTTTTTTTTCTTTTTCCTGTTTTCTTCAGCTTTTGGCTGATCAAAAAAAGTTCTTGAGTTATAAAGTCTGCCTACTGTGGTAAAAAATACCTGTGATATTTCCAAATTAAATAATTAAAAATAGGTAAAAATGAATAATTCCTGATGGTCCAGTGCTTAAGACTTTGCCTTCCAATGCAGGGGGTGTCCGTTCGATCCCTGGTTGGGGAGCTAAGATCCCACATGGCTTGAAACCAAGAAACCAAATATATAAAGCAGAAGCAATATTGTTGCAAATTCAGTACAGACTAAAAATGGTTCACATCAAAGAAATCTTAAAAAAAAAAACAAAGCTTAATAAAATGATCTTTTGGCAATTAGGTGAAAGTAGTTTTTGCTATTCATAGTGGTAAAATGGTTGTGATTCAGGTCAATGCCAGCCTGTGTTGAGTCAGGCTTGTGCTCACCTCAGGGCCCTTGCTCTGGCTGTGCCTCTGCCTGCAGCCCTCTTGATAGATATTTGCACAGCTCTGCTCTCCCCTCCCTGGTATCTTTGCTCAGATGTCACCTCCTCAGTGAACATCTGCTGTGCCCATTCTGTTAAAAACTATTCTGCCATCCTAGCATTTCTTAACTTCTTTAAGTTGCTGAATGTTTCCTAAAGAACTTACTACCTTCTAACACGTGGGATCCTTTGCTTATTTATGACTATTCTGTTCTAACACTGTTTTTTATATGCTTTCCCTGATGTATCTCCAGTGCCTCAGACCATAGCAGGTGCAGAATTGACCTTGAATAAATACTGAATGCAGAAAATATATAACTTACATATAAATATTATAGATGCATGTATAAGTTAGTAGAGCTAGAATATTTCAGTTTATTTTTTTTTAAACTTTGATCCATGCATCTATCCATCTACCCATCCATCCATCTATGAATATTTCCTGACCACTTAATTCTTTCCCTTGGAGCTTTATTTTGCTTTGGGATCAGAGGTATTAAATGTGAAGCACTAGACATTATGGGAGAAAATAGCAGAGGTGATCATAAACTTAGGCTTCCTTTTTTAAAAGTTAATTTTTACTGGACTATAGTTGCTTTACATACAGTGTTGTTAGTTTCTGCTGTAAGCAAAGTGCATCAGCTATCCATATACATATATCCCCTTGTTTCTGGATTTCCTTCCCATGCAGATCACCACCGAGCACCGAGTTTCCTGTGCTACACCATATGTTCTCATTAGTTATCTATTTTATACAAGGTGTCGATGGTGTATATGTGTCCGTCCCAATCTCCCAATCCATCCCATTCACCCTTCAATTTAGGCTTTCTTGAGTAGGGAGGGCTGAGTGATGGTTGAGATTTATCCCAGCAGATGGGTGGAGTGTATGAGGGGTTTGGAGCAGACAGACCAGCTGAGCAAGGCAAGTCAGGCAAAAATCAGTATTTGCACAAGAACAGGAGAAATGGGAAGGAAGGAAGGAAGAGGAAGTTGAATGTTGCAGACTGCAGAGTAGGAATTTGGAGAACAATAAGAGAAACTGAGGCCAAATCTTGAAGTTTGTGAGATGACTGTTTCTGACTATTCAGGAATTTTAAGCAGTGCAGAATCAGTTCACTTCAGTTCAGTTCAGTCCCTCAGTTGTGTCCAGCTCTTTGCAACCCCATGGACTGCAGCGTGCCAGGCTTCCCTGTTTATCACCAACTCCTGGAGCTTACTCAAACTCATGTCCATCAAGTCAGTGATGCCATTCAACCATCTCATCCTCTGTCATCCCTTTCTCCTCCTGCCTTCAATCTTACCCAGCATCAGGGTCTTTTCAAATGAGTCAGTTTTTTGCATCAGGGCCCAAAGTATTGAAGTTTCAGATTCAGCATCAGTCCTTCCAATGAATATTCAGGACTGATTTTCTTTAGGATGGACTGGTTGGATCTCCTTGCAGTCCAAGGGACTCTCAAGAGTCTTCTCCAACACCACAGTTCAAAAGCATCAATTCTTCAGTGCTCAGATTTCTTTATAGTCCAACTCTCATATCCATACATGACTACTGGAAAAACCATATCTTTGACTAGATGGACATTTGTTGGCGAAGTAATGTTTCTGCTTTTGAATATGCTGTCTAGGTTGGTCATAGCTTTTCTTCCAAGCATCTTTTAATTTCATGACTTCAGTCACCATCTACAGTGATTTTGGAGGCCCCCCCAAATAAAGTCTGTCACTGTTTACATTGTTTCCCCATCTATTTGCCATGAATTGATGGGACTGAATGTCATGATCTTAGTTTTCTTAATGTTGAGTTTTAAGCCAACTTTTTCACTCTCCTCTTTCACTTTCATTAAGAGGCTTTTTAGTTCCTCTTCACTTTCTGCCATAAGGGTGGTATCATCTGTGTATCTGAGGTTATTGATATTTCCCCTGGCAATCTTGATTCCAACTTGTGCTTCATCCAGCTCAAAATGTCACATGATGTACTCTGCGTATAGATTAAATAAGCAGGGTGACAATATACAGCCTTGATGTAGTCCTTTCTTAATTTGGAACCAGTCTGTTGTTACATATACAGTTCTGTTACTTCTTGACCTGCATACAGATTTCTCAGTAGAGAATGATGCTCTATAATTCCACAAACGACAACCACTTTGTCTCATCCTTCAACCACCAACACCAAATATAATACCTTGGGGTAACTATTGTCAAATATGGCCTATAAAGCTGTCACCTGAATACCATTTTAATTTGTAGTTGCTCAGGCTTCCCACATGGCTCAGTGATAAAGAATCTGCTTGCCGATGCAGGAGTCAAGGGTTTGATTCCTGGTTTGGGAAGACACCCCTGAAGGAGTAATTGGCAACCCACTTCAGTATTCTTGCCTGAGAAATTCCATGGACAGAGGAGCCTGGCGGGCTACAGTCCATGGGGTCCCAAAGCATCAGGCACGACTTTGCAACGGAGCAACAGCAGTGTATTTGCTCTCTTCACCTGCCCAGGATCTATTTCCTCCTCCTTGATGATGAAGCCTAGAGTTTTCTTTGGGAAGCTCTTTTCATCCCTGTGTTTGGTCCTTGACTTTCAGGTGGGCTCTGCTCTGAATGCCAGAGGTAGAAGCTGTGAGCCTGCCATCTGAGAGGACTGAATCTCTGTGGTGACAGTGCTTCATCCAGGATGTGAGCACAGGACACAGTGTCATTTCACCCTACTCTTGCCCAGGTAATTAGTTCATGATGGGCAATGTTGTTTAATTCAGGTGTTACTGGACAGAAAAGCTCATTTCTTGCTGGATTTGAACTTTGGACACTTTGGCAGTTTTCAGCTATTGGCAGTCATCTCAGTAGCACGTGGAGCCTGAGAGTTAAGCCAAGATGGAGAGCAGTCATAGGGCAGGAACCGGAACTGTGGTTTGAGGACATTGTCTGGTGCTTGAGCCAAGGTTTGTATAGAGCCAGAAGGGACTTCCCTTGTGGTCTAGTGGTTGAGACTCCATGCTTTCAATGCGGGGGGGCCCAGGCTTGATGCCTGGTCGGGGAACTAGATCCCACATGCCGCAACTAAGACCCAGCACAGTCAAAGGAAGAAAGAAATGCTTTACCATTACTTGAAAAAAAAAAAAAAAAAAGGTTTGCATAAAGAGAAAAAACCTGCAATTTTCAGAAATGTCAGTTATTTTCCTGGTTTCATTTTTGGTTTTGTTTGAGCAGTTTGAGTTGCATCTTTCTTGATTTGGCAAAGCTAAGCATCCTGACACATATGGCCAGAGACTGGTCTCACATAGGCTCCCATTTGCTTAAATGGGGGTGTTGACACTGCTTAATAACCATCATCAACACTTGAAGTCAGCTACTTCAATATGGTGACTTGAGTTCCCTTTTGTTCTATACAATTCATCATTGCTAATGTATAGAACTATTTCCTCCCGTATCTTGTCCATTACTCTGCACTCTGCTGTGCTTAGCTGCTCACTTGTGTCTGACTCTTTGCGACCCCATGGACTATCTAGCCTGTCAGGCTCCTCTGTCCATGGGGATTCTCCGGGCAAGAATACTGGAGTGGGTTGCCATGCCCTCCTCCAGGGGATCTTCCCAACTCAGGAACCGAACCGAGGTCTCCCACATTGCAGGTGGATTCTTTACTGTCTGAGCCACTAGGGAAGCCTGCTCATTTCTCTAACACATACAAAATTCTTTGAATTTTCACCTGCTGCATATTTGTTAATTTCTGAGATGATTATTTGAGAAAACTCCCAATAACATCAGTAATTCTTTTCTTTTTCCTTGAATGGTAGGCAGAACAGCATGTTGATGAACTCCGACAGTCCTGCACTGAGCCCCAACTCTAAACTCAGTTAATATCTCATTTAGATGCATACTATGCTTACAGAGGAATTTCCAGCATTCCCCAAGCTATGAATCTTTTGTAAACTACTGTTTACAAAACAATATTTTTTCATCCACAGTGGAAAGGTTTCATTTTCTAAGAAGCCTTTATTGGTTGGATATTGGTCAATTTTAAGTCAGCCTTTTTTTTTTTTTTCAAGAGAAGTTAGTGGTAGGTAGTTTTGAGTTTTATTCTTTGTGAACATGAGTACAGTTAACTTTATTGCTCGTTACTTTTATTATGAAAATGTAACTGAAACTTACATGCATCATTGTTTTCTTCAGTTCTCTCTGAAATTATCGCCTTAGTCATTGGTTCATTCATGTATTTATCCATTCAACAAAAGCTTGTTGAATACCCAGTCTCTGCCTTTGGTATTAGGGATACAGAGAAAATAGATAATGATCTTTATTTTTAAGGAATGCATAGGGATGGAATTCCTAGTGCTTCTTTTAAAGTTAGGGAATGGAATTCCAAAGAGATTCTTTGTGTTGTTAAACTTATTTTTAATTGGAGGATAATTGCTTTACAATATTGTGTTGGCTTCTGCCATAGAACAGTGTGAATCAGCCTAAGTATACATATATCCCCTCCCTCTTGAACCTACCCCTTACCCTATCCCATCCCTCTAGGTTGTCACAGAGTACCTCACTGAACTCGCTGTGTGAAACAGCACTTCCCATTAGCTATCTATTTTGCATGTGGTGATATATATGTTTCAATGGCTCTCTCTCAATTCATCCTACCCTCTCCTTCCCCTGCTGTGTTTAAAGTCTCTTTCTATGTTTGCATCTCTATTCCTGCCCTGAAAATAGGTTCATCAATACCATTTTTCTGGATTCCATATATATGTGTTAATATATGATGTTTGTTTATCTCTTTCTGACTTCACTTTGTGTAACAGGCTTTTTTGAATTGTGGCTACCATGTAAAGAATGTCCTTATGATAGATGGTGGATAATAACAGTGGTCCTCAAACTTTCAGTTTTAGGTCCCCACCCTTGGAGATGGTAAAGAGCCTGCCTACAATGCAGGAGACCTGGGTTTGATCCCTGGGTCAGAAAGATCTTCTGGAGGAGGAAATGGCAACCCACTCCAGTATTGTTGCCTGAAGAATTCTGTAGACAGAGGAGCCTGGTGGGCTATAGCCCAGAGGGTCGCAAAGAGTCTGACACAACTGAACAACTTTCACTCACTCATTTATCCTTAAAGAGGTTGGGGAGTGGAGCCTGGAATATACATTTTCCATTTCCGTTCCAGCTGGTCAGCTTCTCACACTTTAAAATTTGTATGTTTATAGGATCATAGCTATACTGAAAAAAGGAACTTGTGAGGGAGAGTTGTGAAGGTATGAGACCAGAGGAGAGAGAAGGGCAAAACCTCTAGAATCTGAGACCATGGGTAATATGACCCTGGTTTATAAGCTCAGCTTCATCTTTCACTGTACTCCCAAACAACCCATTGCTTTAAGTAAAGTACCTGCTAAGAACACTTCAGTATTTTGAGGAGTAAAGGAGTAAAGGAGGCTTTGAGCCTCCTTTTTTCTGCTCTTCCCAAGAGCAGAGACCATGGAATGCCCTTTACCCTGATCTTCTCCCAGCGTGTCTCATTTCTGCCAATCACCAAGAATCTGTCTAGCTTCAATGCTCCTCAAATGTTAATCGGCATACATATCACCCAGCAACATTGTTAAAATATAAATTCTGACTTAGTCTGGGGCAGGGGTGGAAGGCCTGCATGTCTAACAAGCTCTCAGGTGATGGGGATGCTGCCAGACCATGAACGACACACACTTGGAATAGCAAGCTTCCACTCTAGTAAACTCTCCCTTCTCACATTCTCTCCTGTCCTGGTAAATGTCCATTTTAAAGTCTATTTCCTAGTATTCATGATTTTTCCACATGTATACTTCTTTAAGAAAACTACTACTTACTTTTCACATACTAAATGCTAAGCATTTCACATGTATGAGAGAATTGTCTCAATTCTCTCACACCCTGTTGAGATGGTATTATTTTATATTAGGAAATATAATAATAATAATATATTAGGAAATATAATAATATTATATTATTAGATATTAGGAAATAGGTTCTGGGAGATTAAGGGATTTTTTTTAACCTAATCCTTAAAAAATTTTTATAAATTATGATCTGAATTTCCTATGTCTTTAACTCTCAAGGGTTTACACGGGAGTTCAGTAGACTCTCTGTATGAGTTGGTAAATAATGAGCCCTCCAAATAATAATTTTAAGTATGTGTGATGAGTTGGACAATACTCACAATATCATAATGAGTAAAAAAATTAGGATATCAAATGATCAGTAAGTCCATCCTAATGGTGTAAAAATGCATTTGTATGCACAGGACAAAAGAGTGTGAAAGAAAATAAACCAACACCAGGTACAATTATTATTTTGGGAGTGGTAGAGCTGTTTGTCGGAGAAGGCAATGGCACCCCACTCCAGTACTCTTGCCTGGAAAATCCCAGGACGGAGGAGCCTGGTAGGCTGCAGTCCATGGGGTTGCTAAGAGTCGGGCAGGACGGAGTGACTTCACTTGCGCTTTTCACTTTCATCCCTTGGAGAAGGAAATGGCAACCCACTCCAGTGTTCTTGCCTGGAGAATCCCAGGGACGGGGGAGCCTGGTGGGCTGCCAGACGTCTATGGGGTCGCACACAGTCGGACACGACTGAAGCGGCTTAGCAGCAGCAGCAGCAGCAGCAGCAGGGCTGTTTGTATAGCACTTCAGTTCTTTATGCTTGGCTGTAATTTCTACATGTGTTTTTCAGTGACCAGATTTTACTCTTATAACCAGAAAACCCAATACATATAATACAGTGTAAAGAGACGATTGCTAAGAAGAGGGTGAGTATGTTAATCCGTCCTTCAGGGGATTGTCCCAACCCAGGGATCGAATCCAGGTCTCCTGAATTGCAGGCGAATTCCTTACCAGCTGAGCCACAAGGGAAGCCCAAGTATACGGAAGTGGGTAGCTTATCCCTTGTCCAGCAGATCTTCCGGACCCAAGAATTGAACTGGTATCTTCCTGCACTGCAAAGAAAGTGAAGTCGCTCAGTCGTGTCTGACTCTGTGATGCCATGGACTGTTGCCTACCAGGCTCCTCTGTCTATGGGATTTTCCAGGCAAGAGTCCTGGAGTGGGTTGCCATTTCCTTCTCCAGGGGATCTTCCTGACCCAGGGATTGGACTCAGGGCTGCCGCATGGGAGGCAGACGCTTTACTGTCTGAGCCACACGGCAGGCGGTTCTTTACCAACTGAGCTATCAGGGAAGCTCTATGTTAATCCCAAGCCCCTAATTTATTCCTTGCCCCTCCGTATTTCCACCTTGGTAACCTAACGGGCTCTGGAGATTTTTGAAGTAGCAGCTCTGGGACAAGACTCTGGAATCTGTATTTTAACCGGATGTTGTGTGGATCACCTTTTTGAGTTAACACTTTTATAAAAAGAAAGACTAGGGGGCTGAGAGAAGATTCTAATCTTGTTTTTCTTTCTTTTTTTTTTTTCAAAAAATATGAGCTTGTTAAATTTGTTTCCCCACCTATAATAATGCTTCCCCAAGTTGACTGTCTGGTTCAAGTCAAACAAAAAAATATTGTACAAAATGCGACATAAAGCACTCTATACATAAGATGTTTTTATCACCTCAAGACTAACAATGAGGGTAAATAGAGAAAAATATGGTATTAATAATCATACCATATACTTAGGTGATATGCCTCAAGGTTTTTCTTTTGTTGTTTGCTTTTATGAAATCATACTGCTTCTATAAAAATTGTGACAGCACAGAGAAGTCTGATTTCCATAGAGAACTGATTCGTTTTTAAAAACTGTATTTATTCATTTATTTTTGGCTGTGCTGGGTCCTTGCTGCTGCACAGACTTTTCTCAGATTGCAGCAAGTGGGGCCTCCCCTCTAGCTGTGGGGCATGGGCTCCTCATTGCTGTGGCTTCTCTGGTTGTGGAGCACGGGCTCTAGGGCGGGCAGGTTTCAGTAGTCGCGGCATGTGGGCTCAGAACTTGCAACTCCCGGCCTCTAGATCACAGGCTCAATACTTGTGGAACCCAGGCTTAGCTGGTCTGAGGCATGTGGGATCTTCCCGGATCAGGGGTCAAACCCATGTCTCCTGCATGGGCAGGTGGATTCTTTAGCACTGAACACCAGGAAAGCCCCAAGAATTGACCCCTTTTATCCCAGGATATCAAAGCTTTTGGGGAAAGGAACAGTGTTCATACATAGGCCCCAAATACACTGAGACAGGGTCAATGGAAGATTGATCATGGAGATAAGGAAGGAAGAAAGCCCAAAGCCACACTGAATGAACACATTGCTTCAGGTTTTGCTAACTGTCTACCAAGATTCAGCGCAGGAATTTGTACATGGTAGGAGCTGAATGCATTCACACTGATCAGCTGATAAATAATGAACCTTCTCTGATACCTAATTCCCTGCCTCTCTTCCACTTTCTCTGTGCTTCCACCTCATGGAAATTCCGTCAGAGTCCTAGATACTCCCTATTTATTCCAGCTTCAGCACTTTTGCCCATTCTGTAACCTTTCCCTGGAATCCTGTTCTCTTCCATTCTCTGCCCAGGAGATACCTATTTATCCTGGACCCAAGGGTCACTTCCCCAGTGGGAGACTTTCCCAGCCCTATGGTGGGATCTTTTGTTACATAATGTTACACCATTATGTAAGCACCATAAGGATTCTGACTCTTCAGAGCTGATTTCTCATGCAACTATGTGCAAACAAGTTCCATTCTGAGAGTGCGTTCTTAAGTCCAATTTGTCAGTAAGTCCATCACAGTTAGCTTAGCTACTCAACTAACACAATGGGCTATGTAGTACTGTTCTATTGCTGTTGTTCAGTCGCTCAGTCGTGTCTGACTCTTTGCGACCCCATGGGCTATAGCATGCTCGACTTCTCTGTCCTTCACTACCTCCCAGAGTTTGCTCAAACTCACGTCCATTCTGTAATAAGTTCCTAATACTTTTCATGCAAATAATATATACATAAAAAACGCACACACAAAAGTAAAGAAAACATTTTTACTCTGACAGTACAATGCCTTGAAAAGTACTGTAGTACTGTACAACAGCTAGCCCACAGGGGTGTGTTCTCATCTTTGAAAGTCTGCAACATGAGGGTTCGTATGTAGGGGATTTCCTGTACAGTCTCCATAACGGCATATATAGATCCATACCAGCAGACACTGTGCCTCCCTCATAGACTGCAATATCGTCAAAAGTCCAGAGCACTGCAAATAATAGAAGGTCATAATTATTTTTTGTGTGTGTAATGCTGCTTGCTTTCTTTTAAATGTCCAGAAAGTAAGATCCTTAGAAGCTGTTAACAAGGATAGCCAAGAGCATTAGTACTTGAAAATTGCCGCTTGTTCCATATAAGAGTGCCTTTCCTAAAGGGCATGTGATATCCATTGTTCTGTGCTTTTGTTGCCATACAATCACTCTTTTTTTTTTTTTTTTAATTAAATTTATTTATTTATTTTTAATTTTTACTTTACAATTCTGTATTGGTTTTGGCATAGATTGACATGAATCCACCACAGGTGTACATGCGTTCCCAAACATGAACCCCCCTCCCACCCCCCTCCCCACAACATCTCTCTGGGTCATCCCCGCTCGTCAGCCCCAAGCGTGTCATATCCTGCATCAGACATAGACTGGCATTTTGATTCTTACATGATATTATACATGTTTCAATGCCATTCTCCCAAATCATCACACCCTCTCCCTCTCCCTCTGAGTCCAAAAGTCCGCTATACACATCTGTGTCTTTTTTGCTGTCCTGCATACAGGGTCATCATTGCCATCTTCCTAAATTCCATATATATGTGTTAGTATACTGTATTGGTGTTTTTCTTTCTGGCTCACTTCACTCTGTATAATCGGCTCCAGTTTCATCCATCTCATCAGCACTGATTCAAATGTATTCTTTTTAATGGCTGAGTAATACTCCATTGTGTATATGTACCACAGCTTTCTTATCCATTCATCTACTGATGGACATCTAGGTTGTTTCCATGTCCTGGCTATTATAAACAGTGCTGCAATGAACATTGGGGTACATGTGTCTCTTTCAATTCTGGTTTCCTCTGTGTGTATGCCCAACAGTGGGATTGCTGGGTCATAAGGCATTTCTATTTGCAATTTTTTAAGGAATCTCCACACTGTTCTCCATAGTGGCTGTACTAGTTTGCATTCCCACCAACAGTGTAGGAGGGTTCCCTTCTCTCCACATCCTCTCCAGCATTTATTGCTTGCAGATTTTTGGATCGCAGACATTCTGACTGGTGTGAAGTGGTACCTCATTGTGGTTTTGATTTGCATGTCTCTAATAATGAGTGATGTTGAGCATCTTTTCATGTGTTTGTTGGCCATCCGTATGTCTTCTTTGGAGAAATGTCTATTTAGTTCTTTGGCCCATTTTTTGATTGGGTCGTTTATTTTTCTGGAATTGAGCTGCAGGAACAAATATAGCAAAAATCAACAAAGCCAAAAGCTGGTTCTTTGAAAGGATAAATAAAATTGACAGACCATTAGCCAGACTCATCAAGAAGCAAAGAGAGAAAAATCAAATCAATAAAATTAGAAATGAAAATGGAGAGATCACAACAGACAACACAGAAATACAAAGGATCATAAGAGACTACTATCAGCAATTATATGCCAATAAAATGGACAACCTGGAAGAAATGGACAAATTCTTAGAAAAATACAATTTTCCAAAACTAAACCAGGAAGAAATAGACAATCTTAACAGACCCATCACAAGCACGGAAATTGAAACTGTAATCAGAAATCTTCCAGCAAACAAAAGCCCAGGTCCAGACGGCTTCACAGCTGAATTCTACCAAAAATTTCGAGAAGAGTTAACACCTATCCTACTCAAACTCTTCCAGAAAATTGCAGAGGAAGGGAAACTTCCAAACTCATTCTATGAGGCCACCATCACCCTAATACCAAAACCTGACAAAGATACTACAAAAAAGGAAAACTACAGGCCAATATCACTGATGAACATAGATGCAAAAATCCTCAACAAAATTCTAGTAATCAGAATCCAACAACACATTAAAAAGATCGTACACCATGACCAAGTGGGCTTTATCCCAGGGATGCAAGGATTCTTCAACATCCACAAATCAATCAATGTAATTCACCACATTAACAAATTGAAAAATAAAAACCATATGATTATCTCAATAGATGCAGAGAAGGCCTTTGACAAAATTCAACATCCATTTATGATAAAAACTCTCCAGAAAGCAGGAATAGAAGGAACATACCTCAATATAATAAAAGCTATATATGACAAACCCACAGCAAACATTATCCTCAATGGTGAAAAATTGAAATCATTTCCCCTTAAGTCAGGAACAAGACAAGGGTGCCCACTTTCACCACTACTATTCAACATAGTTCTGGAAGTTTTAGCCACAGCAATCAGAGCAGAAAAAGAAATAAAAGGAATCCAAATTGGAAAAGAAGAAGTAAAACTCTCACTGTTTGCAGATGACATGATCCTCTACATAGAAAACCCTAAAGACTCTACCAGAAAATTACTAGAGCTAATTAATGAATATAGTAAAGTTGCAGGATATAAAATCAACACACAGAAATCCCTTGCATTCCTATACACTAATAATGAGAAAGTAGAAGAAGAAATTAAGGAAACAATTCCATTCACCATTGCAACAAAAAGAATAAAATACTTAGGAATATATCTACCTAAAGAAACTAAAGACCTATATACAGAAAACTATAAAACACTGATGAAAGAAATCAAAGAGGACACTAATAGATGGAGAAATATACCATGCTCATGGATCGGAAGAATCAATATAGTGAAAATGAGTATATTACCCAAAGCAATTTACAAATTCAATGCAATCCCTATCAAGATACCGGCTCACAGAACTAGAACAAATAATTTCAAGATTTGTATGGAAATACAAAAAACCACGAATAGCCAAAGCAATCTTGAGAAAGAAGGATGGAACTGGAGGAATCAATTTGCCTGACTTCAGGCTCTACTACAAAGCCACAGTCATCAAGACAGTATGGTATTGGCACAAAGACAGACATATAGATCAATGGAACAAAATAGAAAGCCCAGAGATAAATCCACACACATATGGACACCTTATCTTTGACAAAGGAGGCCAGAATTTACAATGGAGTAAAGACAATCTCTTTAACAAGTGGTGCTGGGAAAACTGGTCAACCACTTGTAAAAGAATGAAACTAGATCACTTTCTAACACCGCACACAAAGATAAACTCAAAATGGATTAAAGATCTAAATGTAAGACCAGAAACTATAAAACTCTTAGAGGAGAACATAGGCAAAACACTCTCCGACATAAACCACAGCAGGATCCTCTATGATCCACCTCCCAGAATTCTGGAAATAAAAGCAAAAATAAACAAATGGGATCTAATTAAAATTAAAAGCTTCTGCACAACAAAGGAAAACATAAGCAAAGTGAAAAGACAGCCTTCCGAATGGGAGAAAATAATAGCAAATGAAGCAACTGACAAACAATAATCTCAAAAATATACACTCTTTTTTTTTTGAATCAGAAAAGAGGAAATTTATGTTTATGTTGATTGTAAACATTTGGGCAGGTTCCACAGAGTTGCTGAATAGATGGATATCGTTGCAAGTAAGTCTTATCTTTCACCACAATTTCAGAAGGGACCAGAGCAAGCATGTCACTTAAGACAGTGTGACTCGCATCAGATCATGAACTCAATAACTTACCTATGAATATACGCAGTTTGGGGCTCTGAACTCAAAATGGCTAGAGTGAAAATAATATTTAGAGAGATTATTGCTTTTTGGATCTGGGAATCAAAGGCCAGTATTTGTTCTTTTTTATGTCATTTGCTACTTCTACCAAAACTTGGGCCTTTTATTTTGAGGAGTGGCAGAGATGGGATCACTCATCTATCTCTCTGTCCATCTATCCATCCATCCATTCATCTACTGATCCACCATCTGTCCACATACCTATCTATCCATCCATCCATCCATCCATGGGTTAAATAGATGCAGAGTCACCTACAGGGCTTACATATTGAAACTCTTGAGTTGAGAAGAGACATTAGGTTTGTTTCAAAATTTCTTAAGGCATCAAAATAAGTCCAGTCAGTGGTAGAAAGGATGGTTAGACAGGAAGAGAAAGAACAGAAGTGCTGTAAGATTCAAAGGGAGACTTTGAACATTGTGCTGAACTTAGAATGTATGGGTTTAATGTATACTTAAAATTGCCCAGCATTGTCTTGTCTTGTCTTATATTGATGTGCTTTCTGGCTTGTTATTCATTCATCTTAGTGGTTACCTGCTCAGACTCTGGTGCTTGACTACTTAGGTTAGGGTGAACTGAGTCCCAGCATGGTGAATCCATGTAACTGGTCAAGGCATTTAATAATTCTGTGTTAAAGTTTATATATCTGCAAAATGGCAATGAAAAGAAGTCTTTTGTTGTGAGGATAAAATGAGATAATGGATGTAAAGTACTTAAGCGCAGAGACTGACACATAATGAACTCTAAGTAGACGTTGGTTTTTATTACTCTTCAAGAGTTTTCATGACCACTATCATCACCAGCTGGGGCTTCCTAGATGGCTCAGTGGTAAAGAATCCACCTGCCAATGCAAGGAGATGCAGGTTCGATCCCTGGCTTGGGAAGATCCCCTGAAGAAAGGAATGACAACCCACTCCAGTATTCTTGCTTGGGAAATCCCACGGACAGAGGAGCCTGGGAGGCTACAGTCCATGGGGTCTCAAAGAGTCAGATATGACTGAGCACAGACACACACACACAGAGACACACACAGAGACACACACAGACACACACACACAGACACACAGACACACACAGACACAGACACACACACACACACTTATACACATGTGCCAGACACTGTGTCGATATCAAGAATAAAATACAGTCTCTATATTTGTAGAATTTCCAGTCTAATGACAAGAGGGAAAACTCCCTAAATGATTATCTAATATTATGCTAATCCCTGTAGTAGAGACAAATGGGACAAAATGTGCTGTCATCTCTGAGGATTTGATTTTTGAAATTTGATTGTATATCAAATGGAATAAAAGGTGTGGGGTGGATGTTTTAGGCAAAGAGAATTAGAGCTCTCAGCTGTTGGATGTGGCTGGCTCACAGGTATATGGGCCGTGAGACTGAGCAGGCGCGATGCGTGCATGCTCGTCATGTCTGACTCTTGGTGATCCCACAAACTGTAGCCTGCCAGGCTCCTCTGTCCATGGGATTTCCCAGCAAGGATACTGGAGTGGGTTGCCATGTCCTCCTCCAGGGGATCTCCCAACCCAGGGATCAAACCTGTGTCTCCTGCACTGGCAGGCGGATTCTTTACCACCGAGCCACCTGGGAAGCCCGGGTGGGATGTGGGGCTCTTCAAAACTCCTACCCTGTGGAGCTGATTGTGAAGGGCCCTGCGTGTGCTGCTGAGTGTTATCACTAGTGGTTCCAGGTGCTTCTGCTATGTAGGGCTAACAGTTTCAACATTAGATCCTGAATGGATCGCAGGGTATCTTTGTCTCATTGTTTGGAAGGCCTTGCCTTGAACTCGGAGTTTGGAAGGAGCATTGCATTTATTTCAGAGGATTTTTTTTTTTAAGGTTGAAAAATGAGACATACACTGACTTTCACTCTGCCTTTCTGACTCTCTTTATATATTCAGCGTCTAAGTAAGATTTTGTTTGGAAAAATGATTCTGGGGTTACAGAAAGTTTAATATTATGGCCTCAGGGTACTAAGTCATACTTCATTTCTCATTTCTTTAACTACTTCATAAATAATGAAACAGATTTGAGTAGGGCCCTTTTCAAATACATTTGTGTCTCTATTTTTTTAATTTTTCATGGTTGCTCTCTTAAACTGTTTCTTTTATGATTTTGCTTACAAACGGTGCTACTTGATGTGCTTTCTATGGAAATGTTTTGGGTTGCCCTTTTATAATCTTTCTCTGAATTGTACAAGTCAAATGGCATTGTTGAATCTCACTTTTTAAAAATTGTCACTGACTGGTGTCATGAATCCCTATACACTGATTATGTAGCTGGTTAGAATGGAATGATGACATGTCTATTGATAGGCTTTTCAGATGTCATATAATCCAGGAGGCAAGCGCATTCACCTTGCCTCTTCTGCTAAATATGAAGCAGGCCAGCCTGTCCCACCATCTGCACACGGGCCATAAGGAGAATTGGAAAAAAAAGGAAATAGGAATTCCATATTTGTTAGACTGTGAAACTCTGTAGTGAAGTGATAACTGTGTGTTGTTCTCTCAGGTGATAGTTGGGCGGGAGAAAAGGGAAAGAGACTGGAAAGAGTCTCTTAATATGATTCATTCATGAGTGAGAAAATGACTCTTGCTCATCCTCCTTTATTTAAGCCAAATAATTAAGTTTAATATTAAAGGAGTGAGCTCAGGGGAGTAGAGGGAAATGTGTTCTAGAAACTTCTTTTAATTTTT
The DNA here is from genome assembly GCF_014754425.2 of Oryx dammah. Classification (NCBI taxonomy): domain Eukaryota; kingdom Metazoa; phylum Chordata; class Mammalia; order Artiodactyla; family Bovidae; genus Oryx; species Oryx dammah. The sequence continues at coordinate 39,388,031 of NW_024070193.1, forward strand.
AAGCAAGTGGATGAAATGCAAAATAGAGTAAGTGTCTCTTTGCTGCTCTGTTGTTTACTTCAAGCTTAGAGGCTGTTTGAGTTTCCTTTTTGTAACGGAGTCAAGCTATACATATGTATTACTTTTAGATCTTTCCCTGTAAATCTGATCCTCAGACATTTTGTTCCTTTTCTGAGCCATATTGCATTTGTCTGCACCATTCTTTCCTTTAACCCAAAGCTATCAAATTCCTTACAGGCCCTGTTCTTCCCTTGTGCTCAAATATGCCTCTGAAAAGAGTTTTGATCCAAATATATTCAGTTATGGTCTCCAAGAGAGACAATTTTGCATTTTATTTCTTTTGAGCACATATATGTATTTTTGTATTTGTGTGAAAGAATTTTGAGTCTGATAAACCCAGCTCTGTGTATATGACTGCAGTAATGTAAGTAGTCCTTAGAATAAATATAATTTCAGAGAGTTCTTTATAATAAAAAAAAAACAAAGTGGTTAGTTCTGGGAATTTAGAGTGAGGAACCGACTCAAAATGTGCACAAAACCAGTTGATACAAAGGTACATAAAAAGTTTGTTGCAGGTAAATTCCAAAGGGAAAAATGGTAAACCACCTAACAGTAGGGTAAAAGTGCTTTCAGTTAGTGTGTAAGCCACTCAGTGAAATATCATAAATCTGCTTAGATGAGGACACAAAAGGCCACACAGTACCCTGAATATACCAACATAGGCTTCAAAGAGAAGGTGAAATGCACTTTTTAAAACTTCTATTTAAATTGGAGTATAGTTGATTAACAATGTTGTGATACTTTTAAGTGTACAACCGAGTGATACACACACACACACACACATACACACATACACATGTATCTATTCTTTTTCAAGTTCTTTTCCCATTTAGGTTGTTGCATATTATTGAGCAGCGTTCCCTGTGCTATACAGTAGGTCTTTATTGATGATCCATTTTAAATAAAGCAGTGTGTACACGTCTGTCCCACATATCCCTTCCTCCCCTGCTGTCTGTGAGTCTGTTTTGTAAATAAGTTTTGTGTGTCATTTTGTTTTAGATTCTGCATATTCGATATTCTTCTTTCTCTGTCTGACTTACTTCACTAAGCATGACAAAGACAGCCCACAGAATGGGAGAAAATATTTGCAAATGATGTGACCAGCAAGGGATTAGTCTCCAAAATTTACACGCAGCTTGTTACCATCATGCCCTTTAATAAGAGAGTGGTAGAAGCAGACCTAAAGTGTTGGTAATGTCACTTGAATTCCAAAGTCAGTCCTTCGGCCAGTACATGGCGTGATCTTGATCCCTCTTTCTTCATTTGTAAAGTGATGAGGCTTGAAGCTGAGCATCCACAGGGGTCTTCCCATGTTGAAATTCTCTGAGCCTAGATTACTAGTTTGCTGGTGTGCTTTTCTTACTCAGAGATTAAGGTCATTCCATGAAATCTGATTTAACTGTGTTTACTACACTGCCTCATTTCAGATACCACACATGTCAACTGGAAATTGCATATCTCACAGAGAGGAAAAGTATTTTGATTGAGAGGTAGTGTGGCTGGCACACAAACTGGAGGGGAAAGGACTTGGTGAAGTTCAGACCCTTTTGCATTTGTTTGCTTAATTCAAGAAAAGAACTGTGGTAGAGGCCAAGTGATGGATGGGGAGCTTCAGAGCTCTGGCTGCTGCCTGAGTACGGCTCATCAATTCCAGAAAAGATTTCCCATTTAGCTGGGTATATAGCCTCATGGCAGACAGCTGCCAGCACAGCTGGGGCACCAACCCTCGCTCATCACGTGGGATGCAATAGGAATTGTTCCTAGCTGGTAATATTCATGCCCATCTGTTTAGATAACTCAGTACCCTCCTGGACACCAGTCAGCTCCATCCTCCTGTACCTCCCTCTGACCTCTTCCCTTCCACGGCACCGCCCCCCGACCCCCACCCATCTATTCTCAACTATGCTTGTTTCTTTGTTTTTTTTTCCAGAGGTCCTTTCTATTTGGATAGCAGCATGCTAGTCTCTACACAGTCTTAGGAAATCGCCAGGTGTGTGTCACAGTTAAAACTATATAATCCTGAAGCGAGGAAAGAGCAGAAGACGACACGTAGCCCACTTGGCTTGTTTCACAGACTGGGAGGCTAGGATTTGGAGAGGTCACCTCAGTCTCCAGTGTTCACACCAGTCTATAACAGAGAAAATAGTTGGTGTTTCAGGCTGAACCGTTTTTGCCTAATGTGCTTCTGGAATTTTCTTCCAGTGACTCTGGTGTGTCTCCCAACATACTTCTAGAATTTTCTGCCAGTGGTCTTGGAACCAGCGTTCATGATAAAATACTAACCCTTATCATTCTGGACAATTTCCAAAGTGTCCTTGTGAATGGACCATGCTGAAGACCTCCTTGAACAGAACTAATAAGGACAATATCTTTGCTGGAAATCTGTATGACTATCATTAGCAAGAGAGAAATGGTCTAAAGAGAATGTTAGGGGTCAGTAGGTCCTCTCAACATCTAGGAAAAAAATCAATTCACTCAATGAATCAAAAGTCATCGGAAAAGAGTGAGAAAGTACAATCCTGGGACGCAGAGGGCCAGGATTTATTGATTCCTGCTTCCCCTTTCTTTCTATATTCTTCTTTTCTCCTCAGTCTTGTCTCTTATTACCCTCCTGTCCTTTCTTTTGTTTGCCTTGTTATTCCACTTCTCATTTCTGTTCAGAATTCTCATTTCTTTTCAGACTCTCTTCTGGGCAGAAGAGTCACTTCCTGTTTGGAGGTGGGACTGCAAAATGGATCTCATGGCAAAGTGCCATGACACTTCCTGTGTAAGACCATTAATATCCCCTGAAAGCCACATGCCAGGTGGCGCTGGTGGTAAGGAACCTGCCTGCCGATGCAGGAGATACAAGAGACGTGGGTTCAATCTGTGGGTTGGGAAGATCCCTGGAGGAGGGCATGACAGCCCACTCCAGTATTGCCTGGAAAATCCCATGGACAGAGGAGCCTGGCAGGGTACAGTCCATAGGGTAGCAAATAGTTGGATGTGACTGAAGCAGCTTAGCATGCACTTAGCACAAAAGCCACATAGACCCAGGGCAATATTCTTGTTCAGTAAGTTCATGCCCCTGGTCATGGAGGCTACACATTCACTTTAGACATCTCATTTAATTTCCACAGGAATCCTGATATAGGGATAATTATTCCCATTTGACAGGTGCGAAGAGCAGTCCTATAGTTGCCAAGTTGGGGTATATAACTGTGAAATTTGTCAGCATCTGAGATGGCTGTTAGACTTGAGGCGCTGTATCTAACTTGAATGTCCATGTACACCACTTAGAAACTTGTTACAATGGAGAGAGATCTGTTACAATTCCAGAGATCTGGAATAGAAATGGATGTTTTGTTCTTTTAACAAGTTTCCATGTAATGCTTGAACTGCAGCCATTGAGCAAACAGCCTTATACCACATCATGCGTTTTCTTAGTTTGGAAACTTACGTCTTGGAAGACATTGACAGTGGCAGTGATAGTTGCTCAGTCGTGTTGAACTCTTGGCGACCCCATGGACTGTAGCCTGCCAGGCTCCTCTGTCCATGGAGATTCTCCAGGTAAGAATACTGAAGTGGGTTGCCATGCCCTCCTCCAGGGGATCGTCCCAACCTAGGGATCGAACCCAGGTCTCCCTCATTGCAGGCAGATTCTTTACTGTCTGAGCCACCAGCGAAGCCCTATGCCTTGGAAAGTATTTGGGGATCCCATATAGTCCCCAGATGTTAACTGTTGCCTTTATCTTGATGAACTTGATCAAGATCTGTACTGCTTGAGAGCCTGTAGGAAAACCACAGGATATAACCAGAACATGATTGGGTTTGCCATTTCATGAGCACTGAAGGAAGTAGCTCATTCTTAGGAACTGAGAACTCCTTGAAGGGTATCTGAAGATAGGCGGGGTTGTGCTGCACTGTCCTAAGTCACTTCAGTCCTGTCTAACTCTTTGCAATCCTATGGGCTGTAGCCTGCCAGGCTCCTCTGTCCATGGGATTCTCCATCTAAGAATATCAGAGTGGGATGGCATGCCCAAGGGATGTTCATGACCCAGGAATTGAACCCAAGTCTCTTATGTCTCCTGCATTATCAGGTGGATTATTTACCACTAGTGCGACCTGGGAAGCTCTAGGTGGGGTTAGTTCTCACCTGTCCCTAGTGAGATACTGGGTCTCCAATAAGAATCTTCCTGAATTCATTATTTTAGGTTCAGTCCCATCACAGAAGAGCTCTAGTAGAAGTGGCTGCGTGATGAAGGCCAAGGCTCCACAATTATCTGACATCCCTGCCTATAGGATAAAGTACAGGGAGCAAACTCTGGATGAAGTGTCCGGGACTCAGCATGTGGCGTTGATATTTATAAGAAAGAATCTAGAGAGAAAGATGGAGGTTCTATTAGATCCTGTGGAGCATGGCTGTCCTGCTTGAGTCAACACAGTCTAAATGATGCCCAACCAAGAAAAGAATGAAAAACGAGGCTCATATCAGCATGAGCCCAGCCTACTAAATAGCTTGGAGACCAGCATTTCCTTTGCTACTTGAGAATATTTGATTTTCTAGAGGCCGAGCTTATATAGGCTGAGGAGCCCTAGGAAATACTTTCTGAGGAAGAAAAAGATTTTGGCTTTTTTCTATTTTTACACCATATTCCCAGAGGCAAGGCAGATGAGCCAGAATAGGGATCAGTTTTGAGCTTATCAGTAGATGGGTCATGATGGGTCCCTGCTCCTCCTGGCTAAACCTTTGAGGGTAGAGGGCCACCTTATAAACAACGTGCATGTCCATGCTTCATTATTTTAGCTAAGCAGCCAGGTTTTAGAGTGTGTAGTAAACCCTTTGCCTAACTTCTGGAGAACTGCTGTTTACCTGTTTATGTGATGGGAAAAATATGGAAGATTAAAAAAAGAAACAATCAGGTGATCTTTGTAATCCACAAAACTGAGCATCCTGAACTCATGATGACGTGGAGCTGAGAGCAGTTTAGAGATGCCCATACAATGTGTTTCGCTTGTGTTATTTGCAGCTATTCCTCCACCGCTAGGCTGCAGTTTTTCCCTACTGAAATAGTTCTCATTCCTTGGGTCTATCATGTTCTTCCACATCTCCATGTTTAGCTGATAAAATTTTCCTCGTTTAAAATCCTGCCTCATCAACTGCAACCCTTCTACAGCTAATTTGGAAGGCTGTGGCAATTTGTTTTCTTTCTTCTGCTATTTTTGTTGTTTTATTTTTAAAATTTATTCTTTAATTGGAGAAAATTGCTTTTTAAAAAATGTCAAATGTATACTGTTGTAATTTGACATCTGTACATTTCGGAGTGATTGCACTGTAGTCTAATTACCATCCATCACCGTCATGTTGACCTTCTGCCCCCATTTTGCTCATCCCCCAATTCTATTCCCCTCTGGTAATCACTAATCTCACCTCTTCATCAATGAATTTGTTTTTGTTTGATTTTGGTTGTTTATTTATTTATTTGTTGTTGTTTAGATTTCAGGTATCAGTGAAATCATATGGCATTTCTATTTTTCCATCTGAATTCTTTCAGAGTAGTACTTTCAGGGCCCATCCATATTGTTGCAGATGTCAGGATTTCATTCTCCTATGTGGCTGAGTACTATTCCCTTGTGAATACACACCACATCTTCTTTATTCATTCATCAATCGCTGAATACTTGATACAACAATCACTAGGCTGTTTTCATCTTAGCTATTATAACTAATGCTGCAGTGAACTTAGAGGTACATATCAGTTCAGTTCAGTTCAGTCACTCAGTCGTGTCTGACTCTTTGCAACCCCATGATTTGCAGCAAACCAGGCCTCCCTGTCCATCACCAACTCCCAGAGTTTACTCAAACTCATGTCCATCAAGTCAGTGATGCCATCCAACCATCTCATCCTCTGTCGACCCCTTCTCCTGCCCTCAATCTTTCCCAGCATCAGGGTCTTTTCACATGAGTCAGTTCTTTACATCAGGTGGCCAAAGTATTGAAGTTTCAGCTTCAGCATCAGTCCTTCCAATGAACACCCGGGACTGATCTCTAGGATGGACTGATTGGATCTCCTTGCAGTCCAAGGGACTCTTAAGAGTCTTCTCCAACACCACAGTTCAAAAGCATCAATTCTTCAGCACTCAGCTTTCTTTATAGTCCAACTCTCACATCCATACATGACTACTGGTAAAACCATAGCTTTGACTAGATGGACCTTTGTTGGCAAAATAATGTCTCTGCTTTTGAATATGCTGTCTAGGTTGGTCATAGTTTTTCTTCCAAGGAGCAAGCATCTTTTAATTTCATGACTGCAGTCACCATCTGCAGTGATTTTGGAGCACCCCAAAATAAAGTCTGCCACTGTTTCCATTGTTTCCCCTTCTATTTGCCATGAAGTGATGGGACCAGATGCCATGATCTTAGTTTTCTGAATGTTGAGTTTTAAACCAACTTTTTCACTCTCCTCTCACTTTCATCAAGAGGCTCTTTAGTTCTTCTTTGCTTTCTGCCATAAGGGTGGTGTCTTTTGCGTATCTGAGGTTATTGATATTTCTCCCTGCAATCTTGATTCCAGTTTGTGCTTCATCCAGTCTGGCATTTCTCATGATGTACTCTGCATATAAGTTAAACAAACAGGGTGACAATATACAGCTTTGATGTACTCCTTTCCAAATTTTGAACCAGTATGTTGTTCCATGTCAAGTTTTAACTGTTGCTTCCTGATTGACCTGGGTACAGATTTCTCAGGAGGCAGGTCAGGTGGTCTGGTATTCCCATCTCTTTAAGAATTTTCCAGTTTGTTGTGATCCACACAGTCAAAGGCTTTGGCATAGCCAATGAGGCAGAAGTAAATGTTTTTCTGGAATTCTCTTGCTTTTTCGATGATCCAGCGGATGTTGGCAATTTGATCTCTGGTTCCTCTGCCTTTTCTAAATTCAGCTTGAACATTTGTAAATTCACAGTTCACGTACTGTTGAAGCCTGGCTTGGAGAATTTTGAGCCTTACTTTACTAGTGTGTGAGATGAGTGCAATCATGTGGTAGTTTGAGCATTCTTTGGCATTGCCTTTCTTGGGATTGGAATGAAAACCACAAGATCTTTTCCAGTCCTGTGGCCACAGCTTAGTTTTCCCAGTTTGCTGGCAGATTGAGTGCAGCACTTGAAAAGCGTCATCTTTTAGGATTTGAAATAGCTCAACTGGAATTCCATGACCTCCACTACCTTTGCTCATAGTGCTGCTTCCTAAGGCCCACTTGACTTTGCATTCCAGGATGTCTGGCTCCAGGTGAGTGTGAGTGATCACACCATCGTGATTATCTGGGTCGTGAAGATCTTTTTGGATCATTCTTCTGTGTATTCTTGCCACCTCTTCTTAATATCTTCTGCCTCTGTTAGGTCCATACCATTTTTGTCCTTTATCGAGCCCATCTTTGTGTGAAATGTTCCCTTGGCATCTCCAATTTTCTTGAAGAGATCTCTAGTCTTTCCCATTCTATTGCTTTCCTCTATTTCTTCGCATTGATCATGAGGAAGGCTTTCTTATCTCTCCTTGCTATTCTTTGGAACTCTTCATTCAAATGGATATATCCTTCCTTTTCTCCTTTGCCTTTAGCTTGTCTCCTTTTCTCAGGTATTTGTAAGGCCTCCCCAGACAGCCATTTTGCCTTTTTGCATTTCTTTTTATTGGGGATGGTCTTGATCCCTGCCTCCTGTACAATGTCATGAACCTCCATCCATAGTTCTTCAAGCACTCTGCCTATCAGATCTAATCCCTTGAATCTATTTGTCATTTCCACTGTATACTTGTAAGGGATTTGATTTAGGTCATACCTGAATGGTCTAGTGGTCTTCCCCATTTTCTTCAATTTAAGTCTGAATTTGGCAATAAGGAGTTCATGATCTGAGCCACAGTTAGCTCCTGGTCTTGTTTTTGCTGACTTTATAGAGCCTCTCCATCTTTGGCTGCAAAGAATAATCAGTCTTGATTTTGGTGTTGGCCATCTGGTGATGTCCATGTGTAGAATCTTCTCTTGTGTTGCTGGAAGAGGGTGTTTGCTATGACCAGTGTGTTCTCTTGGCAAAACTCTAGTAGCCTTTGCCCTGCTTCATTCTGTACTCCAAAGCCAAATCTGCCTGTTACTCAGGTGTTTCTTGACTTCCTGCATATACCCTTTCAAATTATTGTTTTTGTTTTCTTTGGAAAATACCCAGAAGTGGATAGGATGTGTCATATGGTAGTTCTAGTCTTAATTTTTAGAAGAATTTATTTATTAGTTCCACGTGTGTGTGTGTGTGTGTGGTCTTCAGGATTCTCTCTGTGTAGTATCATGTGCTCTGCTATACTGCCAGTTTTATTTCTTCTTTTGCATTTCTGATGTCTCTTCTCTTGCCTGATTGTCATGGCTTGAACTTCAAAATGTTGGGTGCTTTTTTTCCTACACCTACTGAGAAGATTTTGCAATTTTTATTTTTCCTTTTGTTAGCATGGTATATCACATTGATGTATAAATGTTGAAACATCTTTGCATCCTGGAAATAAATCCCACTTGACTGTGGGATGATCATTTTAATACTGAATTTTATTGTTGAATTTAGTTTGCTGATATAGTTGTCTCTTAAATAATGCAGAGTTAGAAGTACTGACCCTCAGCACAGTCAAAACTTTGTGTATAAATTACAGGTAGCCATCCATAACTATAATTATGTATCCATGAATTCAACCAACTTTGAATTTTGTAGTCCTGTAGTATTTACTATTGAAAAATCTGTGTATAAGAGGACTCATGAAGTTGAAACCTGTATTGTTCAAGAGTCAACTGTATTTTGGGGGGACTTTTATATCTATGTTCATTAAATATACTGGCTGATAATTTTTTGTGTGTAATGTCTTTGCCTGGCTGTGTTATCTGGGTAATACTGGCTCCCTAAATGTGTTTGGAAGGCTTCCTTCCTCATCAATTTTTTGAAAGAATTTGTGAAGAATAGATTGGTAGTGGGTCCCCTTCACCTGTGGTCCATGTGCTTTTTTTTTTAAGGTTAGCATTAAAAGTTTTATTTATTTCTTTTGGCTGGGTTGCACGGCCTGTGGATTCTTAATTCCCTGACCAGGGATTGAACCCATATCCCCTGTAATGGAAGTGCAGATTCTTAACCACTGGATCACCAGGGAAGTCCCGGATTCATGCACTTTTAAATGTGGTATTTTTACACCGATTTTCAGGTCAAATGCATCTGCATGCAGGCCCTTTAAGAGGTGTTCTGTTGTTCCCTGCAGTTTTTTAGTTTCCCTGAGCATATTACCCATTGATTTTCAAAGCCAAATTGATTTTCAGTTCCAAGTATTTTGGGGGCTCATCCTTCCTCTGCAGTATCTAGGAGTCAGCATTCCTGATGTGTAGCTCACAGACCTGGCTTCTCACCAATAAGAGTCATACCTATGTGATCACTTTCGATTGTGGATCAGTACTGTTGGGGTATGATTTTTCCTTTGATGAGACCATTTTCTGCGTCTCCTACCCATCTTGATTCTGTCTCTTCACCCTTTTTGTAGAGGTTGTATTCATCCAGTTTTCATCCAGAGGTAATTCTTATGTAAGGTAGTTGTAGCTTTGTTGTGTCTATGGGAGGTGTTGAATTCAGGATCTTTCTCTGCCACCTCTTGAAATCTTGTGGCAATTTCTTATAAAATTAAGCATACACTTTCCAAATGTCTCGGGAATTCCACTCCTAGTAATTTACCTAAGATAAAGACATGTACCACACAAAGACCTGTACTCCTACTCATAATACCCTCAATTGGAGGCATTCCAGATGTTCATCATCATCTGCTGGGGCTGCTAAGTCGCTTCAGTCGTGTCTGACTCTGTGCGACCCAATAGATAGCAGCCCACCAGGCTCCCCCGTCCCTGGGATTCTCCAGGCAAGAACACTGGAGTGGGTTGCCATTTCCTTCTCCAGTACATGAAAGGAAAAGTGAAAGTGAAGCTGCTCAGTCGTGTCCGGCTCTTAGAGACCCCGTGGACTGCAGCCCACCAGGCTTCTCCGTCCATGGGGTTTTCCAGGCGAGAGTACTGGAGTGGGATGCCACTGCCTTCTCAGTTCATCATCTGGGGCATGGCTAAACAAATGGTTTACATTCCTACAACTGAATAACACTTGGCAATTGGATGGGCTTCCCGAGTAGCTCAGTCAGTAGAGCGTCTGCTTACAATGTGGGAGACCTGGGTTCACTTCCTGGGTCAAGAAGTTCCTCTGGAGAAGGAAATGGCAACCCACTCCAGTGTTCTTGCCTGGAGAATCCCATGGACAGAGGAGCCAGGCGGGCTACAGTCCATGGGATCTCAAGAGTCAGACGTGACTTAGCACTTTCTTTCTTTGGCAATTAGAAGAACAAACTACTGATGTTTCTAACAAAATGGATGGATTTCAAAGGCACTATGTAATGTCACACAAACTAGACACAAAAGACTCTATATTCTCTTACTCCATGTATATGACATTCCTAAAAAGGCAAAAATCTAGACATGGAACCCAGATTAGTAATTTCTAGTGATTGGGGTTAGGGGGAAGGAATTCACAGTAAAAAGACACAAAGACACATTTCAGGGAGATAATTATCATATTTTGATGGTGCTAGAGGTTATATGACAGGGCTTCCCTTGTGGCTCAGATGGTAAAGCGTCTGCCTACAATGCGGGAGACCCGGGTTTCGAGCCCTGGGTCGAGAAGTTCCTCTGGAGAAGGAAATGGCAACCCACTCCTGGAAAATCCCATGGAAGCAGGAGCCTGGTAGGCTACAGTCCATGGGGTCACAAAGAGTTGGACACAACTGAGCAACTTCACTTCACTTCACTTCAGAGGTTATATGACTGTGTATGTTTGTAGAAATCATCTACTTACATATCTGAAAAAGATGGATTTACTCTCTGAAAATTCCTTAATAAACATAACTTTAAAAAAAATCCTGGCTGACAAATCGCCTCTTAGACATAGTCATTTGCAACAATAGTACTCCAGAACAGTTCTCCAATATAGCATGGAGCATATCACACTTGAACACATATGCACATCCCTTGGGGATCATGTTAGAATGTAGATCCTGATTCATTATATCTGGAGCTGGGCTGGAGATTCTGACCTTTTAAACAAGCTTTGAGATGTTGCATGTGCTGCTGGGGTGCAGACCACGCTTTGAGTGGGTAACTTTATAAACCATGCAGTTTTCTGTCTTGAAGTCTTAAGTTCTTAGTAGATGAGTAGTTTGCCCAGGGAATCCTGGATGTTAAATATTGCCTTTCTCTTGAGCACTTTGGTCAAGTGCGATACTACTTGAGAGAACATAGGAAAATCAGATAATATGAAGCTATTTTTCTGTACCTCCTATCCCTAGTCTACTGTGAGCGTCTTAGAATCAGAGTTTGTGTTGTTCATCATTTGCTTTTTTTACACCTGACCACTGGCTCCCAGTGGACATTCAGAAAAGCTCCATGGAATGGATGGTTGAATACAGGAACACCACAGATTATAAACAGTGAGGCAGCTTCCCCAAACAGTAATAATTGGAGGAATCCCAGGCTGTAGAGCAGAATCTGTGTCCATTTAGTGCAGGAACAAAGTTAGACCAGACACTATAATCAGTGCACATTGCAAGTTAACTGAGGCTTGCCGTCTCTAGGTCTGTGTGTTCTCCTAAAGCCCCCCATTTTCTCTGGCATAAGCTGCCTCCAAGGCAGTGGCACCCCACTCCAGTACTCTTGCCTGGAGAATCCCATGGACGGAGGAGCCTGGTGGGCTGCAGTCCATGGGGTCGCGAAGAGTCGGACATGACTGAGTGACTTCACTTTTCACTTTCATGCATTGGAGAAAGAAATGGCAACCCACTCCAGTATTCTTGCCTGGAGAATCCCAGGGACGGGGGAGCCTGGTGGGCTGCCATCTATGGGATCCCACAGAGTCGGACACGACTGAAGCGACTGAGCAGCAGCAGCAGCAGCAGTCTTCTCTTCCACATTCTGGCCCATTGTCTGATATTTGTCACTATTTTCATTGGCCTGTTGATTGTTGAAATCTGTATATCTCAAGGTTGTACTAAGGACCCATATTCAATCTGGATTTCCCATCATTTTAGGAATAGCTGATGTTGCTAGGCATGGAGCTTTTGTTGGAGTGGTCTTAGGTCAAGGCTAAAGGTATGGGTGGGCTTCCCAGGTGACTCAGTGGAAGAGAATCTGCCTGCTGATATAGGAGATGTAGGTTCGATCCCTGGGTTGGAAAGATCCCTGGGAGCAGGAAGTGGCAACTCACTCCAGTGTTCTTGCCTGGGAAATCCCATGGACAGAGGAGCCCAGCTGGCTACAGTCCATGGGGTCGCAAAGAGTTGGGCATGACTCAGCACACACACGAGTAGTATAGGTGGTGATTTGATGGACAGTCCTTGGTCAACAGATCTAAGTTGCAGACCTAGTTTCACCACTTATTTTTGTACTTTGATCAAGTCATGTGTTATCTCAAAGCCTCCATTCCTCATCTGGAAAATAGAGAATCAGGTGAAATTAGGCCAAGTTGTTCTTCATCTTTTTCTTCATCCCTAAAAGTACGAGATTTGTGACTCACAGAACCATACCCAGTTTGGCTCTAAGTAATAGGAAGTTTAAAAATAGCTTAATAGCTTAACTTCTGCTTATTTCTGGAGAAGGGAATGGCTGCCCACTCCAGTATTCTTGCCTGGAGAGTTTCATGGACAGCGGAGCCTTACAGGCTATTGTCCATGGGGTTGCAAATAGTCGGACAAGATTGAGCTACTAACACTTTCACTTTCTGCTTATTTAATTGGGTAAAACCCAAGTTTAGATGGTTGGTGTCCCCAGAATGATTAACTCCTTACATATGAGAATAGGATTTGCTAAGTTACCTCACTGTTTTTATCTTCCATGTGCCCAGCAGGTTTATTCAAGAGAAAAAGCCTTGAATGAGAATAATTCTCAAAATAAGGCCACTTGCTGGAACTCTCCTGGCCATGCTAATTATTGACTTCAACCTTGCATGCTTTCAGATGGACAGCTGTGTATGAATATTAATTTTTCTTTGAGGGCTTTTCAAAAAGATTTTCTTCAGTAGTTTTATTTTCACAACACAATCAAGAGAATTAGTGCTTCTGACAAAACAGCAATTAAATGTATTCCACATCTCAGCATGTAAAGTGGTGAGCAGTTTCTGGAAACCGGATGTTGCTTTAAATAGACTTAGTTTCCTTTGTCATATTATTGATTGAGTCAGTTATGATCTTAGCTCTTCCCTCTTTTCAAACAGTTTCACTTAAGAATCTTTTTTTCACTTTCTTTTTTTTTTTAAAGGTGAACTGAATGTAAGTCTTAGTTTTATTTATTTAAAAATTTTTTATTGGTGTATAGTTGCTTTACAAAGTTGTATTATTTTCTGCTGTACATAAAAGTGAATGAGCTATCTGTATTTGTGTGTATACACACACATGCACACACATATATCCCTTCTTTTTGGATTTCCTTCCTGTTTAGTCACCACAGAGCACTGAGTAGAGTTCCCTGTGGTATACAGTAGGTTCTCATTAGTTGTATATTTTATATATAGTAGTGTATACATGTTAGTCCCAACCTCCCCATTCATCCCACCCTCCCTTTCCTCCCTTGGTGTACATATGTTTGTTCTATACATCCGTGTCTCTATGCTTTGCAGATTGGTTCATCTGTACTATTTCTGTAGATTCTACATATATGCATTGCTATGTATTTGTTTTTCTGACTTACTTCACTCTGTATAACAGTCTCTAGGTCCATCGATGTCTCTGCAAATGGCACAGTTTCATTCCTTTCTTTTTAATGTCTGAAACGCCACATCTTCCTTCTCCATTCTTCTGCTGATGAACATGTAGGTTGCTTCCATGTCCTGACTGTTATAAATAGTGCTGCAGTGAACCCTGAGGTGCAAGTATCTTTTGGAATGATGATATTCTCCAAGTATAAGCCCAAGGGTGAATCATATGATAGTTCTGTTTTCACTTTCTTTTAATGTTACCTTTCCAGGCGGCCCAGATGTTCTTTCTTGCCCATTCCAAAAACTTATGTTACTTACAGATCCTAGTTTTTCCAGCCTTTATTCTGATAGTTCATTTTTACTTTCTCTTACATGTTGATTTTATTTGTATATCTTTCTGCTGTAATTTTCCGTACCATCTGGTTAGGATAACTTGACCTCAAAAGATTCATGTTTCCTAGCCAGGATTATATTTCACAGCATCTTGTGCATCAGGCAGGACTGTAAGACTAGTTCTCGTCAATGAAACATGAGTAGAAGTGGCGTGTAGCTTTCCTAAAGAGAGTAAGAAGCAAGCTTGCCTTCTCCTTGGTCTTTCCTGGCTATCTCAATATGAAAGGCTTGAAGGAATAGAGGAAGATGGGGCCACAAATAAAAATGAAGTGCTCCTGCTGCATGGAGGACCATATTGAAAGCTATCAGATACACCAACAACGGGCTATCCATGAGAAGGAAATAAATTTCTGTTCTAGTCCATCATTGAGATTTCAGGGTTTATCTGCTATGGCAGCTCACACTACCTCAATTAATACAAAATGTTACCAGATCTGCATCTTTAACCCCAGGTTTTTATCTCCTGTTCTCTGCATGATGATTTATCTGAAGTTAGAGAAAATCTGATCCTTACTTAACATGCTAATGAGGAATACCTGAGCGAATCTTAGATCACTGGGGCTTTGGGGCTGTATTGGGAAATTGGTGGGCAAAGAAAAGTACAGTGTAAGAAATTAAACAAGATAAAATTTTGAGTAGGTACCAGAGTTACTGGGATGATTTGGTCAAGTTTTATCAAAGAAAGGCATAAAGGATTAAACACTGATGTGGTTTATAGGAATCGAGTTTGGATCTTGCTGTTCTCAAATGTGTCACAGTTTTGCTCTGGTAGAAAAATCTTCTGGGTGATTTTAAATTTGTGGAAAATGGGTGAAGGAGATTATACTTGATATAGAGGAATAGTGTCACGTGGGTACAACAGAATGAAATAGAGAGTTAGGTAACAGGGAAAAGACCTAGATTCCAGGACTGGCTCTACTCCTGTGTCTCTTTATGTTGGTCTAGTTACTTAATTGATCTGTGCCTCAATTTACTTATCTATAAAACTGGTGTAATAGCACTTTCTTGTATTGTTGTAACACAGATTGAATGATAAATTACTTACATGCTTATTAACACAGAGCCTGGAATATTGTGTCAAGCGTGAACTGTTTATCAGTCTATTTTTAAGAAAAATTGGTATATGACTCTAAACATGTTGGGATGGGTCCTCAGCACCTACAGCAGCGCCTGGCACACAGTGTTAGTGAAAGTGTTTGTCACTCAGTCGTGTCTGACTCTTTGCGATCTCATGGGCTGTAGCCCGCCAGGCTTCTCTGTCTATTGGATTTCACAGGCGAGAATATTGGAGTGGGTAGCCATTCCCTTCTCCAGAGGATCTTCCCGACCCAGGGATCAAGCTCAGGTCTTCTGCACAGAGGCAGATTCTTTACTGTCTGAACCACCAGGGAGGTCTTTCACACAAGGGTTCAATAAATAATGGTTATCTGAAAGAACAAATACACAGTTTCTATTCTGGTTTTCTTTTCAGGTACTATTGTATCGGAAGCATTTTCTTATACATTATTTGCAAAGGTGATTTTAGAGTGGTTGCTCTGATCAATATTTAATAAACACATGTAGATCTTATATATCCAATTGTGGGCTTCTCTTCAATGTTGGCAGCAGGTAATCACTGTTTCTAAAGATGCTGATGTTGAGCAATATATTTCTGCAGTTTCCCTGAGGGCGTTATGTCTAGATCCTGCAGCATATGGTTTTGTACACCGTCAAGTGTGGCAAATTGTCATCCTTTGCAGGTGAGTTAGATTATTGGACATAGTCACACGTCACTCCTGACCAAGTTGTTGAGTATGAAGAATGATTTTACTTGATGGGACACTAAAGAGCCTAAGGTTCCATAAATTTAAAAATGACTGAGTTCAGAATGAGAAAACTCCAAAATTGCACCAAGCAGAAGAAATCATTTTGGAACAAACAGGAAGCCACACAAGGTGGCTGTTTTGGAAGAAGACTTCTTTTGAATGTATATCTTCCACAGTTTTAAATCATGCATGAGGTTGGTGGAAAAACATTCAATTTTAAAGACATATTTCTTGGTTCAACTTTCATACAGTTTGCCTCTCAAAGTAAAACTCTCTGGTTTTTGGGCTCAAAATGCCTGTAGGGGAATTCGGTTGACAGCTGAATAGAGAATGTCTTTATCAGTAATTTTTGGTTTCCAGAAGGTTAAATGATTGAGAAAATTAGAATACTGCCATGCGAGACTGTCAAGAACAGATATTTAAATTCCTAATATTTGATGTTTGATTCTACATAATAAAGTGATGGTAAGACCTTTATTTTCTCAGAAACAAAAACTTAAGGAGTGAGCAGCAATATCATTTTCAGTGTATGATGGCTTATAATAAAGTTTAAGATCTTGGAGATTGCTAGGTAGGGTTTTTCCATTGCCTGATACTCATCACCACCTTTAGAAATTGTATTTCTGCAATGCTTAGCAGTTTACAAAGACATTTCATGTTCTGTACACTACTTGATCCTCCCCACACCCTCGGTAGGTGTGTTGATCTCTAATTTTCAGATGAAATAAACTGAGGTAGAAAGAGCCTATGACTCGCTAAAGGTCAGTCAACTAAATACTTATTCACCTGGAGCACTGCATACCAACCAACCAGGGTCACTAAAAGAAGTTTGCAATATTCTTCTCTAATATATTTTGAAACATCTGATTGTTTTGATTTGCTGGTTTTATAAAACTGGCTTTAAAAGACACAAAATAACATAAAATCTTACCTGGACCATATTTAGAGAAATAAGTAGGTAAAAGCAATGGATGTGTTCGCTTTGCTTGAGGGCTAACTTCATCAGAACACAAGTACTTGGGTTTGATAACACAGAAAGAGTACCCACTTCACCTTTCTCATTTTAAATTGAGCATGCATAGTCTTTAGAATTGATTCTTAAATTCACTTCCTCTCTAGGTTAGATACATTTCATTGTATCATCAGAACATGAGAGTAATTTACTTTTTTTATTGAAATGTTTGATGGATCTATTTAGAGAATGAGATATTTTAAAATGACATTTATTTGGCACACAGTTTTGTCCAAATACAAAGAAAATTACCCCTGGACACAAATTGTATGTTTCAGTTGGTGAGAACATTGATCAACAAGTGATTGTGAGCTTGAAAGTCTTTTCAGCCTCACCCCACTCCTTTTCATTAACCTCTACTCTTTTTTCTAAAAACATAGACACAGTCCAGTCATTATGTGGACAAGCACTACATTTTAAAATGTAGGAAATGGGACTTCCCTGATGGTCCAGTGGTTAACGCTCCATGCTCCTGATGCAGTGGGCACGGGTTTGACTCCTGGTCGGGCAACTGTTATTAAAATCCTGCTGCATGGCATGGCCTCAAAATATTTCTCCTAAAATGTGGGAAATTGAATAGTATATAAGCTTTCTTATGGTAGAATAAAAGCCATTTTGTTATGGGAAACAATAGTTTTTCTCTTCAAGAAATAATTTCAACTGCAGTGGAAGCTTCCTTTCTCTGTTTCATAAAGCTGATGACAACTGCATTCATTTCACAAAGCCACGTTGCTTTAAGAATATCGTGAGAAAATTTTCTTTGCCTTGAATGCTTGATTTGAAAACATCATCTTTCCACAGGGGGCTTCAGTGATAACTGTAATGCTTTGTTTCTTGGAAAATAAATCTGAAGCACATGTAATAAGATGCTGGGATTAGGTGGATTTTATAGCACACACATGACTTATTTTTAAATATGTCATAACAGTTTGTTTGAAATTGCACATTTTTTTCCTATGAAATTTTCATCATAAAAAGAATGCTAACCCAAATATCCAGAAATTAAAGAAAAGAATGAAATTCCTACTCTCAACAACTTTACAACCATGATGACGTCAGGTGATGGTAACTCTGATAGTCTGATATGTATGTGCATATTGGCATCATTTAATTAAAATACTTAAAATGTGTCCCAGTTTTTAACGTATCATATGCATTTTCTCATTATTTTGCATATTTTTTTCACAAATATCAACTTGGCTGATTGCAGAATTGAAGTGTCAGCTCCCTGTACCCTTTCCTGATTGTTACTCATGTGAATTTCTATTTCGTCACTGCAAGTAATGCTACCACAGGCAGCTGAGAAGACAGCTTTCCTCGTGTTCGTGATTATTTTTTATTAGTTTGGCGTCTTGCTTCAAATGGCTTGTGACATCATCACTTGTGTTTCTCATTCTGGAGAACTTATCTAAGCAACCTCCTCAGCTAAACTGTCACCAGGCCAGCGGCTGCCCCTTACTGAGAAGCTGGGCTCAGATATCACTGCTTCTTGTGGGTTGAATTGTGTCACCCCTCCCTGATCCCTCCCTGTAATGAAAATAGAGGTCCTCACTTCTAGTACCTTTGACTGTGACTTCATTTGAAAATATTGGCAAAACCTCAGCAATATAGCAGGCTTGGTTCCAGACCATCAAAATAAAGCTAACTTAACAGTAAAGGCAGTCAAACAATTATTTTGGTTTTCCAGTGCATATAAAAGTTATGTTCACAGTATACTGTAGTCTGTTAAGTGTGCAATAGTGCTATGACTGAAAAAATATACATTTCTGAGTTAAATATTTTATTGCTGAGAAGTGCGAGCCATCTTCTGGGTTGCCACAAAACTTCCAATCATTAAAAATAAAAAAAGCAGTGTTTGCATGATATGAAGAAGCACAGTAAAATAAGGGATGCCTATGTAGTCCGTGCAGATGTAATCAAGTTCAGATGAGCCCTTTAGGACTGGTTTTAATCCAGTGACTCATATCCTCATAAGGGAAATTCGGGCACAGAGACACACAGAGGGAAGATGGCCATGTGTAGATGGAGGCAAAGGTTGGAGTTACTTTGTCATAGAGAGCCCAAGCTCAGGAACACCTTTGGAGGCCACCCTGGTGGTCCACTGGCAAAGAGTCCATGCTCCCAAAACAAGGGGCTAGAGTTTGGTCCCTGATCAGGGAAAATCCCATAGCCAAAGGAGCCTGGTGGATTACGGTCCACAGGATCTCAGAGTCTGACGTGACTGAAGCAATGGTACATGAGCACAAGCAGGGAACTAGATCCCACATGTTGCAGCTAACACTCGGTGCAGTCCAATCAATCAATCAATCAGGAAAAAAAATAAATAACACCTTTGGCTTCCAAAAGTTGGAGAAAGCAAGGAAAGACCCTCTCCTAGAAGCTGTAGAAGGATTGTGGTCCTACAGTCACCTCAGTTTCTCTCCTCCAAACCTGCGACAGAATTAATTTGTGTTGTTTTAGACTCCCCAGTTTTTGGTACTTTGCTACCTCAGCCCTAGGACACAAGTCTTTGGAAACACCTAGGAAACACCTAATTAGTGTTGTTTTAGACTCCCCAGTTTGGGGCACTTTATTACTGCAACCCTAGGCAACACACTTCTTCCTGGAGTGACATCCACAAGCCCCTCTCCCAGGTGTTGGCATCCCCTTACTCTGTTTTATTGTCTTCACAGAAGTCTGTGAAATGCTCCTGTCAGTCATAGGTCCCTGTGTTCATTTCATGTTTGGCCACTGGCCTCTTCATTTAATTTTTGTTTGTTTTCCCCACTGGAAAGCAGGGGCCTTGTCTGTCTTTCTGTATTGTCCTGCAAATACCTTTGCTATACCGGCTGGTGAGTGAAAAGTATTGAAGCATGTGATTTATGCTTATTTGGCACTGCCGTGCACCCCAGCCCTCTGATCAGGTGGCCGGACACCTTCCTTTGACCTGAGGGCAATGTTGTTTTCTGAGTGGTGACTGTGAATATCTGAAAGGTGGACTGTGAAAATTGGTATTCAGCACAGGGCACTGTGGAGGCTGGTGCCTTAATCAAGGAGCTTAAGGTGTCAAGAATAAGGATTGAATTACATCCAAGGAAAGCAGTGGAAGAGTCCTTTCTTATCTCTATCTACTGGATCTTCTGTGATACAAAAATGCCAACAGTTGAGGCCTACGGAGGCCCTTCTTCCCTTGTCACTGTCTTTGGTTTTGATGTTACTGTGGGAGGAGAATATTCAGGGAGCTCTTTGATAACCCCATTCTCACTTGATTCCTTCCTTTTGACCCACAGAATGTCCTAGCAGTCTGCACTCATAGGACTGAATCGCCTTCTGCAGCAGGCTGCACTTGAGGTGTCACCATCAGACTTCTGACAAGGTGGTGAGACAGAAACATTTCAGTTCGACCCATTCGTGGGGCAAAATTTTCTATTCGTGGAGAAGATAAGATACATGGGAAGGGGAAGTAACAAGAGGGTGGGACTATTGTGGAGAGCCCTTCTCCCCATCCCACTAAGAGTCCGGATGTTCTCAATTTAATACCAGAAAACTGCAGGGAAGTGTGGATACCTGGAGCTGTCTTCCTCCTTGAGAACCCCTGATCACCAGTGAGCAGGCTGCATTTATCTATGCAGGAGTGATACTCTTTTCTCCCCAGACTCTTCCCAGTTTCCCATCTGACTCATCCTAGTATAATCCCCTCTCTGCAGCTTGCTGAATTGAGGATGGCATGAAGAGAAAGCTGTGTTGCTGATCAGTTGAGAGGATACAGAATCTCTTTCATTCCACCCATTGAGCTAGAACATCAGTAGAAACCATCATTGGCATTATATTGGCTTTAACAGATGGTATGTCCTTACTAAGATCTATAAGACGACATATCAAAATGCACAACTGTTACTTATCATCTAAATAATAATACCTGCTTCCTAGCAGATGCTTTATAAGTATAATTTGGATCATGAGTGGTGAAATCTGCTGTTCTTTTTTTCTTGGGGTTTGTTAATGTTCATGGGTGCTCTGAAATGGGCACTGATTTTGTGCTGATGTTGTCCCACTTTGGAACTCATCTCATTTGCTAATGAATGGTGCATATTTAACAGAGAACTTCTCTAGGGCAAAGAAAGGGACAAAGCCACCTGGGTGGTGGGTTCACCCGTGTTCTTTCAGTTCTGTGGTCTATCAGCAGAGCCAAAGATGAGAAACAGGTACATTCTCCCAAGCCATTCTTTACAGAGAAGCTAAAGTCAGACTTTCAGAATGTTGGATCATGCCCCTCACTATATTTAACACCCCAGTGGTTTTCCAAATCACTTGAAATGAAAATGCCCTGACCATATTCTGTAACCTATATGATCTGGCTCCTGCCTAGTTGTCCAGTCTCATCTCAAACCTTTTCCTTTTCTCTATGTCAGAGAAACTAGTCTTCCTTCTGTTTCATGAACCAAAAGCTTATTGTGTTATAGCTCTTACACTTGCTGTTTTGTCGGTGTGTCACTGGGGCGTCATTGGAAGGTTGTAAGCAAGGGAGGGCCATGACTTTCTTGACAAATTTGCAGTGACTTGTAGGAGTGGAAGAGGTTTAGCCCTTCCAGCCCTTGTGTTATGGTACCTTTTCACTTAAAATAACCAAAAGTCACTATTTGTGAAATCAGTTCATTCAGAGGTACTTGAGTCTTATGTTCCCAGAAACATGGAACTTAAAAGGTTCCAATCTAGGACTTTGTGGTGGCTGTTTGAGTTGGCTTGGCTCCTTGTCACCTTGAATGGATCTTCAAAAACGGTGACTCAGAAAACGTGCCACTGATGAGACAGCCCTTACCCAGGGCTGTTCTCCTTTCAGTACCTGCATTGTAGCAAGATGCCCCTCCAGGCAGAGGCAGCAGCATTTAAGCACTTGCCAGCAAGGAGGGAGATCTGCGGATTCTCAAGGAGGTAAGTGTGGAGGCATCACACTATTGATGCCCATTGACAGTCATTCCCACCAGCAGCTCATTCAGTTTTATGAAGCACAGAATTTGACAGGAATAGTCCCAACAAGCTGTACCTCAGGCAACAGTGGAAGATTTGACTATTTAACTGGGATTATTAAGTTGCTTTGTCCCTGACTGTGGATCAAAAATGGCTGTTCATGACGACTGCAGAAGCTATGTATTGAATTGATCATTCTCTCAGCTCTCAGACTAGGTTGGTGTGGAATCAGACCTGCTAACTAACTCTAAACCATGGTTCCAGGTGTTGGGAAGGGCTTTTTCTTCCTGACCCAGCAAAATAGCTTGCCTGCCTGTTCAGTGGTTTAGAAAATTATTTTAAGAGAAGGCAGATTTATGATAGACTCTTTGAATGAAATTCTGTACATTGAGAATAAATATTTAATGGCATGAAAATACACCTAAGATAAATTAAGCAAAAAACAAAGCTGAAATATAGTTTTATAAAATTTTTTGATAACAATTATAGATAAACATCTATTTTTCAGCTTTACTAGGATATAGTGGAGAGGAAACCTCCACACCATTTTTAAGGTGTAAAATGTAATTTTGATATATGTATTAAGGTCAGTTCATACATCCTTCATCTCACATAATTACCATTTTGTTGTTGTTATGGTGAGAATATGAAAGCTCTCCTGTCACAGCAACTTACAATATTCAGTACAGTATTGTTAACTCTAGGCACCATGCTGTACATTAGATACCTGTAACTTATTCATTTTATAACTGCAAGTTTGTACCCTTTGATCAGGAACTCCCAATTTCCCTCCCCCTCCCCCTGGCATTCACCAGTCTATTCTCTACTTTGATGAGTCTGATGTTAGAAAATTCTATGTATAAGCGAGATGATACTGAATTTGTCTTTCTCTGTCTGGTACGTTTCACTTAATATAATGTCTTTAAGGTCTATTTATATATTTAAAGAAGGATACAAAGGAAATAATCTTGACTATTTTACATCCAAATGTTGGCAGGGGTCATTGCCAGCTTGTAGAATTACCTCTATTTCTCTCCAGGGGCAAGATCGGGTGGGCTGTGGTGTTTAGAGGCAGACAATTTTAAGGCAGTGACTTTCAAATTCCAGTTCCTATCAGTGGTGCCCTTTCTTCAAATCAAATAGTGTGTGAAATGCCAATGGGTAAGACAGATAAGAGTGGAACTGGTCCACTCTGCCTCTCCTCCATTTCAATGAGATCTTTTTACTCACCCCCTCCCTCCATTCCACTGCAGTTTTTTCCAGGCACCTCCTGGAAACAGTGGATTCTAGGGAACACAGTTTAAATGCCAACACCCTGGGGTGGAAGAGAGCAAGCCCAGGAGTTGGGTCATGGAACAGTTAACCTAAGACCAGCCATCTGTGTAATGAAAATCCAACCAGCCTGGGCTGTCTTCCCTCAGGTATGCTGTGGTCACAACAGTCAGGGTATTAAATCAAAATATTAAACCAACGCCAAAGTATCCTTTATGGAAGAAGAGTATCTTTGTGCTGCTTAGGTGCCGTGAAACTTTAATGTTGGCGTGGACAGATTCGAAGAGGCTTATGATCACAGACCCAGCAGGAAATTGTGTAGCTGTTACGCATGAGCGCAAACCCAGTCAGTCAGAAAGAGCTGGTACAGAACTCATTGCCGTGGGAGAGGGAGATGAGCCTTGTTTGAGCTTCTGAGAATCTATGTGGAAAGTTTTTTTTTTTTCCAGAGCTTTCAGTACAGTGGCTGAGTTGTTTTCCAAGAACTCAGAGGTCCCTGAGGATGTACTTGTAGGGGACAGGGAAGATTGGTGGTCTCTGTACTCTGGGGGCTACCCCCAACTTTGAATAGATCAGTTCTGTTTCCTTTTGACATATTGGTATTTCATTAAATGTTTCATTTGAAAGGAGATCTGCTGCAGAGAAGTACAACTTTGGAAACTGCTGCTTATCATACCCATCAATGTGCTAGCATTGGAGTGTTTAACATCGGTTCAAGTGTTTATTTCTGTGTGCTCAAAATTAATAAATTTGAAAGAGGATTTTTTTTCCATGAAAAGGAAAGGGAAAATTTTATGAATTAGTCTTTTGCCTTAGTTACAATCATTTATTTGCTGCCAGTGAATTAAGATACAATTATAGCTATGTTATCCTTGTTTTTGATTAATATTTTAAAATAATTATAGAAAGCTTGCAAAATGTCAGTATGCATAAAGATGGAAAGAATTTATTCACAATCTCAGAACTAGAGAAAATTGCCATGAACATTATGGTATATTTTCTTCCAATCTCTTTTCTCTACACTTAGGTATGTGATTAAGTATCTGGCATTGTAGTGTATGTGATGTTTTATTTTCTGTTCCTTCTTAAAAAAAAATTTACGTTATATTTTGAGCCTTTTCCCTGTCATTAAAAGCTCCATGGTGTGAATGTACCATAATTTATTTTACTACTGTGTTCTTTTTGAACATGTAGGTTGTTTTAAAATTTTTGCTCCTGTAAATAATGCAGGGTACCTATTTGTAAATAAATATTTAATAGCATCTCATATTTTCTCCCAGGTAGAGTTGTAGAAGGAAATGGCAACCTACTCCAGTGTTCTTGCCTGGAGAATCCCAGGGATGGGGGATCCTGTTGGGCTGCCATCTGTGGGGTTGCACAGAGTTGGACACAACTGAAGCGACTTAGCAGCAGCAGCAGCAGAGTTGTAGAAGTATGTTGTGGAGCAAAGAATAGGAGGGAATACCTAAAGCTCTTCACATTCAGTGTCCAACTTCATGCCAATGTATCCTCCCATCTGTAGTGTGAATGATTAATATAACTGCATTTGCCTTAGCAGTGCATGTTAGCATTACTCAGTTTTTTTGTTTTTTGGTTTTTTTTTTTTTGCAATTTGATCCATTCATTTAAGAAATATTTACTAAGCACCTATTATGTTCCACGGCCTATTCTGTAAAAGGTGGGTATGGTAGGAATAAGACAAAGTTGATTTCCTGGAATTTATATTCTAGGAGGGAAAGTGAAAGTGAAAGTGTTAGTTACTCAGTCGTGTCCAACTCTTTGCAACCCCAAGGACGGTAGACCGCCAGGCTCCTCTGAACATGGAATTCTCCAGGCAAGAATGCTGGAGTGGAGACTGACAATAAACAAATGTAAATTGACACCCATAATCTAATAGGCTAAGAGGACTATTGCTAAGCTGCTCCTGGAGTGTACCTTGGCAGATGGTGTGGTGGGGGTCCCTGGTGAAATCTATCACCATGTAGCCCCAAGGCCCTGGGCTGGCTGTACTCTACATTTGGGCCACTTTATTCTATTTTGCAGCTATGTATATTTGTTCACTAGTTTATTGTTTTTTTCTTCTGCATAACCCCTTCAGAATTTGCACCTTTATCTTAGGTATCCACATTAGAGGTATTTTCATTCTTTTACCATTTCAGTAACTGTCATAATTTATATACCACACACATTTTTTGTTTTCAGGGAAACAAATAGATGCTGTATGGGAAGGGCATGTTTACTTGAGTGTTTTGCATGCTTTTTTCTTCTTTGTTGTTATTTCTTTCCAAGAAGCTAAGAAAAGAAAAGGAGCAGTAGGACCTTCCTGCCACCGTTAGTGTTTGTCATC
The DNA here is from genome assembly GCF_014754425.2 of Oryx dammah. NCBI lineage: Eukaryota > Metazoa > Chordata > Mammalia > Artiodactyla > Bovidae > Oryx > Oryx dammah. Next base: position 39,413,635 of record NW_024070193.1, read on the forward strand.
TTGTGGTTAGAAAAGGAAAATGAGATTTCTGAAAACGCTGGGGGCTTCACGTCTTGTGTGTGTTAGTCATTCAGTTGTGTTCAACTCTTTGTGATCCTACAGACTGTAACCCACCAGGCTCCTCTGTCCACTGGATTCTCCAGGCAAGAATACTGGAGTGAGTTGCCATTCCCTTCTCCAGGGGATCTTTCCAACCCAGGAGTCAAGCCCAGGTCTCCTGCATTGGCAGAAGGATTCTTTACCATCTGAGCCACCAGGGAAGCTCTCATGTCTTCAGAGTATATGTTTATCATGGTGTTAGAATTAAAAGATCTTCTCTTGAACTTGATAGTACTGAGGGATACTCCTGCTGGGTTAAGGATGTGAAGGTAGATTCTGTAGGTGCTCTTGTGCAGGGCAGAGAGGCTGGTGTGTTCAGGAGTACACTGTGCAGCCTGCCCCACACTAAATAGCTCTGTGGCCTTGGGCAAGTTACTTAATTTCCCTGGGCTCAGACTGTCCATTCTACAGATTCTGAAGATTAAGTGAGTTAGTAAATGTAAAGTGTTTAGAACTGTGTCTGGTCCATAAAAGAGCTCAATAAATTTTGTTGGTATTGTTTAGTCGCTAAGTCCTGTCCGACTCTGTGACTCCATGCACTACAGTATGCCAGGATCCTCTGTCCTCCACGATTTCCCAGAGTTTGCTCAAACTCATGTCCATTGAGTCGGTGATGCCATCCAACCATCTCATCCTCTGTCTCCCTCTTCTCCTTTTGCCTTCACTCTTTCCTGCCATCAGGGTCTTTTCCAATGAGTCAGCTCTTCGCATCAAGTGGCCAAAGTATTGGAGCTTCAGCATCAGCCCTTCCAATGAATATTCAGGATTGATTTCCTTTAGGCTTGACTGGTTTGATCTCCTTGCAGTTCAAGGGATTCTCAAGAGTCTTCCCCCACTTCCCAATCCAAAAGCATCAGTTCTTCAGTGCTCAGCCTTCTTTGTGGTCCAACTCTCACATCTGTACAGTAAATTTTAGATGATATTAATAACTATTACTATTATTTACTGTATCTGAGAACTGCTCCCAGACCTTCATCCAATTAAATTATGGATTTATGACTTTTCTTACTCAGTTTTCCAGCTATGCACATTCATCTGATTCATCCAATAGCTTTGCTCTCAAACTTCCCAGGAGATCTGATTTTTGTCTTTTCTTTGCTTTCTTAGCATCTTCACTGTCTCTTACCTTTAGGCTACAACAGTCTCCCCTTTCTTCTTCCTAACACAGTAAGTGCTCCACCAGACACTCAAAACTTTGCTCAGCTACCCTGGCTCAACACTCATGCAATGACCTCTCTTATGGGTCATCTGTGGCCTCACTCAATATGCAGTTAGATCTGCTGAGATAATCTCTTCTGAATGGTGCAACTAACAGGGTCAGATGATGCTTCCTTTACCACACCTTTTGCCCCCTCCCCCAATTCTCCAGTTTCCAGAGGCTGGGAACATTTTAAATAACATTGTCATTTAAGTTAATGAACTTTGGATACTTGGGGGAAACTCTCGGTTATCTCATGCTTCTGAACACATTTTCTAGGTGTTTCTGTTTATTTTTGCTTCTGTTCTGCTGGCATATATATTCTGTGTTGGAGAATCGTCCTTGGACACATGGGCAGGTTGAGTTGGCCCATGGACTGGTGCTTCTCACCTCGGCCACACATTGGAATTATCTTGAGAAACTTAGAAAACATCGTTGTTGGGTTCCCAATTCCAAATATGGTGATTTAACTGATGCTGAAGCTGAAACTCCAATGTTTTGGCCACCTGATGTGAAGAACCAACCCATTGGAAAAGACCCTGCAGTTGTTTTTTTTTTTTTTTAACATGCCTTCTAGTGGATTCCAATGCGTGCTAAAATTTAACAACTGCTTAACTTGAGTGTATGACTTGATCCTGGGGCTGTTTAACATTTTTCAGTTGGGCTTCCCAGGTGGCCCTAGTGGTAAAGAACCTGCCTGCTGGTGCAGGAGATACAAGAATTGTGTGTTCAATCCCTGGATTGGGAAGATTCCCTGGAGAAGGGCATGGCAATTCATTCCAGTATTCTTGCCTGGAGAATCCCGTGGACAGAGGACCCTGGTGGGCTACAGACCATGAGGTCACAAAGAGTGAGACACAACTTAGCAACTGAGCAAAAGCAAAGCAAAGAAAAAAAAAAGGGTTCTCCTGTGCAGCCTGTGTTGAGAACCATTGCAGTGGTTCTCTCTGGATGGCATAATTGTAAGAGTTACCAGCTTTTAAATATTAGTCAAGCTTTTGATAACAAAGATTCTTCCTAAATAGAAGTAATATTTTTCATCCATCTGTGAGCCCCTACATGTGCTAAGCTGAGTTACCCAATTGTCTCCAAATGAAGTTTTCGGCTTTCTAAGGCAGAGTAGATTTTGCTGTTGATCCCTGTGTCGTCTTTTGGAAAAGGTCTATTATTGATAAAGCTTTGGCATGGGACAGGGAGTTCAGTCTCTGGTTGCGTTTCACCCAGTTCCTAATGAAACCTTTTTATATGAAAGACTCGACAGACGAGACTTGAAGTTAAATGTATTGATTTGCATATTGATTTCCTGTGAATCTTGAGGTTGCCACTGTATATCACAGCCGACCAGAATCTGCTCTGTTTGGATAAGAAAGATAATTCAGACGGTTGGGTTTATTGCCCAGGCTGTTAAATTGCAAAATAAAATAAAAGTTGTCAACCATTTTCGTTTATGGCTGTTGGAAGAAAGGTTCAGATTAAAGTTAACGTTGAAGAGACTGAATGTTGACAGGCTGTATTTCCTTACCCTGGATTCAACAGTTCTGTTCATTCTGAAACAGCCTCAGTTAATTCTGTAGCAGTGGTTGTCTACTGAACATATTTAGAATCCCCTGGTGGGTTTGTTAAAACACAGATCACTGGGCTCCAGAGTTTCTGTTTGAGCAGGTGGAAGGTGGGACCTGAGACTTGGTGTCTATCAAGGTCCCAGGTGACATGGCTGCTCTATGGCTCGTGGAGCTGGGGGCGTGGGGAGGGGGTGTGTGTGTGACATACTTTGAAAAGCACTGTGCTAAAGCATTTTGTATTACATTTCATAGTACTTGATTCTGTAGGAAATATCTGAGGGGAAAATGGTAAACTTTATCTTTATAAGGATTACCCAGGAGTGTGTTTCATCACAGGAAGTAGAAATATGCTAGAATAATTGAAAAATGTTTCCTCTACAAATTTGATACTACCCTGATGGGGCTCCAGAGTAGATACACAGAAAGCGGAAGTTTATCTGTCTCAGTGATTTGTGAGGCTTTTATGACCACACCACGTCCACGTACATAATGGGAATATTCTCTGAAGTGCCTAATTCAAAGGACAAATGCTTTTAGAAAATGATGTCAGTGTAGTAATGGGTCCACATGAGAGGACCTTTTTCAATCTCCTCCTATCATATCCTACATAGACTTATAACCCTTGGTGAATAAGTCTATTTTCTGGGTCCTTGGCTTCTACACCTAGAGTGCCAGAAATTAAGTTGTAAACATTTCTGTTGCAACTGAATGCTTTCAATTTCCAGATGTCCAAGTATACCTTTACAATACTGTATATCACCTAATATGCAGCATTTGCCCAGCTGAATTCTAAGTTACACATCTCCTTTAAGAGAGAAAAAAAGGGAATCCTTACACCCTACATTTGAAGTCCTAAGAGCCTACAAAGCAATGTACTACTGAAAGGAAATACACAGTACCTCCAGAACCTCCAGATCCTATTTTAGAGAAGGCAACTATCTATCATAAACATGCCTCTAATAAGCCTGAGTTAGAGAAACACAGAGCCTAGAGTGAAGGCTTCTAATGAAGAGGCAGCTTCATACAGTAAGTCCCCTAAACACAAAGAAGTTCCATTCTAAGAGCATGTTCATAAGTCCAATTTGTTCATAAGTCCAATCTGTAAGTCCAACAAAGTTAGTCTAGGTTCCCAATTAACACAATCAGCTATGTAGTACTGTACTGTAATAGGTGTATAATGCTTTTATAATATATAATGCTGCTGCTGCTGCTGCTGCTGCTGCTAAGTCGCTTCAGTCGTGTCCAACTCTGTACAACCCCATAGACAGCAGCCCACCAGGCTCCCCTGTCCCTGGGATTCTCCAGGCAAGAACACTGGAGTGAGTTGCCATTGCCTTCTCCAATGCATGAAAGTGAAAAGTGAAAGGGAAATCGCTCAGTTGTGTCAGACTCTTAGTGACCCCATGGACTGCAGCTTACCAGGCTCCTCCATCCATGGGATTTTCCAGATATAATAACACAAACAATGTGCAGATAAGAAAATAAAGACAAAATATAAAGAAAACATTTTTAATCTTATAGTAGTACAGTACCTTGAGGAGTACAGTAGAGTACAGTCCAACAGTTGGCATAGAGGGGCACATTCGAGCCTGAAAAATTTGCAACTTGAAGGTTCCTATGTAGGGCCCTTAAGATATATCCAGCTTGCTACAGGATAATTCTGCATGGGCCTCTCTTGTGTCTGCATATTTCTCTAGGGCTTTCTGTTGAAGTTAACTGTTTCAGATAAACATTTCAAGGATGTTTGTATGGTGAACAGCTCTGGAAGATAGAGCTAGATGCACCCCCTCCCCACTGTAACTCTTGAACAAAGGTTAGGTACCCATACTGCTCCATACGCTGCTATCCATACTATAAAAGATCTAGGTTCCCTAAGCTCAGTACTCTTATCCTGAAGTGCAACCTACTGCCTCGGCAGGTGTCACCAGACCCTGTTCACATCACCCTGTTGGCATTGCAGCTTTGGGAAATGGTGCAAAAATGCTAACACTTTGGCCATTGCTCTTTCTGTGAGTAATCAGCTGTCCTTTGCCGATGATTTTGGAGTCCTGTGTCTTCCATTCAGCATCCAAAAAACTGGGGCAGGTTGACTTTGTTAATTTAGATCTGGGGAAAAATAACAGAGCATTCATGATTTTTTAAAATTTATTTTTAATTGGATACTTGCTTTACAGTGATGTGTTGTACATCAACATAAATCAGCCATAGGTATATGTACGTCCTCCTGGCTTTGGAACCTGCCTTCCACCTCCCTTCCCATCCCACCCCTCTAAGTTGTCACAGAGCTCCATGTTGGAGCTCCCCAAGTCATACAGCAAATTCCCACTGGCTATCTCTTTGACATATGGTAACATATACGTTTCAATGCCACCCTCTCAATTCATCCCACCCTCTCCTTTCCCAACTGTGTCCACAGTCTGTTCTCTAAGTCTGCATATCCACTGCTGTCCTGCAAACAGGTTCATCAATACCATCTTTCTAGATTCTATATATATGTGTAAATATATGATATTTGTTTTCCTCTTTCTAACTTACTTCACTTTGTATAATAGGCTCTAGGTTCATCTACCTCATTAGAACAGACTCAAATGCATTCCTTTTTATGGCTGAGTAATATTCCATTGTATATATGTACCACAACTTCTTTATCCATTCATCTGCAGATGAACATCTAGGTTGCTTCTAGTTATTGTAAATAGTGCTGCAATGAACACTGGGGTATGTGTGCTTTTGAAGTTATGGTTTTCTCAAGGTATATGCCCAGTAGCGGGATTGTTGAGACCATTCTTGATTCTTGACACTGCTTTCCCTCATCTCAGTATCCAGCACGGTTTGCTCCTTTATGACATGCTATCTTGGAAATTATTCTTTTCCTTCTGAGCAGTTGTTTTGGTATTTGTACCTTCTGTACTTACACTAGTATGAGTATTTGGTATATATTAATCTTCTCCACTAGACTTACTGAAACTAGGGTTATGTACTTAGGTTTAACTTATTTTGTTCATGTTTGAAATTTTAGTGCCCTGCAGAAAGCCTGGCACATGGTCAGAACTTAACAAAATTTAGTGACTGATGGAAGCAATGGAGACTTCATTGGTTAGTTTTTGTGGCAAGTTGGATTTCCTGGGAAAAAGACTCTGAGAAAGAGAAAAAAAATGCAGAAAGTCTAATGGGATAAACTTCTGTGGAAAGTAGGAGAAGAAAGCAAGACTGGATAAAAGGATTCATTCTCAAGAAATTCCTATCCATTCCATCAGGGAACTTCCTTCAGAGTTGTACTGAGTTGAGGCAAGTAGCCCTCATTGACCATCTGTTGGATGCAGGCTTCCCTGGTTAGGCCATTTCAAAGAGGACCGATGTTGAGGGCTATATTCAGGTGGTATTCCAACATCTGGGTTAATAACTGAAAGATGCTTTGGGAGGTATATCACACAGTACACCCCTGTGACCTTCAGTATGTTTATGTTCTTGGTACAAGAGTCAATGAGGGATGGTCTTTCTCTTACTGTTGCTTTCTGTGGCTCCAGTGAGCAGTTTGGAGTGGGGAGTATGGTATCTCATTCATACAAACTTTTAAGAAGCTCACCCTGTTTCCCATGGAATGTGAAATGACACACACGTACTAAAAAGGCTTGGTGGAGGGTGATAGAATAATCTATTTAAGAACCACGTGATTCAAGTACCTGAAGACCACTCTCATGTGCACGAGTTTTTGACATAAAGGAAGAAGAACTTGAGTATTCTGTTTTAAAATTTTCAACATATATTTTTTTAAAATTTATTTATTTATTTATTTTTAATTTTTACTTTACAATTCAACATATTTATTTTTTAAAAATTTTGGCTGTCCTGGGTCTTCATTGCCATGCGGGCTTTTCTCTAGTTGCGGAGTGTGTGGGCTTCTCATCATAGTGACTTTTCTTATTGAAGAACACAGGCTGTAGGGCAAGAGGGCTCAGCAGTTGTGACACCTGGGCTTAGTTGCTCCTTGGCCTGTGGGATCTTCCTGGATGAGGGATCAAACCTCTGTCTCCTGCATCGGCAGGAGGATTCTTTAGCCCTGAGTCACCAGAGAAGCACTTGAGCATCCATTTCTTATTCCTCCTTCCCACATGTTCTGTGCTTCAAATGCCTTGAAATCTACATACAATACCTGGCTTTTCCCCCTACATTTCAGTTCAGTTCAGTTCAGATGATCAGTCATGTCCGACTCTTTGTGACCCCATGGACCACAGAATGCCAGACCTCCCTGTCCATCACCAACTCCCAGAGTTTACCCAAACTCATGTCCATCGAGTCGGTGATGCCATCCAACCATCTCATCCTCTGTCGTCCCCTTCTCCTCCTGTTCTCAATCTTTCCCAGCATCAGGGTCTTTTCAAATGAGTCAACTCTTTGCATCAGGTGGCCAAAGTTTTGGAGTTTTCAGCTTCAACATCAGTCCTCCAATGAATACCCAGGACTGATTTCCTTTAGGATGGACTGATTGGGCCTCCTTGCAGTCCAAGGGACTCTCAAGAGTCTTCTCCAACACCACAGTTCAAAAGCATCAGTTCTTTGGTGCTCAGCTTTCTTTATAGTCCAACTCTCACATCCATACATGACCACTGGAAAAACCATAGCCTTGGCTAGACGGACCTTTGTTGGCAAAGTAACGTCTCTGCTTTTTAACATGCTATCTAGGTTGGTCATAACTTTCCTTCCAAGGAGTAAGTGTCTTTTAATTTCATGGCTGCAATCACCATTTGCAGTGATTTTGGAGCCCCCCAAAATAAAGTCGGCCACTGTTTCCACTGTTTCCCCATCTGTTTGCCACGAAGTGATGGGACCATGATGCCCATGGGACTAAGATGCCATGATCTTAGTTTTCTGAATGTTGAGCTTTAAGCCAACTTTCTCACTCTCCTCTTTCACTTTCATCAAGAGGCTCTTGAGTTCTTCTTCACTTTCTGCCATAAGGGTGGTGTCATCTGCATATCTAAAGTATTGATATTTCTCCCGGCAATCTTGATTCCAGCTTGTACTTCCTCCAGCCCAGCGTTTCTCATGATGTACTCTGCATAGAAGTTAAATAAGCAGGGTGACAATATACAGCCTTGACAAACTCATTTCCTGATTTGGACCAGTCTGTTGTTCCGTGTCCAGTTCTAACTGTTACTTCCTGACTTGCATACAGATTTCTCAAGAGGCAGGTCAGGTGGTCTGGTATTCCCATCTCTTTTAGAATTTTCCACAGTTTATTGTGATCCACATAGTCAAAGGCTTTGGCCTAGTCAATAAAGCGGAAATAGATGTTTTTCTGTTTTTCCTACATTTAAACCCTTGCAAGTGCTGTTTCCTGGGACCAAAATGCCAGTGTCTCTATCTTGCCTCCCTCACTATTTTCTATCCTGTTCTAAGCATGCTTTGAGACTCAGCTCAAATGATGCATCTTTTACAAAACATTTTCTGAATTTCTCCCCCGACTTTCCCAGCAGGCTTCTTTGTCCGCTGGGTGTTTTGTAGAGACTTCCCCTTAGCCATTTTCACTTGGCTGTGATTTCATTATGTCTCTATTAAGGGACTGAGTATTTCTTGTGGGCAGAGACTATATTTTACTCACGTATCCCCACACCTGATCACAAGGCCTGGTACCACTGCCATGCAGGAGTTGGCTCCTAATGACCTGTGTGTGCCAAAGTTTAAATTTTCAGGAAGATTATGAGTGGGTTGTACATTATAGCCATTACTAGACACAGAATTACATAAAACTGTCATTAAATACATTTTATCAAAAGACAAAGAAATACTACAGACTCACCTCTTCCCAGTCATTTTTATGCCTTTTGCTGTTAGTCATGCTGTTGAAGTTATCTCCATCTCCATTGTCCGTAGAGACTACCTACTATAAAGGGATGAGCACTGAGCATCCATTGCCAGCTCCATGTTTAATGACGTCATGCTGGTCGATTGAAACTGGCCACACACAGTTAGAGGAATTTCCTATGGACACTGCCAAATACTACAAACCAGGGCTCCATCTCAACTGGAACAGATTGCTGAACATTTCATAAGCACGTCGTTTCTGTACCTGCCACAAAAATGGTGCTTGATGAATTTCAGCTGAAGTAAAGGAATAGGAATTTTGGAAAATTTCATTTAGGCTGAGCATGACGTGGGCAGCTGTGGAAGCCCAGAAGGAGATTGGATCTGGGATTGTTAAGGATTACAACTAGGGGGACGAGCCCATGGTCAACCACTTAAATAACTATTCTCACTTTACCTACAATAGGTTCTTTTTTTAAAAAACAAAAAACATATCCTTTAAATTTTGTTTTAATTTTATTTTTAATCTGAGGATAATTACTTTACAATATTGCGATGATTTCTGCCATACCTCAGCGTGAATCAGCCATAGGTTTACACATGTCCCCTCCCTCTAAAATCTTCCTCCCTCCCCATCCCACCCCTCTAGGTTGTCACAGAGTGTAGGCTTTGGGTTCCCTGTGTCATGCAGCAAATTCCCACTTGCTATCTGTTTTGCATACGGTAATGTATATGTTTTCATGCGACTCTCTCAAATCATCCCACCTTCTCCCTCTCCCACTGTGTCCAAAATTCTCTTCTCTATGTCTTTGAAAAAAGAAATTACTCATTTATTTTTGGCTCTGCTGGGTCTTCATAGCTGCCAGGGCTTTCTTTAGTTTTGGTGAGCAGGGGCTACTCTTTGCTTCAGGGCGCAGGCTTCTCATTGCAGTGGCTTCTCTCCTTACAGAGCGCAGGCTCTAGGGCATGCGGACTTCAGTACTTGTGGCGTTCAGGCTTAGTTGTCCTGTGGCATGTGCAGTCTTCCCTGATTAGGGATCGGACCCTTGTGCCCTGCCTCAGCAGGTGGATTCTTACCCACTGGACCACCAGGGAAGTCCTGCAATATATTCTTGCAATGAGCAATGTATGGGACCTGGCATGTTTTCAAACCTGCTCTTCAGGGTCTGACACTTGATATTTAGTCTCTAAGTTAATTCCAGAAGCTGATGGTATCTGCAATAGAATGTTCACTGAGAAAGATTAACTTTTATTGTCTTAATTTTTAGCTGAAATCTCAAGACAGGCCCTGAGCGACTGCATGAAATTTTAATTGCAAACATGATTTCTTTTGATTGCCATATGGCTATATCATGATGTATATTTACTCTTTCTGAACCACTGGGTGTGAATATCCTAGGATGACAGATACAGTTAGTGGTGCTGTTGTTGAGGTCTCTGGATGGGATGGTGGATGTTTTCTTAATGTGTAGAGATCAAGGGCTGTGTCTGCAGAACCAAGTGAGCTGAGAGATAGGAGGAATTACTTGTGATTCTGCCCCAAATGTCAGGGTCTGAGGAGGACGGGTTGGTGCATGAGGTTGAAGTGGCAGCTGAGTCTCTGTTTCATTTAAATATATGGGGCTTCTCTATTCTCTCCTATTCTGGGCCAAAGGAAACATTTTAATATATTTGTTAACATGAAAGCTACTTTTTATTTCCTTATTATGATGTAAATTTATACTTCTCCTAAAATAAAATTAAAAAAGCAATACAACAAGAAATAAACTTTTCATGCCTGTTCAGGTGTGTCTATCTCTTTGCAGACCCCATGGACTGTAGCCCACCAGACTCCTTTGTCCATGGAATTTTCCACACAAGAATAGTGGAGTAGGTTGCAGGGGATATTCCTGACCCAGGGATCGAACCCATGTCTCTTGTGTCTCCTGCACTGGCAGGCAGATTCTTTACCGCTGCGCCACCTGGGAAGCACAAGAAATAAGAAAGTAAAAATATAAATCACCTGATGTCCTATCATTTGGGGATAACTCTTTAAACATTTTCATATTTATCTATCCAGATTTTCAGTACATTCTTGGTCCTACTTGTCCAAAAGATTGGATTGAATTTTAGTTTCCATGGTTGATATTTACAAATACTAAATTTCCTGCAGGTCCTACATATAATAAATAGCATTTTAATATTATGTTTCACGGAACACCAGCCTCATGGAGGCTCTGATGTGTTTTTATTTTTATGAGGCAAATATTCTCGGACTTATTTGTCATTGTTCTGTTTGTAGAGTTTTGTTTTTGCTTTGCCTATACTGTGTGGCATGTGGGAATCTTAGTTCCCCTGACCATGGCTCAAACCCTCGCCCCATACAGTGGAAGCACAGAGTCCTATCTACTGGATTTGAGAGACCTGCACACTAGTATGGAGCTGTGACTACCTGTTTCCACTGGAAGTTACGGGAGTGGATTGAAGAGGTGGGAAAATGTGGGGTCCTTTGGCTCCTTACTGTTGCTGGCGGAAGCTGGAAATGCATGATGGGTTTTTAGTTTTTGGCTCACTCATTCAATACACATTCCACTGACAATGTATCAGGTTCTGGTGTCCCAGAGAAGAGTAAGACAGAGCCACTACTCACATCCTAGTAGTAGACACAGAATGGAATAAAATAAATAATAATAGGGCTTGGTAATTGCTATTATGGGAGTTTTACTTTTTATTATTTTAAAGATAACTATATATATATATATATATATATATATATATATATATAGTTTTTTGGTGTGGACCATTTTTAAAGTCTTTTTTGAATTTTTTGCAGCACTGCTTCTCTTTTCTGTTTTTCATTTTTTGGCTGTGAGGCATGGGGGATCTTAGCTCCCTGACCAGGGATTGAACCTGTACCCCCTGTTTGGAAGGCAAAGTCTTAACTGGACCGCTAGGGGAGTCCCTTATATGGGGATTTTAAACAGAGATCTGTGGGACCACAGAGGATATAGTCATTATCTTTCTGGGAGGAAGTAGGGTAGTATGTGTCCCTATGTGCTAAGTTGCTTCAGTTGCATCCGACTCTTCACGACTCCATGGACTATTACCCGCCAGACTCCTCTGTCCATGAGATTCTCCAGGCAAGAATACTGGAGTGGATTGTCATGCTCTTCTCCAGGGCATCTTCCCGACCCAGGTATCGTACCCACATCTCTTAGCTTCCAGCGTTGGCAGGCAAGTTTGAGTTCTTTACCACTAAGGTCACCTGGGAAGCCTAATTACTTAAATCCTTTTCTTTAACTAATGAAAACTCAACATTACCTTAAGCACAAAACAAAAACAATCCAAACTCTCAAATACAGTCACTCAGAGTATGCCTCTTATTCTCCTTGTCTATTTCTTCCTTGGTGAAGGTTTAATTCTTCCGGAAGCTCTCTCCATAATGTGGCAAAAGTGGTCGTCTCCAGTTGTTGGATGATTTTTATCAGACTCTTTATTCATGCCTCTATTCTGGAGTGTGGAGGAGTACACTGGCCCAGCTGCTGCAGCACGTCCACATTTGAATTAGTTCCTGTGTCTAGGGCCAAGCCATTCTTACTGGCCAGGCTTAGATCATGTTGTTACTGACCAGGGTTATTGGCCTTCCCCATTTAATAGGAATTAACTAGATGCCAGACAAGAAATTCAGGCAAGGCTTTACAGGGGCGCCTGCTGCAGCAGGAAGGGGCAGGAACAAACAACAGATTCCCTTGCTGGCTTGCTTACTTCCGGACAGGTGGGTGAGCTTGTTCCTTATATGGGGTGGAGGTGGGGCGGGGTGAGCTAGGGGTCAGGCTGGAGGCGTGGCTTAGGTGTTTGGCTCAAAGGAGATCAGCCCTGGGTATTCTTTGGAAGGAATGATGCTAAAGCTGAAACTCCAGTACTTTGGCCACCTTATGCGAAGAGTTGACTCATAGGAAAAGACTCTGATGCTGGGAGGGCTTGGGGGCAGGAGGAAAAGGGGACGACAGAGGATGAGATGGCTGGATGGCATCACTGACTCGATGGACGTGAGTTTGAGTGAACTCCGGGAGTTGGTGATGGACAGGGAGACCTGGCGTGCTGCAATTCATGGGGTCGCAAAGAGTCGGACACGACTGAGCGACTGAACTGAACTGAACTTAGGTGGTGTTGAGTGCAAGGGCCATGCGCAGTACCCTGCTATGGCTCCTGACACCTTGTTTCTGCTCCAGGCTCTTAAAAAGTGGCGGATGGGTTTTTTTGGTCTCTGTATATTTTGGGTCCAGGATTTGCCCCAACTGCGCATGCACACAATTATTTTCAGTCCCATACCGTTTCTTTGTACTTTTAGCTGGAGGAGAGATGTGTCCCGGTGCGGGCACTGCAGCACCGCAGCCAACAGGCCCAGGTCTCAGGTCCCAGCCTGTCTCAGTGGAATCTCTCCTATAACCTCTTTTGAATTGTACGCGCTGAGAGTAGGGAAAGGAGTCACCCTGAAATGGAAGGAGTGGACGCTGGCAGCTGCCTCCTACACGAAGGACTCACCCTGGAGGTGACACTTGGCTTGCACTTGGCAGGGTGAACTTTTACCAGGTAAAAGCTTTGGGTGTCAGGGGCGTGATGTAGATGGCTGAATTAGGGTATGCAAAAGAGAAAGGGGATTTGCCTGAGGCTAGAAACAGCGGGCATAGGAGTCCAGATTGCGAAAGACTGTTTTGACTAGACCAAGAAATTGGTATTTATCCTTCTACGTTAGTCCTTCTAGGTTAGCTTTGATTGATAGGAAGACAGCTCTGGTGAGAGAAAAGAAGATGGCTGTGAATGGAGAGAACCTGGTTTTGTCAGAAAGATGGGTTGTCTGAGGGTTGCCAGCTGCAAAGTGGTGGCTCGGGGCTCCTGGGCTGAGGATTGTGAGAGAAAAAAATGCCAATGGATTAGCAACACACAACATCTGATTTGAGGGCTTCTCAGGTGGCTCAGTAGAGAAGGCAATGGCACCCCACTCCAGTACTCTTGCCTGGAAACTCCCATGGACGGAGGAGCCTGGTAGGCTGCAGTCCATGGGGTCGCTAAGAGTTGGACATGACTCAGTGATTTCACTTTCACTTTTCACTTTCATGCATTGGAGAAGGAAATGGCAACCCACTCCAGTGTTCTTGCCTGGAGAATCCCAGGGATGGAGGAGCCTGGTGGGCTGCCGTCTATGGGGTCGCACAGAGTTGGACACGAATGAAGCGACTTAGCAGCAGCAGCAGGTAGCTCAGTGGTAAAGAATCTGCCTGCCAATGCAGCAGAGTTGGGTTCAACTCCCTGGGTCGGGAAGATTCCACCCCCCCCGGCCCCAGAAGGAAATGGCAACCCAATTCCAGTATTCTTACCTGGGAAATCCCATGGACAGAGGAGTCTTCTGGACTCTAGTCCATGGCATCACAAAAGACTAACCAGCTATGCAAAAGAGTTAAACATGACTTACCAACTAAACAACAACAACAATCATCTGATTTAGGTTGGAGAGTCATGGCATACAGGCTATGTATTCCATGATACTTCCAAGCTATGCCAATGAAGAATTATCAAAGTACCCCTGCCACCCCAGCTGTTTCCTTTTCTTTCCAAAAAGGAGAAAGAAAATCTCAGTGACTTCATGTTCCTTATTATTTATTGATTTACTACCACCATTGTCTGATTATTTATTGATAATAGACTAGAAAAACTCATACTTTCATATGGCTTCTTTTATATATCAGTGAAACAATTGAACATTGCTATTTGCTCCAATATAAATGCAATATAGTTTTTGTAGAAGTAGGAAATTCTTGTTTGAAAAGGTCTTCCTCAGAGGGTTTTAGAAAACATACTGCATGGTATTCTCTGTGGTCACAGCCATCTCAGGCCCCCTGCTCTTTGGTCTTGGCTTATAAATTTTCATCTCATTTCTCTGGGCTTACGTTTTAAGGCTTAATAATAAATGGTGTTAGATTGAACTGCCTCTTTGTAGGTTTTCTATTCTTAGCATATGGGTGAATAGATTAATTTATCACGCTATTAATCTGTCACCCTTCAGCAGCCATAAATTCAATTTCATACATTAACATGTGACTCCCGAGGGGGTAGGGTAGATCTCAGGCCACAAATAACAAGTTATTAAAGTTGGAGATGAATGTGTGAATAACTGTGAGGAACAGAATTAACTCATGAAATTTTTAAAATGACTATTTTTAAATGGACAGCCCATGAGTACCCTCTTCACATGTGTCAACTAAGAAAAGCAGGGCCACCTGATTCTTCAAGCTTGGACCTTTACCTGACTTTTGAACTTTTCCTCTGAATTCAGTCCCCTTCTATGCCATATCCCTGAGATCCTCAATTCTGTTGACAGTTCCTTTGAAGGTGCCATCCTGTTTCAAAAGGATGTTTCCATTCATGCCATTGCATCTCCCTGGCATGATCTTCTCACCCCGTCTGCTTACTTACCATTTTCCAAAGCCCAATTCATTTGTCATTTCTGAGAGGCATGACTCCATGACGCTCTTCCTTCTTTCCTTCCTCCACGTTAAATGTTCTTCCATGATTTCCCTGATCCTGCCTGATGGTTCTTTTACACTTATTTAGCTGTCTTTGCCACTTGCCTGTGAGCTTAGGTGGGACATGCATTATCTTCTATTGTGGTACTCTGCGGTGCACTGGGAGATCAATCAATGCCTGCTGGATTGATTTGAAAGCCAGTGTCCCAGGTGTCCCAGAAGCCTCTTGTAAGTCTGAGTAAATAGTGAAAAAACAAATTGAGAATAGCTCCACTTTCACAGTCTTCTGCTGCCAGAGGTGTGAAAGACCTCAGTATGAAGAGGTTTCTAATTCAGGATGTTCCAGTGGAGTCCATATTCCTCTTATTTTACTTTTGGCTGGTTGGATAAAAGCACAGTTGCTTCTGAAATGGAACAGTGGATCAGGGATGTGTTATTCACTTCCATTAACATCTGTCTCTTCCTAAGTGCCTGGGAACGTGGGCACTCTTTGCATCTCGTTGTGGTGGCTACCCGGGGTCAGAGGCTTTGATTTCTGATGCTCTGTGTGTAGCCTCCAGTGGACCACATTCTGCTTGCTCTTCCTGGTGATGTTTTATTCATTAGAGTGTGGCCAAATGGAAATTATATCTGTGGCTGTTAACAATCTGTACTAAAGCGAACTTCTGGATATTAAACAAAAAAAAAAAGAACCCAAGCTAAGGTGCAGGAATTGAGCTATTTATTTCTCCCTTCCTGACTTCAAAACGGGACTGGAGCAAAACATGTTTAGGGACTCTTGCCTGTAATCGGAAAGTACCTCCCTGGTTACCCCATATAAAGTACTGTCCTATCCCTCTTCTTTTACTCTGCCTGATTTTTTTTTTTTTTTGGCTGCACTGCTTGGCATGTGGAACTTCCCTAACCACAGATCGAACCCGTGCCCCCTGCATTGTGAGCACACAGTAGGTGCTTAATAAATCCATGCTGATTAAATGGAAGATTGTACTTATTACTACTTCTCATAGAGCCCTCACCACATACTGTCCCAGGCAAGGTGGTGAATATTTGTGCTACATTACTTTGCATCTTTCTCACACCATGCAACCAGTAGAGTATTGTGCCATTTCCACTTACCCTGGGGAGAAGTGAAGCTTAGAGAGATCTAGTAAGTTGCCTGAGGTTTCACAGATGGTCACTCGGTTCAGTTCAGTTCATTTCAGTCGCTCAATTGTGTCCAACTCTTTGTGACCCCATGAATCGCAGCACACCAGGCTTCCCTTTCTATCACCAACTCCTGGAGTTCACCCAAACCCGTGTGTATTGAGTTGGTGATGCCATCCGACCAACTCATCCTCTGTTGTCCCCTTCTCCTGCTGCCCTCAATCTTCCCCAGAATCAAGGTCTTTTCAAATGAGTCAGCTCTTCACATCAGGTGGCCGAAGTATTGGAATTTCAGCTTCAACATTGGTCCTATCAATGAACACTCAGGACTGATCCTCTTTAGGATGGACTGGTTGGATCTCCTTGCAGTCCAAGGGACTCTCGAGAGTCTTCTCCAACACCACAGTTCAAAAGCATCAATTCTTCGGCCCTCAGTTTTCTTTATAGTCCAACTCTCACATCCATACATGACCACTGGAAAAACCATAGCCTTGACTAGAGAGACCTTTGTTGGCAAAGTAATGTCTCTGCTTTTGAATATGCCATCTAGGTTGGTCATTACTTTCCTTCCAAGGAGTAAGCATCTCTTAATTTCATGAGCCTGAATTTTTAATCAGGATGCTGTTTGTGAAGGGTAGGTCTAGGTTTACAGTCTAATCTCTGAAGTTAAGTGATATTGTTTTCTGTGGAGTATTCTGTGGAGTATTTCTTCTTTTCCCCTCATAAAAATAGTAATTGCTAAGACTTAGACATTTTTAGCTTTCAGGAACTGTATCAAGTCCTGTACCTAAATTATCTTATTTGGTCCTCAAAATAAATTCACACAGTAGATTTTATAATTCTCCTTGCACAGATGGAGAGAGGAGATTCAGGTAGGTTAAGTGACTTATAGCCACTTTGCTGATAAATAGTATAGTTGGTGTCTGTTTGCTGATCTGTAATGCTGTGTTCTTTCTCCAGAAATTCCCTATGTGCTGTTTTATACCCAAGCAGAAGGAATTACTGGTACAGTCTTAAGAAATTAATGTCTATACAATGGAAAGGATTAATCTCAGGGATTAATCTTAGTCGCATGGAGAGAAGTGCATTAGTGCATTGGAGGCACATTCTAAGAGGAAATGCCAAATCAGAGAGAGGGAAGAGGGGTTCAGGAGCCCTTTATTTGAATGGATTGAACAAACGAGATGCTTGCTTGTAGAAGGAAAAACATAGGTGAGGGGCAGAGATAGAATCTGAAATAGAGTCAGAAGAGGAAGGAACAGATTTGCTATTTATTGAAGGTAGTATATCAAGGTGATTATAAACTCAAGTCCTACATTTAAATTTCCTAGGTTGATATCCTAGCTTACCTTATTACCTGCTATCCTTGGGCAACTTATGTTACCTCTGCCTCTTTTGTCTTATCTCTTAAATGGGGACAGTCCTAGTTGCTCACTGTACTGAATGGGAACTAGTGGAGATGATGCATGAAAGCCCTTAGCACGGGGCCTCACATAGTATTGTTGTTTAGTTGCTCAGTCGTGTCCGGCTCTTTGTGACCCTGTGGACTGTAGCCCACACAGAGGTGTCCATGGGATTTCCCGGGCAAGAATACTTGAGTGGATTGCCATTTCCTTCTCCCGGAGAATAGCAAGTACCCTAGAAATGTAAACTGTCGTTGTTACTGATAGTTGTGGATTCATAGTAGGAAAAAAGAGATGCTTGCGATGGATGAAGGCTCCTGGTGTGCCAGAGTTGTTAGCAGAAAGTGTGGGTTATCAGATTAGTTCAGTTCAGTTGCTCAGTCCTGTCCGACTCTTTGCGAGCCCATGAATCGCAGCACGCCAGGTCTCCCTGTCTATCACCAACACCCAGAGTTCACTCAGATTCACGTCCATCGAGTCAGTGATGCCATCCAGCCATCTCATCCTCGGTCGTCCCCTTCTCCTCCTGCCCCCAATCCCTCCCAGCATCAGAGTCTTTTCCAATGAGTCAACACTTCGCATGAGCTGGCCAAAGTACTGGAGTTTCAGCTTTAGCATCGTTCCTTCCAAAGAAATCCCAGGGTTGATCTCCTTCAGAATGGACTGGTTGGATTTCCTTGCAGTCCAAGGGACTCTCAAGAGCCTTCTCCAACACCACAGTTCAAACGCATCAATTCTTCGACGCTCAGCCTTCTTCACAGTCCAACTCTCACATCCATACATGACCACAGGAAAAACCATACCCTTGACTAGACGGACCTTAGTTGGAAAAGTAATGTCTCTGCTTTTGAATATGCTATTTAGGTTGGTCATAACTTTCCATCCAAGGACTAAGCGTCTTTTAATTTCATGGCTGCAGTCACCATCTGCAGTGATTTTGGAGCCCCCCAAAATAAAGTCTGACACTGTTTCCACTGTTTCTCCATCTATTTGCCATGAAGTGATGGGACCGGATGCCATGATCTTCGTTTTCTGAATGTTGAGCTTTAAGCCAACTTTTTCACTCTCCTCTTTCACTTTCATCAAGAGGCTTTTTAGTTCCTCTTCACTTTCTGCCATAAGGGTGGTGTCATCTGCATATCTGAGGTTATTGATATTTCTCCCAGCAATCTTGATTCCAGCTTGTGTTTCTTCCAGTCCAGCATTTCTCATGATGTACTCTGCATAGAAGTTAAATAAGCAGGGTGACAATATACAGCCTTGACGTACTGCTTTTCCTATTTGGAACCAGTCTGTTGTTCCATGTCCAGTTCTAACTGTTGCTTCCTGACCTGCATACAGATTTCTCAAGAGGCAGGTCAGGTGGTCTGGTAGTCCCAACTCTCTCAGAATTTTCCACAGTTTATTGTGATCCACACAGTCAAAGGCTTTGGCATAGTCAATAAAACAGAAATAGATGTTTTTCTGGAACTCTCTTGCTTTTTCCATGATCCAGTGGATGTTGGCAATTTGATCTCTGGTTCCTCTGCCTTTTCTAAAACCAGCTTGAACATCAGGAAGTTCACTGTTCACGTATTGCTGAAGCCTGGCTTGGAGAATTTTGAACATTACTTTACTAGCATGTGAGATGAGTGCAATTGTGTGGTAGTTTGAGCATTCTCTGGCTTTGCCTTTCTTTGGGATTGGAATGAAAACTGACCTTTTCCAGTCCTGTGGCCACTGCTGAGTTTTCCAAATTTGCTGGCATATTGAGTGCAGCACTTTCACAGCATCATCTTTCAGGATTTGAAATAGCTCAACTGGAATTCTATCACCTCCGCTAGCTTTGTTCGTAGTGATGCTTTCTAAGGCCCACTTGACTTCACATTCCAGGATGTCTGGCTCTAGATGAGTGATCACACCATCGTAATTATCCGGGTCATGAAGATCTTTTTTGTACAGTTCTTCTGTGTATTCTTGCCACCTCTTCTTAATATCTTCTGTTTCCGTTAGGTCCAGACCATTTCTGTCCTTTATCGAACCCATCTTTGCATGAAATGTTCTGTTGGTATCTCTAATTTTCTTGAAGAGATCTCTAGTCTTTCCCATTCTGTTGTTTTCCTCTATTTCTTTGCACTGATCATTGAAGAAGGCTTTCTTATCTCTTCTTGCTATTCTTTGGAACTCTGCATTCAGATGCTTCTATCTTTCCTTTTCTCCTTTGCTTTTCGCCTCTCTTCTTTTCACAGCTATTTGTAAGCCCTCCCCAGACAGCCATTTTGCTTTTTTGCATTTCTTTTCCATGGGGATGGTCTTGATCCCTGTCTCCTGTACAATGTCATGAACCTCATTCCATAGTTCATCAGGCACTCTATCTATCAGATCTAGGCCCTTAAATCTATTTCTCACTTCCACTGTATAATCATAAGGGATTTGATTTAGGTCATACCTGAATGGTCTAATGGTTTTCCCTACTTTCTTCAAATTTGGTAATAAGGAGTTCATGATCTGAGCCACAGTCAGCTCCTGGTCTTGTTTTTGTTGACTGTATAGAGCTTCTCCATCTTTGGCTGCAAAGAATATAATCAGTCAGATTTCATATATCATGTGTAGAGTCTTCTCTTGTGTTATCAGATTAAACAGCTTCAATTTCTGGAAGAGATATGTGACCCTCAGAGAGAAGATTGTTCTATCTTGAGATTTTATATAGAGAGATACCTGCAGATCCAACACGGTCACCCAGCTCTTCAAATATATCTAAGGTTTTAAAATACCACTGGTGGCTATCCACCTGCCAGTGCAGTAGATGCAAGAGACTCGGGTTCCATCCCTGGGTCAGGAAGATTCCTTGGAAGAGGAAATAGTAACCCACTCCAGTCACTGGACAGTTCCATGGACTGAAGGGCCTGGTAGGCTACAGTCTATGGGGTTGCAAAAAGTCGGACATGGTTTAGTGATTAAACATCAACATCTAAGCTCTAGTTCAGCCATGGGAACACTGAATAGTATCAGTCCCAGGGATTGTGCCCTTGGCTAGACCCCGGAGTCACCACTCTGTCAACCTAACAGTGTTCTTGGATGGAGGGAGATAAAATTGAATGATATGAACCCCTGCATCCACCTGTCTTGCTGATACTACCATCAAATATGTCTAGAATCAACCACTTCTGCAAGTTCCAGTACTCTCCCTAGCTCTTGGCCTTGACATTCCTCATTTGTATTTACCATTGTGAGAATCTCCACAATGACCTTTTTATATTTTTAATTTTTTTTCAGTTTTAATTTCTTTATTGTATATTACAGTAATATATATCATGCATTAATGTATTATAGCAATACATGTATATGCATTTAAAAATATTTTTTTTTCTATTATGTTTTTAAAAATTTATTTCTAATTGGGGTATAATTGCTTTACAGTATTGTGTTGACTTCTGCCATACAATAGCGTGAATCAGCTATGAGTATACATATATTCTTTCCCTCTTGAACCTCCCTCCCACCCCTACTTCCACCCTTCTAGGTTATCACAGCAGACTGGCCTTCCTTGCAGCCACTTTTGCTCCTACAATCTATACAGCCACAGTTGGTTCTCATGATAGGAAATCAGTCAAGCTCCCCACACCCCACCCTATTTAGCATCTTCCAACCAGCTTCCTCTTGCACTTGGAACAGAATCAGAATACCTTGCCATCGCCTGCTGACCCTAGAGTATCTGCCATGTCCTCTTCTCTGATGTCACCCTGCCTTCACACTCCCACTTGCTCATAGGGAGTCCTTCTGGTTTCTTCCTGTTCTCACAAGTACCTGCCTAGTCCCTACCACTGGATCTTTGCATATGTTGTTCCACCAAATATTAATGGATGGCTTCTCCTTATCATTCACTTCTCTACCTAGCTGTCCCTTTCTTAGAGAGGCTGTTTGTCTCTCTGATGGCTCTGTTCTCTCCCATGGTGTAAGCTTCATGGAGCAGACCAACTTGCTAAAATTATCCTCAAGTTATTTGCTTCTTTAAGTAAATTCATTTCCAATGGGGGAATTTTTACTTGTGTCCTACTATATTCTTCACAAAGAGTTGGACATGACTGAGTGACTAAGCACAGCACAGCACATAGCCTTACTCTCAGAAATGATGTCTGTGTTTTGATAGGTGTACCTCGAATACTTATTGAATGAATGAATGGATCCCTTGTGAATGAGTGTTTATTTTGCCATAAGGGGTTTGTGTTCACAGTATAAACACTGAGGGCCACATCAGGAGGAGGGACTCATATACCCACTACAAGGTGTCCACATCAGAAACAAAGTCAGTAGCTGGATTTGGTCCTTGGTCAGCCAGCTGGCATCTCCATTTTAAAAATACTTCTCCTTCTGATTTTATAATTAAGTATTTTTTTTAACCAGTTAGCACTTTTTGGATGTGTGTATGCTCAGTTTTCAGAGAAGGCAATGGTATTCCACTCCAGTACTCTTACCTGGAAAATCCCATGGACGGAGGAGCCTGGTGGGCTGCAGTCCATGGGGTCGCTTAGAGTCGGACACGACTGAGCGACTTCACTTTCACTTTTCACTTTCATGCATTGGAGAAGGAAGTGGCAACCCACTCCAGTGTTCTTGCCTGGAGCATCCCAGGGATGGGGGAGCCTGGTGGGCTGCCGTCTATGGGGTCGCACAGAGTCGGACACGACTGAAGCGACTTAGCAGCAGCAGCATGCTCAGTTTTGTGTCTGACTCTTTGAGACCCCATGAACTGTAGCTCACCAGCCTTCCCTGTCCATGGGATTTTCTAGACAAGAATACTGGAATGGGTTGCCACTTGGATGTGTGTTTCCTTTCTATAAACACTTGTTGAGCGTCTGTTAACTTAGGATTTTTGTGTGTAATGAACCAAATTAGCACACATGTATAAAGAAGCAGGCTAGGATTTTGTTTTTAAGTGGAGAGAATTCTAATTCCTGCTTTGTTGCCTTCCTTCACCTAAGAATTTGTACATATATACAGTGTGGTTAATTGATCAGAGTTAAAGATAGGTTGTTTGCTATTTTGTTACTTTCTCATTAGAATATGAATGACACCTGCAAAGTCCCAAAGTCCCTTTTCTCTTAGTATTATTTTTGGATCCACAACACAGGTGTTCTTTGTAGAAGTATATTTCAATAGAGTATTTGTAAGTTCTACCTGCTGCTGCTGCTGCTGCTAAGTCGCTTCAGTCGTGTCCAACTCTATGCGACCCCATAGACGGCAGCCCACCAGGCTCCCCCATCCCTGGGATTCTCCAGGCAAGAACACTGGAGTGGGTTGCCATTTAAAAGAGGCTGGATGTTCCTAATTATTTCTAACAATAAATTTATTTTAGGGAATGTCTATTGAAAAGAAGACTACATTACTCACTATCCAGTGATAAATTAGAAGGGAGATGGTATATCCTAGAAATGATCATGGTAAATTTGTTCTCTGGGGGAAATTTTGGAATATATTTATTTTCCTGTTTCATGGGTACCCAGTGTAGAAATTTTTAAAAGATTGGCTACCTCTGTAATTTGTAATGACAAATTCACATCATTCAAGATTTGTAGAAGATAAAACTAACTATAAATGCAGATGATTTAGAAGTGAGATACGGTAGTTCTCACTGGCACAAATTGATCTCTGTTGAGCATCACAATGCCAGTGCAGGGATCTGGTGCCCGAGTCAACACAGGCCTGAGGCCAGGCATCGGCTCTCTAACTTGCATCTCCTGTGCAGGTAACTGATTCTAGCAGCACACTTCTGAGGTCCAGTGTGAATTATTGACCTCGTATAGACTTGTCCCCCAGCTACTATTTTAAATTTAGTTCAGTCTGAGAGTATCTGGGTTCTACTGTCTAAGGGCTCTGAGTTGCCTCTGTGAACTGTTGTATGATGTCAGACCATTAGCCCACCAACAAGCTGTGTATCACCCCAACTGCTCTGACCACCTCTTTTCTGCCTCAAGGTTTAGAGGCTGGAACTGAAGAGGTGAAATTAGACTGGCCTTTCACCCCCACCCTGACTCCCATTTGCTGTCAAGTTAAGACACAGTGACAGATGAGATAAACCTTTTGAAGTGCATATCTCTTCTCTTGACAAAAGTCTTTTCACTTTTACGATAGGTTCCTTTTAGCATCTTTCAGTGTGATAGGAAACCATTTGCAAATTTCCAAGCATTTAGACTTAGTGCCAAGGGGCAGAAGGGATGAGACCCATGTATCTTTATCTGTGTGTCTGTATCCATATCTTTGTCTGTATCTTTACATCTGCATCTGTATATCTGTCCTGCAGTGGTAAAGAATCTGCCTGCCAGCGCAGAAGAACTAGAAATGCAGATTCGATCCTTGGGTTGAAGAGATCCCCTGGAGGAGGGCATGACAACTCACTCCAGTATTCTTGCCTGGAGTATCCCATGGACAGAGGAGCCTGGTAGGCTACAATCTATGGGATCATGAAGAGTCAGACACAACTAAGCGTGCACACACACACACACACACAACATATATATCAATATCTATATATTTTTTAATATCTAGCTCCTTTTCCAGGGGTGCTCTTTCTGATAAGCCACTCCTCCTTTTAACCCTGGCTTAGTTGTCAGTCCGCTGCCACCAGTTAACATCACCTTATAAGCATGTGAACTGTGCCGATTCTGGAGCCCTGACTCAGACGCACTGAGTTGGAATCTCCCTGGGAGGAAGTTCGAGAGTCTCCCGTGTATACTGGGAGCAAGTATACACGCTGAAGTTGATCTTCCTTCCACTGAGTTCTCTTCATCTCTTTCACTGCAGCCTGGCCCACATTAGAATGAGGCCCTATTTCTGTTTAAATTTGCAGTGCGTCATACAGGGCTAATGATGTTGTTGACTGAAGGAATGCATGAGTGGATTTCTAGATCATTTGGTTCTGTCACTGACCTTGGAACATGATCTACTGAGATTACATTTCTTTGCTTTTAAACAGCACTATAGCCTAGAAAAGGACAGCAAAACCAAGACTCTTTAGGAAAGGCAGTTGATTTGAAAGCATGACACGTGAATGGGGCTAGCCAATTTTTCTTTCAGGACAGTTAGGTGAAATGACAGTGTCTGGCACATAGTAGATCTTTAGTAAATATTTGCTGAATAAATAAATGAATAAGTAAATAAAGGAGTAGTTCATTGAGGTTCATGAGAGGATGTTAAGGTTTTAGCAACTTTCTTAGGACTGATGTTTGTATCATCCCCAAATTCTTGTGTTGAATCCTTAAACTTCAGTCAATGGATTTGGAGACGGGGGTCTTTGAGATGTAATTTGGTTTAGATGAAGTCAGGGGGATGGGGACCCATTATGGGATTAGTGCCTTTATAAGAAGAGGTAGGAGAGAGGTGGTCTCTCTCTCTGCCATGTGAGGATATAACAAGAAGTCATCTATTTGGAAACCAGAAAGAGAGCCCTCATAAGAAATCAAATCTGCCAGCACCTTGATCTTGAACTTCAAACCTCCAGAGCCATTAGAAATACATATACATATCTATGCCTAAGCCACACGGTCTGATATTTTATTATAGGAGCCTGAGATGACATGTCATCATGTGGAAGGGAGGATTTCTTCCAGGGTTTTCTTGTCTGCTTCCTTACTGAATCTTCTGAGTCTAGAATAATCCTTGTCTTACACCAGGGGCTAAATAAATGTTTATTGAATGATGGAATATCCAAAGGAACAACTGCGATTGCGATGATTTCTAGATCACGAGAAAGACAAGGCAATCTTTAGGTGTCCTTTTTCATGGTTGAGTATTATTCCATTGTGCATACGTTCCACATCTTTATGCTTTCATCTCTTGATGGATTTAGGTTGCTTTCATGTTCTGGCTATTGTAAATAGTGCTGCAGTGATTATTGGGGGTGCATGCACCTTTTCTGAGTTATGCTTTTCTCCAGATAGATGCCCAGGAGTGGGAATGCTGGGTCATATGGTAGCTCTCTTTTTAGGTTTTTAAAGAAAACATCATCCTGTCATACTGAGTAAAATAAATCACACAGAGAGAAGCAAATATCAATGATATTGCTTATGTGTAAAATCTTAAAAAACGGTACAAATGAACTTACAAAACAAAAATAGAGTCACAGATAGAAAACAAACTTGCAGTTACCAGGGGGAAAGAAGGTGGGGGAGGGGTAAATTGGGAGATTGGACATATGGACACGACTATATGTAAACTAGATAACTAATAAGAACCTATTGAAAAGCACAGGGAACTCTACTCAATAGTTTGTAATGACCTGTATGGGAAAATAAAATGAGTGGATATATGTATAACTGACTCACTTTGATATACAGCAGAAACTAACACAACATTGTAAATCAAATATACTGCAATAAAAATGAGTTAAAAATAAATGTAAAAATGAAAAAGAATAAAATTCCTTAGTATTTAAGAAAAAAGACAGGGGCAACTGTGAGCAGTCAGGCCAGCTCTGTCTCCTTAAAGCCAACCTGCTCGCTCAGCACTCTGAACCAGCCCTTTTCCCTGTGGGCAGTCTCCTGGACAGATGTCCCCTGGGTTCCCCTGGGACATAGAAAGGGGGGCTTGAAAGCGAGATGGATGTGATGTGAGTGAGGGAAAGACCAGCCCGAGGGGCTTCAGAGTCACTCTAATAGGTGTCAGCTTTACGGACCTGTGGCTTTTCTGTCAATTTGGCCCCACTTTGGGGACTCATTAGGGAGAGAAGCTGCTGTCTCTACCACCACAGCCCCAGCCTCTCCAAGAAGCAGGTCAGTTAAGGGGGTTAGCCAGCCAAGGAGCAGTAACAAGGGGATAATTTGGAGTAAAATGTTAGCAGAGGTGCTTGGGAAATTCTCAGGTCACCCAACTCGCCAAATGTGGGTCTCTTCATCTGCAGAATGGAGAGAACAGTGTTGATATTAGTCACATGGAATTGTGATAATGAAGGTAAAAACCCTTCATTTCTTAACATCTGGTATAAATGCTAGCTCATCCTGTTCACCTTGTGGCTGCCTTTGGTTCATTTCAAGGAAGGACCGATGGTAGGAAGTGTACATGAGGAAAAGGTGTATGTCCAGGTATCTAATGACTCTCTACAGTATTCAGAAAGGCTTCCCTGGAGGGGTCCCTGGTGGCTTAGACGGTAAAGCATCTGACTACAATGCAGGAGACCCGGGTTCGAACCCTGGGTCGGGAAGATCCCCTGGAGAAGGAAATGGCAATCCACTCCAGTACTATTGCCTAGAAAATCCCATGGACAGAGGAGCCTGGTAGGCTACAGTCCATGGGGTCACAAAGAGTGGGACACGACTGAGCGACTTCTCCCCTTCACCCCCTGGTGGCTCAGTTGTAAAAAACCAACCTGCCAATGCAGGAGACATGGGGTTGATCTATGATTGGGGAAGATCCCCTGCTGAAGGAAATGGCAACCCACTCTAGTATTCTTGCCTGGAGAATGTCACAGAGAGAGGAGCATGCCTGGCTACAGTCCATGGGGTCTCAAAGAGTCAGATAAGACTTTGCAACTAAAGAATAAACAATAGAATAAAGTAGAGACATAATTGCTTTAAGAAAAGAACCAGAGAAGCTGTCGGTGGATCAAAGGACATATCAGTTCAGTATCAGTTCAATTGCTCAGTTGTGTCCGACTCTTTGTGACCCCATGGACTACAGCATGCCAAGCTTCCCTGTCCAGCACCAACTCTTGGAGCTTGCTCAAGCTCATGTCCATCGAGTTGGTGATGCCATGCAACCATTTCATCCTCTGTCATTGCCTTCTCCTCCCGTCTTCAATCTCTCCCAGGATCAGGGTCTTTTCCAGTGAGTCAGTTATTCACATCAGGTGCCCAAAGTATTGGAGTTTCAGCTTCAGCATCAGTCCTTCCAATGAATATTCAGGACTGATTTTCTTTAGGATGGACTGGTTTGATTTCCTTGCTGTCCAAGGGACTCTCAAAAGTCTTCTCCAATACCACAGTTCAAAAGCATCAATTCTTCGGTGCTTAAGTTTCTTTATGGTCCAGCTCTCACATCCATACATGACAACTGGAAAAATCATAGGTTTGACTGGAAGGGCATTTGTTGGCTTAGTTTAATGGCTGGAGTCACCATCTGCAGAGATTTTGGAGCCCAGGAAAGTAAAGTCTGTCACTGGTTCCTTGTTTCCCCATCTATTTGCCATTGAAGTGATGGGACCAGATGCCATGATCTTCATTTTTTGAATGTTGAATTTTAAGCCAACTTTTTCACTCTTTTCTTTCATTTTCATCAAGAGACACTTTAATTCCTGTTTGCTTTCTGCCATAAGGGTAGTGTCGTCTGCATATCTGAGGTTGTTGATATTTCTCCCAATCTTGATTCCAGCTTGTGCTTCATCCAGCCTGGCATTTCACATGATGTACCTGGTGGGCTACCGTCCATGGGGTCGCAAAGAGTCGGACACGACTGAGCAACTTCACTTTCACTTTCACTCTGCATATAAGTTAAATAAGCAGAGTGACAATATATAGCCTTGTCGTACTCCTTTCCCAATTTGGAACCAGTTCATTGTTCCATGTCCAGTTCTAACTGTAGCTTCTTAAGCTGCATACACATTTTTCAGGAGGCAGGTAAGGAGGTTTGGTATTTCCATTTCTTTAAGAATTTCCTACAGTTTGTTGTGATCCACACAGTCAAGGGCTTTAGTATAGTCAGTGAAGCAGAAGTAGGTATTTTTCTGGAATTCTCTTGCTTTTTCTATGATCTGATGGATGTTGGCAATTACTCTCTGGTTTCTATGCTTTCTCTAAATTCAGTTTGAACATCTGGAAGTTCTCGGTTCACGTACTGTTGAAGCCTAGCTTGGAGAATTTTCAGCATTACTTTGCTAGCATGTGAGATGAGTGCAATTGTGTGGTAGTTCATGTGTAGTGAACATTCTTTGGCACTACCTTTCTTTGGTATTGGAATGAAAACTGATCTTTTCCAGTCCTGTGGTCACTGCTGAGTTTTCCAAATTTGCTGGCATATTGAGGGCAGCACTTTCTCAGCATCATCTTTTAGGATTTGAAATAGCTCAGCTGAAATTCCATCACCTCCACTGGCTTTGTTTATAGTGATGCTTCCTAAGGCCTGCTTGACTTCGCACTCCAGGATGTCTGGCTCTAGGTGAGTGATCACACCATCATGGTTATCTGGGTCATGAAGATCTTTTTTGTATAGTTCCTCTGTGTTTTCTTGTCACCTCTTCTTAATATCTTCTGCTTCTGCTAGGTCCATACCATTTCTGTCCTTTATTGTGCCATCTTTGCATAAAATGTTCCCTTGGAATCTCTAATTTTCTTTAAGAGATACCTAGTCTTTCCCATTCTATTGTTTTCCTAAACTTCTTTGCATTGATCATTGAGGAAGGCTTTCTTATCTCTCCTTGCTCTTCTTTGGAACTCTGCATTCAGATCGGCATATCTTTCCTTTTCTCCTTTGCCTTTTGCTTCTCTTCTTTTCTCAGCTATTTGTAAGGCCTTCTCCGACAACCATTTTGCCTTTTGCATTTCTTTTTCTTGGGGAAGGTCTTGATCACTGTCTCCTATACAGTCTCATGAACCTCTGTCCATAGTTCTTCAGGCACTCTATCATATATAATCCCTTGAATGTATTTCTCACTTCCACTGTATAATCTTAAGGGATTTGATTTAGGTCATACCTGAATGGTCTAGTTGTTTTTCCTAGTTTCTTCAATTTAAGTCTGAATTTGGTAAAAAGGAGTTCATGATATGAGTGACAGACAGCTTCCGGTATTGTTTTTACTGACTATATAGAGCTTCTCCATCTTCAGCTACAAAGAATATAATCAATCTGATTTCAGTATTGACCATTTGGTGATGTCCATTTGTAGAGTTGTCTCTTGTGTTGTTGGAAGAGGGTGTTTGCTATGACCAGTGCCTTCTCTTGCTGAAACTCTGTTAGCCTTTGCCCTGCTTCATTTTGTACCCCAAGGCCAAACTTGCCTGTTACTCCACACATCTCTTGAGTTCCTACTGTTGCATTCCATTCCCCTGTGATGAAAAGGACATCTTTTTTTGGTGTTGGTTCTAGAGTGTCTTGTTGGTCCTAATAGAACCGTTCAATTTCAACTTCTTTGTCATTAGTGGTTGGGGCATAGACTTGGATTACTCTGATGTTGAATGGTTTGCCTTGGAAACAAATAGTGATCATTCTGTCCTTTTTAAGATTGCACTCAAGTGCTGCATTTCAGATTTTTTGTTGACTATGAGGGCTACTCCATTTCTTCTAAGGGATTCTTGCTCACAGTAGTAGATATAATGGTCATCTGTTAAATTCACCCATTTGGATTCATTTTAGTTCACTGATTCCTAAAATGGCAATGTTTACTCTTGCCATCTCCTGTTTGATCACTTCCAATTTACCTTGATTCATGGACCTAACATCCAGGTACCTAGCAATATTGTTCTTTACAGCATCAGAATTTACTTCCTTCACCAGTCACATCCACAACTGGGCGTTGTTTTTGCTTTGGCTCAGCCTCTTCATTCTTTCTGGAGATATTTCTCCACTGTTTTCTCATAGCATAGTGGGCACCTACTGACCTGGGGAGTTCATCTTTCAGTGTCATACCTTTTTACCTTTTCGTACTGTCCATGGGGTTCTCAAGGGAAGAATACTGAAGTGGTTTGCCATTCCCTTCTCCAGTGGACCACATTTTGTCAGAACTCTCCACCATGACCCATCCATCTTGGGTGGCCCTACAAGGCATGGCTCATAGTTTCATTGAGTTAGACAAAGCTGTGATACATGTGAATAGTTTGCTTAGTTTTCTGTGATTGTGGTTTTCATTCTGTCTTCCCTCTGATGAATAATGGTAAGAAGATCAAAGGAAGGGAAAGACCTTTTTGGAAGGAGTTAAAACGCCTCACTGATGAGGCAGAAGGGTGGCCGGGTTTTTGAGACTGGGTAGGATTTTTATGGGCTGAAATGTGGAGGAAGAAGACATTGAGCAGGACGGACTTCCAGTAAATATGACCAGGGCGTGGAGAGATGAGGGAGCATGGCGAGCGTCGGGAGAAATTCACACAGGATATTGATGTGGCTGCAGTAGGAGATGAGCCTGGAAAGGGACACCCAAACCAGATTGTAGAAGCTCTTGAGGGAGGCAGAGAGACCTGATTTGCAGGTAAAGGCAGCCATTAAAGGCAGCTGAGGCAGGATGTCATCTGACTTGTGCAGTACTCTGGAAACACGAAGCTGATGGCAGTAGGGAAGACAGGAGGCTGCAAATGTGCGTTATGGTTTTCAGCATATCCACAGAAAAATGAACAGGCAAGAATGCTTAGGGGCTTCAGACCTACAACTGCAAAGGGATGAGGGGCAAACTGCTTTCTGATAATGATCCAGGAATGGTTCTTGCAACAGAACAAGTTCTCGCAAGGGCTGAGCCAATTCAGATATAGTCGAATCCCAGGGCAGAGCACTGCACTGCGTTGCTAGTTCAGTTCATTCCCCTCTGCTCGCCTCCCAGGAAGACTGCATTGTTTTTGATAACACCTTGGAAATCTGAGAAAGAAGGTAGCACAAAATGAACATGAAACTGACCCTTCGTGACCTGTGTTAAAATGAGGGTTTCTGTGACTTCAATATGACTTTGAATTTCTGATGTAAGAAAAGATGATTTTACATTTCACATTGCCTGCATATATTGTATATTATAAAGGAATGCTTTCCGGTTTTGTTTCTAATTATAAAGCAACCTCTTTTCAATGCAGAAAGCTTGTAAAATGGAAAGGCACTTTTGCAAGAAAATTATTGTTAATTTTTCTTTATCTAGTCTTTAATGACTTAGTCTTTAAAAGCATAGATTTAGTAGGTATATATTTATGCACATAAATACACATTTGCTTGTGGGCATATACATCTGGATATGTGTATATTTACATAAGATATAATTCTATATAATTTTTATAAAATTCCATAATATAATGTTTGTATCTGTATATGCTGTTGTGTCAGAGAAGGCAATGGCACCCCACTCCAGTACTCTTGCCTGGAAAATCCCATGGACGGAGGAGCCTGGTAGGCTGCAGTCCATGGGGTCACTAAGAGTTGGGCATGACTGAGCGACTTCACTTTCACTTTTCACTTTCATGCATTGGAGAAGGAAATGGCAACCCACTCCACTGTTCTTGCCTGGAGAATCCCAGGGACGGGGGAGCCTGGTGGGCTGCCGTCTCTGGGGTCGCACGGAGTTGGACACGACTGAAGTGACTTAGCAGCAGCAGCAGCATGCTGTTGTGTGTACATTGTATTATTAATATGTACTGTGTACCTATTTCCATATTTCAAGGTGTGCGCATTTCTTTGTGCTGGGTTTTCTTTTTATTTGAAGTAGTTGATGTCCATTCTCTTATGTCACATAATGCTCCTTCAGTATGCGCTCTGATGTTCAGAAAAGTGAGCCTTTCCTGCCCAAGTTTTGTGAAATCTGCGTGTTACTTGTGTACTTAATAATTTTTTTATATTTTTCTAGAATTTTTATATGTCTTTCCCTGGATGTAAGGCTTATTATTATATCCATTTGAAATAGTGAGAGACTGAAATTTCAAAAAATTTCAGGCTTTCTCCAGGTCAAATAACCAGTAACCTTGCTACTGACAAGGTCCACTATGAAAAAACCTTGAGTGTCTGAAAATGGAAGTGAAAGTGTTTGTTGCTCAGTCATGTCTGACTCTTGGCAACCCCATGGACTGTAGCCTTCCAGGCTCCTCTGTCCTTGAGATTCTCCAGGCAAGAATATTGGAGTGGTTGCCATTTCCTTCTCCAGGGGATCTTCCTGATCCAGAGATCAAACCTGGATCTCCTGCATTGCAGGCAGATTCTTTACCATCTGACCCTGAGTGTCTGAGGTGGGACTCAAATCACAGAGGAGTGTATGGCACTAGTTAAGCCCACTGACTTTGAACTGAACACACTTCCTTGGTTCAAATTCAAGTTCTGCTACATGACTGACCAGGTTCCTCAACCTGTCCTAGCCTCTGTTTTGTTGTTTGTGAAATGAGGATACTAATAAGATTCTTCTGTTACTGGATTGAAGTGATGAGTAAATTCATCAGTTTATGTGCCACACTTAGAATATGCCAGCTTATGGCCAGCAGTGTCTCTGTGAAGGCTAGCTATCATAAAGACAGGGCTTTGCTTTCCACTGTGCCAACTGTCTCTTTTCATGTGACTGAACCTTAATCTTTGAGTTGATTTATTTCTCCTTCTCCAGAAAAGGTGACTTTATTTAAGACTCTATCTAAATGTAACAAAAGAAAGTTCATTCAGGAAAGAATAAGCACAGCTGTTACCTCCCTTCTGAAATGGCTTATTTATTTTTTTCCAAGAGATAAATAAGCACTGTTGTTGTTGTTTTAGTCACTAAATTGTGTCTGACTCTTTGCGATCCCATGGACTTTAGCCTGCCAGACTCCTCTGTACATGGGATTCTCCAGGCAAGAATCCTGGAGTGGGTTGCCATTTCCTTCTCCAGAGAATCTTCCTGATTCACAGATTAAACTCTGATCTCCTGCATTGGCAGGTAGATTCTTTACCACTGAGCCACCAGGGAAGACCTAAATGACCATGAGTTGATAATATTGCAGTAATTTCTTTAGGATATTTGCTGAAGCTGGAAGCAGTACTGATTATAGTTTTGTGTGGTGAAGGATCAAGCCCACTGTTGGGCTTGTTTGATTTCTGATGTTGCCCCCAACTCTAGGCTGAGTTGCTGATGCTCTCAGCTACAGTTCCACAGTGGAGACAGCTCCCTTCCTTGTTAATCAGGGTGTTTAATGCAGGGGCTAATGATGTGATATGTAACCACTCTGCAACTGTTAAGCCATATGGCACTTGCTTGTTGTTATTTATGGTGAAGGCATTTATGCTTTTAGTACCCCAAAGCACCCAGCTACATCTGAAATGATGCTTCAGAGTGCTTTTAGAAGCTATGTGTTCTAGTTTTGTGTCCTAATCCAGTATTCTTAGGTCCAGTCTGTGGACAGTATGGCGGAAATCAGCACCAGGGACAGCGTTTGAATCAAGATGCATCACACAGAGTAGGAAAGAAATTTAAGTCCTCACCTAGAAACAAAGCATTATTACCAAGTTTTCAAGAGACTGCAGGGGTATCAACCAGAACTCATATGTTAAAAAGAAAATGAAAATCCTATTTTCTTGGCTTCTCTTTGCATGTGTAGTTACTCAGTCGTGTCCAACTCTTTCAGACCCTATGGACTGTAGCCTGCCGGGCTCCTCTCTCCATGGGATTTTTCAGGCAAGAATACTGGAGTGGGTTGCCATTTTCCTCCTCCAGGGGATCTTCCTGACCCAGGGATCAAACCTGCATCTCCAGTGTCTCCTTCA
Organism: Oryx dammah; assembly: GCF_014754425.2. Classification (NCBI taxonomy): domain Eukaryota; kingdom Metazoa; phylum Chordata; class Mammalia; order Artiodactyla; family Bovidae; genus Oryx; species Oryx dammah. The sequence goes on from NW_024070193.1 coordinate 39,447,719, forward strand.
TTGAAGGTGTATTCTTTACCTGCTGAGCCCTTAGGGAAGCCCCTGGCTTCTCTTTATTTGGATGGATTTAACTTAAAAAAAAAAAATACACCAAGAATTGAAAGTACCAGGTTGAAAAATATATAGCTACAGGATAAATTTTTATATTAATAGTAAAATGAGAACTGTCATGTACACCTGCTCTGTGCTGGGCACAGTAGCTTTAGGGATGTATTGTGCACAGATGTCAGTCCATGAGGGGCTTGGCAACATCCCTGTAAATGAGATGACAGGAAAGTCCGTGTTTATCAGACATTACCCCTCCCCTCCTCTACCCCCACCATGAGTGTTATATATATTGCATCATTTGGATCATAGATGTATGTATATTCTATCACATGCATAATTTGCCCATAATGGGAGCTAGTACCCCAAGGGCTTTATTCAGCTTCATAAGGCTGATACTAGAAATACTGAACAGATGGTACGGCATGGATACAAACCCAACAATTCAGCTATCAGTGAATATCAGCATGGTCCCTTTAGTGCTTATTCGAGAAATGCCTTCCTTGATTCTCTAGAGCAGTGACATTATTGGTTGTTCCAACTGGTGGGGGAACGCTAGTTCCCATTAGCATGGGAACTGCCCCCTAGTGGTACAGGAGCATCTGTACATACTATGAGGGATAGGACACCCACTGCCGTCTCCTGCCATAGAGATCCTACCCCATGTGTCAAGAGTGCTGCTGTTGATGACTCTGCTCTAGAGTGAGTCTGAGCCTGAAGTTGAATTCATTGTAAAAGGAGGGATTTGTCAGCAGAATCCTCTTCACTATCCTTCTCTCAAAGCAGCTTCTCTTCTAAATAGATGTTAAATATGTACAGAAATTACTTGAAGGGAACAGTAAATGTCTAGACTGTATAGGATGTCACTATGTCTTGGTCCAGACAGGCTAGGCGGTTATGCTTAGTGCTTTAAATGTGTCATTTTATTCAATTTGCTAAATAACCCTACCAGACTGAAGGCACTATTACTATATTTCAGAAATATGAAAACTTCTGCTTTTATAAGATTCCTCTCAGTATTATTTAGAGTCAAATAACATGGCACTTAGTCCCTTATCACATGATTAGTTTTCCATAAGATGGAAATAGACCTTATTTGGTACCTAGGAAGGGATTGGGAAACTGAATTTTCTTGGGGACATTACAAAGCTGTATATTTAAAAGACTTGGCAAATAGCATTATTTCTAGTCTGGTTGGTTATTATACAGAGAATGAGGTTGTTAATCCATGCATGGAGTGCTTCCTGCCATGCAACTGCCTGAGAGATGATACATTGCTGTGTGCAAAGAAATATATGCTTTCCATCGTGGTCTCCATCTGTGTGGGGAAACGATACCCAGGGAACATAAATCTCCTGCATTCAGCCTGTTAGCTGGGCTGATATTTCCTCATCTACTTGGTTGATTTCCTCAGGTCTGAACATAGGGTAAAGTCTGATCTTGATCCTATGGACCATTAGTTTTGAAATTCACTTAGACTATGCTCTAAGTGCCTTGCACATATTAACTCGTTCATGCATTGTGGATATTTCCACTTTATGGACAAAGAGACTCAGGAGTAGGGAGATAACTCCCGAGTGTCAAGTCAGGGCTCAGTGCAGATTTGAACCCAGAGTCTCTTCTTGGTGTGCACTCCTTCTGTGCCAGCATGTGGTGGGCTGCCGAGGCTGAACGTGGGCTCTGAAGTCGGCCAGACTCTAGGGTCTGCTACGTCCTTGTCATGTATTCTAACATCTTTAAGCTATAATCTCCTTATTTGTAAAATAGAAACAGAAAGCATACCTCCAGTGTGGATATCAGTAGTCAGTCCCCACTGTTCACTATTACAACTTCCCTGCTGGCTCAGTTGGTAAAGAATCCACCTGCAATGCGGGAGGTTCCGGTTCAATCCCTGCGTCAGGAAGACATCTTGGAGAAGAAAATGGCAACCCAATCCAGTATTCTTGCCTGGGAAATCTCATGGCCAGAGGAGACTGGCAGGCTACAGTCTACGAGGTCACAAGGAATTGGACACGACTTGGCAACTAAACCACTGCTGCCATTCATAGTGTGTGTGCATGCTCAGCTGTGTCCAGCTCTTGCAACCTCGTGGACGATAGCTGGCCAGGCTCCTCTGTCCATGGGATTTTCACCAGGCAAGAATACTGAAGCAGATTGCCATTTCCTTCTCCCGGGGATCTTCCTGACCCAGGGATCTTCCTGACTCAGGGAACATTCACAGTAGTTATGATCTATAAAGTTGCTGCAAACAGTGAATACTGAATGTATGGCTCCCGGGGGAAATACTGGATTAGGTTCCTATGAGCTTCTGGTCACAACATTGTCAGCCAATCAGTATGTAGCCTTGTTTTACGTCTGTTTTTATTTAAGGCCACCTTATTTAATATATATCGTTGGCTCATGGACATTGAACTCATGGCCAACGGCACCATTAACTCATGCTGGAACAAAGCTTGTCTAACACACGTGTGTTTCTGTAAGGTGCATCACAGCCTTTTGCACTTGTGAACACTACATAGCGTGTCAGCACTATACTTGGGCCATCAAAAGCAGTGAAGTCACCAACAAAATGTGAGAAATGTGGTACTAAATAGACTGTGAACAGGATAGTTGTTGACACATGAGAGCTGAAAGAAGGCAGAGATTCACCTTGTTTAACTTCTGCTGGGAACACGTGTCAACAACTGAAAATTTTCACCACTCTATGCATATATGCAAATAACTACAAAAGTGCCACGAGTATTGATTCTAGAGCTCCAGGTAAATTTTAGCAAGTGGGTGAACTCATGCAGGTGAAATATGTGCAAAATAAAGCTGGATTCTACATATGTTCAGGTTGTAGAAGGTATGTGTGAACTAAGGTATCAAATACAAGGCTCAGCATGTCATCATGTTCAACAAATGGTTTCATTATTATTATTTTGAATAAAGGTCTGCCAAAAATCAGATCCTTTGGGTGGTTTTGGGCTGCCCTCCCTGTCCACTGGGGAGGGTTTCTTTGAGAGGAGAGAATGTGACTACAGAAAGCAGCCTTTAAGGAGATTACACTGGGTCTCTCTGCTCTCTTCACTTTAGGATGTGAATTAGGCATCCAGCAAGTGGCGTATATTGGATTTGAGGTATATATGGTAGACTGAGAATGGAGGTGAAAGTTAAGTTCAACTTCTCCCCCTTCCCTGTATCATAGTGTTCCTCCTTTTTATTATGAAGTTTTAGTTAACACTTCTCAAAGTGTGGCAATGTTAGAACCAGACATGGAACAACAGACTGGTCCAAAATTGGGAAAGGAGTATGTCAAGGCTCTATATTGTCACCATGCTTATTTAACTTATATACAGAGTACATCATGCGAAATGTTGGACTGGATGAAGCACAAGCTGGAATCCAGATTGCCAGGAGAAATATCAATAACTTCAGATATGCAGATGATCCCACACTAAAGGCAGAAAGCAAAGAAGAACTAAAGAAGCCTCTGGATAAAGGTGAAAGAGGAGAGTGAAAAAGCTGGCTTAAAACTCAACATTCAAAAAATTAAGGTCATTACATCCTGTCCCATCACTTCATAGTAAATAGATGGAGAAAAAGTGGAAACAGTGGCAGATTTATTTTCTTGGGCTTCAAAATCACTGTAGACAGTAACGGTAGTCACGAAATTAAAAGATGCTTGCTCCTTGGAATAAACGCTATGACAAACCTAGGTAGCATATTAAAAAGCAGAGACATCACTTTGCCGACAAAGGTCCATCTAGTCAAAGCTATGGTTTTTCCAGTAGTGATGTATGGATGTGAGAGTTGGACCATAAAGAAGGCTGAGCACCAAAGAATGGATGCTTTTGAACTGTGGTGTTGGAGAAGACTCTTGAGAGTCCTGTGGACTGCCAGGAAATCGAACCAGTCAATCCTAAAGGAAATCAGTCCTGAATATTCATTGGAAGGACTGAAGCTGAAGCTCCAATACTTTGGCTACTTAATGCTAAGAGCCTACTTATTGGAAAAGACCCTGATGCTGGGAAAGATTGAAAGCAGGAGGGGAAGGGGACGACAGAGGATGAGATGGTTGGATGGTATCGCTGACTTAATGGACATGAGTTTGAGCAAGCTCCTGGAGATGGGGAAAGACAGGGAAGCCTGGTGTGCTGCAGTCCATGGAGTCGCAGAGAGCTGAATGAGACTTAGTGACTGAACAACAACGATAGGAATGGTAGAACAAGAAAAGAGGGAAAGGGTTAAGTTCAACTTCTCCCCTCTCCCTGCATCATAGAGTTCCTGCTTTTTACTGCAAAGTTTTAGTTAACGCTTCTCCAAGTGTGATCTCTAAACCAGCATGCCTTATGAACTTTTATGTTAGAAATGAAGATTCCTACCCAAATTTCCTGAGTCAGAAGGTGTGTGTTTCAGCTCAGAATCAGTGTAGACTCACCCAGCAGTTCTGAAGCCAGCTGAGGACTACTCTTCTGGTCTAAACCCACACTCTAGTTACCAAGTTCTTTTCATCACTATTTTGCAGACTACAACCCCCTATGAGAAATGTTAAGTACTTCTTTTATGTTTGTTAAAATTTGCCTGGATTTTTCTGGGATCATCTGGGGCCTAATCCTTTTGTTAAAAAACAACTCCCTGTTTGGCTTAGATAACTTCTGCTACTTCTTGATTATGTTTCAGCTTATTTATACATTCATATGTATACCTATGACTGATTCATGTTGATGTATGGCAGAAACTTGCACAATATTGTAAAGAAATTATCCATCAGTTAAAAATAGGTAAAGTAAAAAAAATTAGGTAGAGCTCCTTTTTTTTAAAATTCATTTTTATGCAATACCTACAGCCTCCAGAAAGAGAAAGTGTGTGAAAGGATTTGTCTTCCAAGTTCTAAGGCAGATGGGTTGTCAAGGTTTTCTTTTCATTTGCAGCAAGTTGAGGCTATTTCATGTTTCTTTTCTCCCCACCTGTTTCTGAATCAGAATTTCTTTATGGTGGTTATTTGATAACTCAGACCTTTCAGACTGATGTCGTTGTGACTACATTGTAGATCATTTTTTTGTCAAGTTGCTGGTTTATTCTTTCATTTCACTAATATTTATGAAACCCTGATCTATGCTTACTAAACTTGCTGGTGGAGATCGTTACTGAGCATAACAGAGATGATCCTTGTCCTTGTGTCCTGGAAGACTCATCATGAAAGCAATTAGAGCTTCAGAAACTGCTGTGAAAGAAGTACCTGAAGGGACTTCCCCGGTGGTTCAATGGCTAAGACTCTGCACTCCAATGCAAGGGGCCTGAGTTAAATCCCTGATCAAGGAACTAAATCCCAAATGTCGCAACTGAAAGATCCAATGTGCTGCAACAAAGACCTATTGCAGTCAAATAAATAAACAAAATATACATATATAAAAAGAAGCACATGGAGCTGGGAAGGACTTCACCATATAAATAAAACCTGGTCAGAAAATGTATCCATATATTCTTGACTTCTGAGTAGACTTGCACAGACAAGTGAAATTAACCAGGCACGGTCTGTGACAACTTAAAGGGATGGGATGGGATGAGAGGCAGGAAAGGAGATTCAGGAGGAAGGGGACATATGTATACCTATGACTGATTCATGTTGATGTATGGCAGAAACTTGCACAATATTGTAAAGAAATTAACAGTTAACAATAGGTCAAGTAAAAAAAATTAGGTAAAGGGAGGTATAGGTTGGGAAGGAAAAATTTGAATATATGTGCAGGTCTTTAAGAAGGAATAAAAGTGGGCAGAGGAATTTAGGAACTGAAGTAGAGAATGGTGCAAGGTGAAGCTGGTCAGTAAGCAGATGACATTTGTGCAGTTAACGGTGCAAAAATAAATCCAGCTGATGGATCACAGGGAGTATGTTAGGATGCTAATCTTACTGTCACAGAGATCATTGTATTAGAAGGAGAGGTGGGGGAGACTATTCTCCCAATAACCCTGTACAATTGTATACAGAAATAACAAAGATAACATTGACCTGCATTGGTTTAGTGATTTTTATTAATAAACATATTTAGCCATGATTGAAGGTTTGCAATCACCACAGACAATCAAGGTGGAATAACTAATGTGTGTGAAGTCAGAAGTTAATGATTTACTATATGAATACTTTTAGTTTTTCAGATCAAATCCAGGATAAGGAAGTTTTGAGAAGCTGAGGATTGGGGAAATCTCTACCATATGATGCTATGGGGATGGTGACTCAGGACAGGAAGGGATAAGGGATGCTGAAGATGAACATTGTGCTTCTTCTCTGTGCCTTGATTCTAGACAGTGTAGATTTCCTCTTTTTTCCTTCTTACCTTCAAAGTAATTGGATGCATGCTGAGTCCTGTCTTACTCTTTGTGACCCAATGGTCTATAGCCTACCAGGCTCCTCTGTCCATGGGTTTCTCCAGGCAGGAATACTGGAGTGGGTTGCTGTTTCCTTCTCCAGAGGATCTTCCCGACCCAGGGATCGAACCCAGATCTCCTGCATTGGCAGGTGGATTCTTGAGCACTGGTCCACCTGGGAATCCCTCAAAGTAATTATCAGATTCCAAAAATGCTGGACCAGTGATTGTTTCAAAACCCCAATGACAAAAAGTGATTGTAATAATCACTTTCTTTGTAAGGAAAGGATGAGATTGTATCAGGTTCATAAATAGAGACGTGGGCATTAGACTGCTCACTCTCTAGTCCTCCCTGCCCCCCGAGATGTGAGCTTGTCTAAGTGTGTGTAATTAGATCAGCATCTCTCTGGCATAATTCAGACTGCTTTGTACATAGGAGGAAGCAGAGCGTGCGGGAATGGAACATGAACTTGCGAGGTTTTGATAAGCAACACTGACCTCTGTGGGGTTGAAGGAGGGGCTTAAAGTGCTGTCATAGAGGGTTCTCTTGGTTGCCTGGGGGAGACTCAGGGCCGGGGAGCATAGATGGCAAAGTCAGTTGATTTCTCAATGTTACCTCCCCTCTGGTTCTTTTCACTACATTTTACTTTCAAGGCACCTTGAACCCTCTTGAGGCTTGGAAGTAACGATGGGCATAGACGTGTTATATTTTGAGAGAGTTTTGAGTAATGTCATTGCTACTGTTTTAAGATTCATTTTCATCTCTTTGAGGTAAAAATCATTATACTTTCTAATTGGGAAGAATTTTTGGAGAGCATCCACTGAACCCTTGCATCTGCTTTGAGAGTACCTGTTACCATGTCTTTGCGAAAGGCTTCCATCCAGAGTTATTTTGGAGATGCTCTACCTGCTAATAATGTCTTTGATTAAGCAGATACAGGACAATATGGGGAATGCTTGATCTTCAAAGACTTCTGGGGCAGAGTTCTCTATGCTCTACAGTAGGTCTTTGTTGCTGATCCATTTTATTTTGTTGATTCTCTTTATAAATTTTTAATTTATTTGTTAATAGATATGGCAGCATAGTTATTTTACAATGTTGTGTTAGTTTCTGCTGCACAGCACAGGGACTCTGCTCAATAGTATGTACCAACCTAAATGGGAAAAGAATTTGATAAAGAATAGATACATATGAATGCATGACAATCACTTTGCTGTATACCTGAAACTAACACAGCATTGTTAATCACTTATACATCGATATGAAATAAAAAGGTAAAAAATATTCCTCAATAAATAACAAATACCTAAAAAAATCCCAAAACTAATACTGGGCAAGTCTACGTCATCTACCCACACACTAGAATTTCAGTTATTTAAATGCAGTTCTCATGAATGGTGTTCACCATGGTTCTCTCCATAGTATACCTTTTCTCTTAGTATCTCTTCCATCTCTCATGGCCCAAACACAATCTATCTAGATTACACTTGAGGTAAATGAGTTTGCTCCTGAGAGCATGCAGTGTTGAGGACATAGCATCTGCAAGTAACTGATTTTCTTTTTTACCTCTAGCACAAAATTTAAGGAAGTCTTTGAGTACATGCTTAAATGGAACATAATTGTCAAAGCCTAGTTTTTTTCCTGCAACTTACCAGGAGCAAGATTATCACAGTCATACCCTAGCTTTGTATTTATTTAGTCAGCTTTTAAAGGAAAACATTTTCAGTCAGTTTGGGACATAATAAAACATTTGAAACATTGTATTTACTTCTATGCTTTGTTTTGCTCTTCAGGATCAGGATGAATTATTTAGAGAAGTTATCTTGTGTTCCATTTATTCTTCTTCCATTGTTTACTAAATAGAGGAAATGACTTGGATAAATCAAGCACTTTCTTAGGCTAGCTCCACTGGACTTCTTCAGTGACTTCGGGTGTGTGGTATTGTTCCTTTCTGAATTAACTAACAAAGCAAGTGGAGCAGATCTGAGTAAGGACTGAATGGGAAGGAAGATGAAGCGAGTAATTCTGACATTCTGGCTTTGAGGTGTTCATGGAATTTTCTAGAATTTATACTCCATCCATGTTTGGATTCCTATCTGATGTTCAGGAGAGCGATCTGGAGTGGTGATGTTAAGTGGGAAGATTTCATCATATGGATAATATTGAAAGCCTGAATGTTATGCACCGTGTCCGTATCTCCGAACCGACCGAGAGAACAAGTCCACCACAGTAATGCAAAGGCAAGAAGGGAGTTTATTTCTAGCGCGCTAGGGCCCAAGTCTCATCCCACACAGTGGAATCCGACAAGAGCCCCGAACAAAGGAGTATGCTGGCTTATATACAGGCAGTTCTTTGTCTCAGTTACAGGGGTAGCTGGTGTTACATGATTGGCTAAGCAGGATGAGTGCATGTCCTGTCCCTTTTTGGTTGGTGTGTATGGGAAGTTCTCCTAATTTGGTCAAGGAATGCTCTGTTAAGGAAACATGACTCAGGTCTTGGGCCCAGTATACCTCGCTGAGCCTGTCATGGCCAGAGTTTGGCCCCTAACATTCCCCCCTGTCCTTAGATCATATAGAGGAATTTTCCTCTTGGTTCTGAGACATAGTTTGATATTGTTGCCGAAGCACAAACAGCTGTACTGTGTTTATATGTTCCTTTACAAAGGCTACAAGTCTATTGATAATACAGGGACCAAAAGTAAGCATCAGTAGAAGTACTAGCAGGGGCCCCAGCAACGCGGAGATCAGAGTGGTCAACCAAGGGGACAGTTGAAACCAGGACTCGAACCACCCTTGTTGGGCCTCGTGTTCTTGCCTGCACTGGGCTAGTCCCTCTCTCACTTTGGCCATAGACTCTCTGACTATTCCTGTGTGATCAGCATAAAAACAACATTCTTCCCCTAAGGCTGCACATAGTCCCCCTTGTTGCAGAAAAAGCAGATCTAATCCTTTTCTATTTTGCAGAACTACTTCAGATAGGGAGGTTAGAGACCATTCTAAATGACTGATAGATTGCTCTATACGGGTGATGTCTTCATCTATGGCCGCCCTCAGGGAGTTAAATCCCTGGCTTTGCAGGGACAAGGCTGTTATTCCCGTTCCGGCCCCAGCTATTCCAAGACCGAACATAGTTGCTATAGTTATGGCAGTAATAGATTCTCTTTTAACTCTGTAAGTTCTTTCCTGAGAATTTAAGGTCAGCTTTTGGGCCCAGTAATCATATACTGTTTCTTCTGGTCGATACAGAATTTTTGGCACGACTGCTACCATAACACAGAATTCTTGTTTGGGGTCAAAGATTGAGCTGTGTATGCATGGAGTCAGCCCCGTGTGTGAACAGACCCACCATCCTCCCATCTGTGGTATTAGCCATCTGGCTATGGGCAAATCCGTAGGCTTGGCGACATGTGCACATAGCGGAGATCTCCCTGATGGTACCTTGCCCATGCATAACCCCTTTCCCCATACCTCTCTCATTGTAAGGCCTACTTTTTGTTCTCCCCACCAACATTGAGGAGGAGAGGTGCCATTGGCTAGGTCGTAAGAGGCGTTGAGGCCTTTTGCCTCGTAGTAAGGGGGAATTAAGTTGTAACATAACCAACAGGATTTAGTTGCTTCAGGATGGGTCTTATTTAAGGTATCATAGGCTGCCTTTACTAATTTCCATAGTGGATTTGCATGTCCAAGTTTAACAAGGGGTTCTGCCTCTGGGTCTTCTGTTGATCTCTGTGATATAGGTAGGGAGATTGTCGGGTGGGGAGTTATAGCAATTTTTTCCATTGGGTTGGGACCTATACTGTGTATCTGTGCTGGCTCTAGAATCTGGCTTATGACTATAATTCCCCCATGAATGTATGCACCTCCTACCGTTCTCGTCTGTATTCCCCAAGATAGGCCAGAAATCCAAGTCCCCTCTTTCTTTGCTTTTTCCTGATTGAAACTTATCTTAACCTGAGCATAGTTACAACTTTCTTCACATTCAAAAGTTGGATCCCAAGGGCTTTGGGGATGGGCTTTGTGAACGAGAAGTTAAGCAGGTCCCAATTTCTTATCTCCCAGCGCCAAGGCCTATCATTAGAAGTAACACAATCCCATGATTTACAAAAATAATCTTGTGTCCCCCCACAAGTCTTCCAGTTGGTCCTCTGGTGGCCCGGGCATGCCCAGAACCCCTGCATTTGGAGATAACCCCTAGCCCAAGGCACATTTACTACTGGTTTAAGGTCAAAGTACAAGTCTGGCCACCAAGTATTTGGTGGATGTACTGCGGTGGTTGAGTTAAGCATCTCACGTGTTAGTCCATTTTGCAGTTTCCAGGTGATTTTGATGGGTTGATGCGGATTTATGATGGCAGCTTCAGAACAGAGTAATATGGTCATCCACAAGACGGTCCAGACGATCTGTCCTGGTCCTGTCGGTGACGGAGCTTCAACCTTAGGGGGTTGGACAGATGTAAAGATGCTTCCCATTCTTTCCTGGCGTCTTCTTGTTCTGCTGGGGTGGCTTGACGTACGTGGTTGCAATGCACCCAAGGCCCGATGCTGTCGACCTTCAAGGCAGTGGGGGTGGTAAGAAGAACAACATAAGGACCTTCCATCTGGGTTCTAGTGCCTTGGTTTGGTGCCTTTTGACCCATACCCAATCTCCTGGCCCAATGTCATGTGAGGGGACAGTTCCTTTATTTTGACCTACGTGTATTTCTCGGAGCAGTTTCCAAACGTGGGAATGCACCTTACTTAAGGCCATCAAGGCCTCTTGGAATTGTCCCAACGTGGGAGGTGGTAGTTTCTTTCCTTCAAAGATTGGACATATAGGGGGAGGTCTCCCATACAGAATTTCAAATGGGGTCAGATTAAGTTGATAAGGAGTATTACATGCGCAGAAGAGGGCGAAGGGAAGGAGGGTCACCCAGTCCCTGCCAGTCTCTATAGCCAATTTAGTTAAAGTCTCTTTTAGGGTCCAATTCATTCTTTCAACTTGCCCTGAGCTCTGTGGACTGTACTCACAATGTAACTTCCATTTGGTCCCCAGGGCTAGGGCAAGGCTCTGAACTATTTGACTCATGAAAGCAGGTCCATTATCAGAGCCAACTGTCACCGGCAAGCCAAACCTGGGAACTATTTCTTCTAAAATCTTTTTGGCCACTATCATTGCGGTTTCTCCCTTTGTAGGAAAAGCTTCTACCCACCCCGAGAAGGTATCTACCAAGACTAACAAGTAACGGTAACCATACTTGCCTGGCCTTACCTTGGTAAAATCTATTTCCCAGGGTTGCCCTGGTCCTTCTCCCCGATACCTCAGTCCTGCGTGTTGTCCTTTTCCTGGTCTCATCTGTTGACATGCCTCACAAGCATGAACTATGTCTCTCACAGTTGTTTGGTGTCGGGGGTATCGTAGACGTGCAGTTTGAAGGAGCATCAGAGTCTTTTTCTCTCCCAGATGAGTAGTCAAGTGTAAATGTTTACATAGTTGCCGTCCCAGATGAGTGGGGAGTATCAAGTAGCCGTCTGAGTCTCGGTACCATCCATCCTCACCCTTTTGAAGATTGGTGTTTTCCTGGATCCAGGCAAGGTCGGAGGGTGAATACCCAGGGGTCGGGGGCAAAGTTCCCATACCTGGAGACGGAAGTCTGATCGCCAACAACACAGGGGTGATGTAGTCTTCATCAGCTGCCTTTTGAGCTGCCAGGTCTGCGGCACAATTCCCTTGTGCCTTAGGGTTTTCGCCCTTTCTTGGTGTCCAGGTATGTGTACTATTGACACCACTCGAGGCATCTGCACAGCCTCCAAAAGTCTACGGATGTCAGGCAGATTTTTAATTTCTTTTCCTTCGTCTGTCAAAAACCCCCGTTCCCGATATATTGGGCCCTGAATGTGCACCATGCCAAAGGCATAGCGACTGTCAGTGAAAATGGTTATCCTCCTTCCCTTGGCCCTCTCTAGTGCTTGAATTAAGGCCACTAATTCTGCCTTTTGTGCGGAGGTACCTGGGGGAAGGGCCTCAGCCCATATTGTCTGTCCAGAGTCATCTACTATTGTGGCTCCCACCCATCTCTGTCCATCTTTTATATAACTGCTTCCATCTGTAAACCATATTAGCTCACTGTTGTCCAGTGGCGTATCTGTTAAGTCTTTTCGTATTGCTGTCACCCCGGCCAGTATTTCGTCACAATCGTGGAGGGGGCCACTTCCCTCCAGATTGGGCAGAAGAGTAGCCGGATTTAGAGAACAGGGCGTTTGGAAATGTATCTGTGGGGTGTCGAACAGCAAGGCCTGATAGTTTGTTAAGCGGGCATTAGAAATCCATTTACCTGGGGGTTGCTTTAAGACTCTCTCTATGGCATGAGGAGTGTAGACCAAGAGTCTCTGTCCATAAGTCAGTTTATCAGCATCGTGGACCAAGAGGGTGGTGGCCGCGATGATATGGAGGCAGGGTGGCCATCCGGCCGCCACTGGGTCCAGCCCCTTGGAAAGGTAAGCTATGGGTCGCTTCCATGGTCCCCATTTCTGTGTTGGTACCCCTTTTCCTATTCCCCGTTTTTCATCTATAAATAATTGGAAAGGCTTAGATGGATCAGGGAGGGCAAGGGCAGGTGCTTCCAGCAAAGCTCGCCTGAGTTCTTGGAAAGCCTTTTTCATTGGCTCAGTCCATTTCCAGTCTTTATTTTCTTTGCTCCCTTCATATAATGGCCTAGCCTTTTCCGCAAACCCCAAGATCCATAACCGGCAATACCCAACAGTTGATGGCAAAGAATATTTCACCTTCTCTGTCTGGCTTACTTCGTGCAGTATGACAAGCGCTGTGGCCATCCATGTTGCTGCAAATGGCATTATTCCATTTTTATGGCCGAGTAATATTCCAGTGAGTGTTTGTGCCACATCTCTACCCATTTCTCTGCTGATGGACATTGAGGTTGCCCCCATGTCTTGGCTATTGTAAACAGTGCTTCAGTGACCATTGGGGTGCATGTATCCTTCTGGATCATGTATAACACTGGCTTTTATTTATTTATTTGTTTATTTTTTATAACACTGCCTTTTAAAGGAAGGGAGAAGGAAAAGGAGTCTTGGAAAGGTGACTGAGATACAGTGTCTAGAGAAGCAGAAGGAAAACCGGAGAGTGAGCTCCTTGCTTTCTTGGTTCCTCCTTCCTCTCTGACTAGTCTTTCTCCGTCACGCATTTTCAGCTGTTTGAGGAGACAATTGTCAAGGACATGAGGACAGAACCATGCTCATTATGTTCAGCAACAAGAAAATCATTTGTAACCTCGGCAAGGATATTTCCAGTAGAATCTTTTCTTCCTTTCTATTTCTAAAAATACTTTTCATCATGAAAATTTTCAAATATACACAAAAGTGATAAGATAAGTCCCCACAAACATACAATCTAGCCACAAAAAGGACCATCATTTTTGCATTCTTGGGATTACTGTTATTATTTTTTTTTAACATGTCGAGCACAAGGCCTGGCTCATTGGAAACAAAGTAAATATTTGTGGAGTAAGTAAGTGAATGAATATAAATGAATAGCGTGTAGTGAACTGTTTAGGGCGTGCATAGATGAAACACAAGGTGAATTGCCACCCTCCAACATTGGAGTTAATAGGCTGGCTAATTGGAGCAGACATAAACTGTGAGAGTTAGGTCCAAGTTTACAAAAGGTGTGGTTTCCTGTGGCGTTACAACTGATCCAGGCAACATCTGCATATTCCGTTCACCCCTTACACTAATGTTGAGCGTAGGGTGCTGGAACTAGCACTGTCCAAGCTGGATTTCAATTCTGACTCCTCCCTTTCCCTGCTGTGAGGTTTTGGGTTAGCCACATAACTTTTGTGTGCTTCAGTATCATCGTGAAATTTTCATGGTGAAATGCAAAAAAAAAAAAAAAAAAAAAGATCCTTTGAGTTGTCTGAGAATTATGTGAGAAGTGGATTTAAAGCACTGGACACAGAGTCTCAAATATGAGAAATGCTCATGAAGTAGTGGTTACTGTCATCATCATCACTACCATCATTGCCATTGGCAATACCAGCAACATCATTCAGCCAACTCTGTGCTCTTCCAGTCCAGGCTGGCACTTCCCTCCTCTCAAACATACTTTCTTTCATGTACATTCCCATCACATACCTTATATTCATTTTCTCATTTAAAACAGTTTTTTAAATTTTAATTTATTTTTTTTTATTATTTATTTACCTTTCCATTTTTATTCTTCCTGTCTTGGGATGCTGTTGGAATAAACATGTAAACTTAGCTCCAGTCTGCCTACGACTTTCCCAGTTGGATCTATTGTATCACGTGAGATAGACCTTTCAGTCCTGGCAGTCAAGCCTCGCACTGGCCCCACTCCCCATCTCACCAGTCTGATTTCCCGCTGCTTCAGAACACTTCTAGAGGCTGCATTGGTCAGAGTTCTGTCAGTACCCACTTTTGTGGAGCTTTTGTGATAATCATCCTTCCATTCAAAGTCGTCTTTCTTCTCATTTATAGCCTTTGCCACTGAAACCCTACACATCCTTCCAGATCTGTGTGACTATTACTTCCTCCATGAATATTTGCCAACATTCCTCAACTGAATAGAGAAGCTCCCACCTCTGCTCCATCAGTGGCACCCTGTGCTGCTCTTCTTGAACTTGTCACATTTTCCTTCAGTATATGAAAGGCATGTGTCCTTATCATTACATCTCACGTGCATGTTCTCAGGTTTAAATATTGAAAATGATACTATGTGTGTGAGAGTATTTAAAAAAGAAGAAAGCCTCACATAAATATAAGTTGTAACTATAGCACCATAGCTTCCCTGGTGGCTCAGACATAAAGAATCTCCTGCAATGCAGGAGACCTGGGTTTGACACCTGGATTGGGAAGATCCTCTGGAGGGGGGCATGGCAGCTGACTTCAGTATTCTTGCCTGGAGAATCCCCATGGACAGAGGAGCCTGGTGGGCTACAGTTCATGGATTGCAAAGGGTTGTGCATGACTGATCAACTAACATTTTCACATAGCACCATGGAACATTTATTGAGAGCTACTCATGGGCCCCATCAATAAATGCTAGGCCTATACCATCTCATTGAATATTATAAGTACAAGTATCACTCATTTTTTTAAGGCAAAAAGATTTACATCTGGAGGTGTTAAGTGATTGGTCCAACCTCAAACAACTGTTAAAGAGCAAAAGTAAGATGAGATTTGGGCCTGTCAGGCTCCAAGGTCTAATAATTTCAGCAATCCATTATATTGGCTTTCAAAAATCATAGTAAGTACGACTTTGCCTGGAATTAGCTAAATGACCTTTCTGTTGAAAGAAACATACATACTCCTATAATTACAGTGAGATTAGGCACCTTTTTTTTTTCATCTAAAATATCTTTTCATCCCTTGTAATTATCTACTTTCCATTGTTAGTCAAGGCCTGGCTAAATGAAGACATTTGTTGCTACTAAAATTGAAATGAATCTGTGGTAAAATTATGGCTAAGCTCCTACCCCAGGGCTGGAGATGAAACCATCGTATGGTACTTCATTTCAGAGAATTTTCAACTTGAATTTCCCAGCTGGAGTGCAGAAGAGAGCTGATCAATGCCCCAGGCTTTGAAAGCAAACCATTGTATTTACATTTAGACTTGCGTGATTTCTAATGTACAATCATTTATAACTTGTTGTTTAAGGATGAAGGATGATATCTGGGGGAGGGAATTTAGTTGCCTCAGGAAGGGCTAAAGAATAATTCTCTTAATCTTGATTAGTGGTACAGGGTTGAAATTTTCTACCCGTTTATTTATTGACACTTAGAAAAACTTCCTTAGACTAAGTTCTCAGAAGTGTAATAATCAGGTCAAAATCTTTAGACTTAAAATAACCTTTCCTTTTATATCATATTCTAAAATTCTCCAAAATGGTCACAGAAGTCATGACTGTAGCTCACCAGTATACATTCTTACTCTCTTTAGAGCCGTCTCTATGCTTTTCATGGGCCTTCTGATAAGTTCTAGCCAGTGGGTTGTGAGCTAAAATGATGCACATTATTTCTGGGATGAATGATTTAATGGCCATTTAATGGCCATCCTGGAAGACCATCTAGGATACTTTATCCACTGTATGGGGAATGGCAGTGTTTCTCTATCAAGTTGGTTGCACGATGAAAAACTACATAGAACAGAGCCTACAGCCAGTTGAGCCGTGATGGATGGATGTGGACTGTGGGGGAGGAATAAACCTGTCATGAGAATCCACTGAAATTTAGGGCGAAGGTTTCCCAGGTGGTGCTAGTGGTAAAGAACCCACCCACCAGTGCAGGAGACATCAGAGACCTGTGTTCAGTCCCTGGATCAGGGAGATCCCCTGGAGGAGGGCTGGCAACCCACCCCACTATTCTTGCCTGCAGAATCCCATGGACAAAGGAGCCTGGCAGGCTACAGCTGATGGGTCTCAAAAAGCTGGATGTGACAGCATGCACTGAAGCATCACCTAGCTTATCCTGACCACTGGGATTGTTGTACAGGTTATAACGCCACTCAGTTCAGTTCAGTCGCTCAGTCGTGTCCGACTCTTTGTGACCCCATGAATCACAGCACGCCAGGCTTCCCTCCCTGTCCATCACCAACTCCCGGAGTTCACTCAAACTCATGTCCATTGAGTCGGTGATGCCATCCAGACATCTCATCCTCTGTCGTTCCCATCTCCTCCTGCCCCCAGTCCCTCCCAGCATCAGGGTCTTTTCCAATAAGTCAACTCATCGCATGAGGTGGCCAAAGTACGAGCACGATTACAAACATAGTTTTGTAACTAGGTATTATGTTGGTGTGATAGCAGTGTAATCTGCAAGGTTACTCTGCCTTTTCCAACCTTATTTCCATCTGCTAGATTCACCCAAATGTCCAACACTGACATGTCTTTCTTAGGTGTTCAGAAAGAAGTTTTTAACCCATTTTAAAAAATTTATATTTTTCCTTTTTACACAAGAGGTAGAATACAAATTTCTCTGTTTCTTGCTTTTTATCCTAATCTATGTCTTGGATATTTTTAAAAATCAGTATGTAGAAAGCTTTGTCAAACTTGTAGAGGTGTATAGTGCTGCTTTGTATGAATTACCCTTATTTGATCACTTTATTGTTGGACAAATTGCTCTTAATCTTCAGCCATTGCAACAGTGATGAAGTGAATGCATTTTTCATGGATGATTTCATCCAGGTAGATGAACATATGGTATAAATTTCTAGAAGTAGAATTGATGGTTCAAAAAATGTATGCGTTTGCCGTTTAGATTGATGTTGTCCGAGTTCCCTTGGGTGTGGTGTCACTTTAAGCTTTTACCAGCGGTGTATGGCAATGTTTGCTTCCATAGCCTCATCAACTTTTTAAAGCATTTCAAAGTTTTCTTTAAATCGGTTTGATATGTTTCTTGTTGAGTTTATTTCTAGGCATTTTATCTTTTGTGTTGCTGTTGTGAACGGAATGTTTTCTTACATTATATCTTCTAACAAATTGTTGTGTTTATATATAAAGGCAGCTGTTTCTAAATTTTGTGTGCTCTTATCTTCCAGCGTTTTCTTACTACTTGTAATAATTCGGATTTTTCAGGTGTGTGAACGATATTGTTTGAAGATAACAATAGTTTGCATTATTCTGATTTTTTCTTTTGTATAATTTCATTGGCTTGTACAGTGTCAAATCCAGCTAGGGAAGGTGGGAGTCTTTTTTCTGTTCTGGAATTATGTTAGAATGCCACTGGTATTTCATGGTTGAGCGTGATATCAACTTTGGGCTGAGGTATGTTTTAGGTGAAGAATATATTCATATTATCAGATTTTCTTTTTGAATTGTTGATTTTCATCAAGTATTCTTTCAGTGTGTGGCTGGGTTATCTTTCTTAGTAGACAATGTAGGGTTTTTAAAACTTGACTCTTTTTCAGAGAAGTTTTAGGTTCATAGCGAAGTTAACTGGAAGCTACAGAGATTTCCCATATATTCCCTGACTCCATATCCTAACAAACTTCCCCGTTTTGAACATTCTCCATTAGAGTGGTACACTCATTACAACTGATGAACCTAACTAGATACATCATATCATCCAAAGTGTATAGTTTACATTGCAGTTCACTCCTTGTGTACGTTCTATTGGGCACACGTGTAATGACATGTCGGAGAAGGCAATGGCACCCCACTCCAGGACTCTTGCCTGGAAAATCCCATGGAGGAGCCTGGTAGGCTGCAGTCCATGGGGTTGCTAAGAGTTGGGCAGGACCGAGTGACTTCACTTTCGCTTTTCACTTTCATCCCTTGGAGAAGGAAATGGCAACCCACTCCAGTGTTCTTGCCTGGAGAATCCCAGGGACGGGGGAGCCTCATGGGCTGCCGTCTATGGGGTCGCACACAGTCGGACACGACTGAAGCGACTTAGCAACAGTAGCAGCATAATGACACGTATCTATTATAAAATCGTATAGAGCAGTTTCCCTCTCCTAAAAATACTCTGTGCTCCGCCTGTTCATTCATCCATTTCCTCTAATCCTTGGAAACCAATAATCTTTTTTTCTATTTGCATAGTTTTGCCTTTTCCAGAATGTCAGATTGTTAGAATCCTACACTATGTAGCCTTTTCATATTGGTTTCTTTCCCTAAGTAATATGCATTTAAGTTTCCTCCATGTCTTTTCAAGGCCTGTTGGCTTTTTTTCTTTTTAGAGCTGAATAATATTCCGTTGTCTGGGTGTACTACAGTTTATCTATTCATCCACTGAAAGACATCTTGGTTGCCTCCAAGTTTGGGAGACTATGAATAAAGCTGCTCTAAATATTTATGTGGAGGTTTTGCACGGATGTAAGTTTTGAGCTCCACTGGGTAAATACCAAGGAGTGTGATTGCTTGACTATGTGGAGTGGACACAGTGGGGGAAGGAAAGAGTGAGACGAATGCAGAAAGTAGCATCAAAATATATATACTACCATGTGTAAACAGATAGTAGGTGAGAAGTTGCTGTATAACACAGGGTGCCCAGCTTGGCTCTGTGTGATAACTTAGAGGGATGGGGTGGGGGGAGGACAGAAAGGCTCAAGAGGGAGGTGATGTATGGATAACTGTGCCTGATTTGTGAAATTGCAGCCCACTCCAGTACTCTTGCCTGGAAAATCCCATGGATGGGGGAGCCTGGTGGGCTATGGTCTATGGGGTTGCAGAGAGTCGGACACGACTGAGTGACTTCATTTTCACAGCAGAAACCAGCACAATATTGTAAAGCAGTTTTCCTCCAACTAAAAAATAAATGAAAAAAAGAGTATGTTTAGTTTGTAAGAACCACCAAACTGTAGCAAAATGTATCATTTTGAATTCCTTCAGTTCACTTCAGTGGCTCAGTCCTGTCTGACTCGTTGCGATGCCATGAATCGCAGCACGCCAGGCCTCCCTGTCCATCACCAACTCCCGGAGTTCACTCAAACTCACGTCCATCGAGTCAGTGATGCCATCCAGCCATCTCATCCCCTGTCGTCCCCTTCTCCTCCTGCCCCCAATCCCTCCCAGCATCAGAGTCTTTTCCAATGAGTCAACTCTTCGCATGAGGTGGCCAAAGTATTGGAGTTTCAGCTTCAGCATCAGTCCTTCCAATGATCACCCAGGACTGATCTCCTTTAGGATGGACTAGTTAGATCTCCTTGCAGTGCAAGGAACTCTCAAGAGTCTTCTCCAACACCACAGTTCAAAAGCATCAATTCTTCGGCGCTCAGCTGTACCAACAGTGAATGACATTTCCTGTTGCTCTACTTCCTTGTCAGCATTTGGTAGTGTCTCTGTTTTGGATTTTGGTCATTCCAATAGGTGTACGATGGTATCTCCTTGTTGTTCTGATTTGTTTTTCCTGATTATATGTGATATGGAGCATCTGCTCAGAAGCTTACTTGCTATCTTTAGAAAACTTTTATAAATCAGTTTTTATTAGAGTTGATTTATGCTGTTGTATTAGTTTCTGCTGTGAATTGGCAAAGTGAATCAGTTACACATACACATATATCCACTCTTTTTTAGATCCTTTTCCCATTTAGGTCATTGCAGAGTACTGAATAGAGTTCCCTGTGTTATACAATAGGTCCTTATTGCTTATCAGTTTTATATATAGTAGTATATATATGTCAATCTCAATCTCCCCATTTACCCCCTCTCTCCCCTTTCTCCCTTGTTTTCTACATCTGTGCCTGTCTTCGGTTTGTAAATAAGTTCATTTGTACCATTAAAAAAAAACTTTTGAAAAACAGACCATTTTTTACAACAATATTCGATTCATAGCAAAATTGAGTGGAGAGTACAGATACTTCCCATGTACCCTTGCCTTCACAGCTACAAAACTTCCACCATTATCATCATCCCCACTAGAGTGGAATATTTGTTACAGTTGATGAACCTATATTGATACATCACTATTACCCAGAGCTCATAGCTTACATTAGGGTTCAAACTTGGTATTCTACATTCTATGGATTTTGAGAACTGTATCTAGTATTGACATGTATCACTATACTCAGTATACTCACTATAGTATACTGAGTATGATAAAATCAAAGTAGGATTAGACTATGATTAAATTTTATCTATTGATAATGAGCATTTTCTTGTAATATAGAATATTCTTCTATGCTGTTTTTAATCAGTTTAGTTGCTCAGTTAGTTGCATCTGACTTGTTGAGACCCCTTGGACTGCAGCATGCCAGGCTTCCCTGTCCATCACCAACTCCCGGAGCCTGCTCAAACTCATGTCCATTAAGTTGGTGATGCCATCCAACCATCTCATCCTCTATCAACCCCTTCTCCTGCCTTCAATCTTTCCCAGCATCAGTGTCTTTTCCAATGAGTCAGTTCTTTGAATCAGGTGGCCAAAGTATTGGAGCTTCAGCATCAGTCCTTCCAATGAATATTCAGGACTGATTTCCTTTAGGATTGACTGATTTGATCTCCTTGCAGTCCAAGAGACTATCAAGAGTCTTCTCCAACACCACAGTTTAAAAGCATCAATTCTTCAGTGCTCAACTACTTTTAATAATATTGTCCTTATGTGTGTGTGCCATAGTTATTTTAACTGTCTCATACTGTTCCAAGTTTTCTTTATTACAGGCAACATTTTAGCAAACACCTTGTTTAGAAAAATCATTTTTGTATTTGTGCTCCCTTAAGACAGTTTCTAGCAGTGGTATTTCTGAACCACAAACAATTTTAATGATCTTGATAATTTTAATTTCTCTCTCTTCAGAGTGTGAACTAACTCACTCCTTCAACAAAAGAGTGTAGGAGATGTGCATTTCTGTGAAACTTCCATAACACTGGATGTTAGCATTTTTAAAAACTGAAGTATAGTGGACTTACAAAATTAGATTAATTTCAGTTGTATAACATTGTGATTTGATATTTTTATATACTACAGAATGATTGCCACAGTAGGTCTGTTACCATCTGTCACCATAAAAGTTGTCATAGTATTATTGGCTATCTTCCCTATCCTGTATATTATATCCGTATGAGTATTTTTAAAACTGGAAGTTTGTACCTATTAATCTCCCTTATTTATTTTACTCATACTCCCATCCCCCTCCTCTCTGCCAATCAAAAGTTTGTTCCTTGTATTTATGAGCATGTTTCTGATTGGCTGTATTTGTTTGTCTTTAGATTTTACCTGTATGTGAATTCATATAGTATTTCTTACTCTGACATATCTCACTTAGCATAATACCCTCTAGGTTCATCCATGTTGTCACAAATGACAAGATTTTATTCTTTTTTATGGCTGAAGAATATTCCATTGTGTGTGCATGTGTGTGTATGTATGCATGTGTGTGTGTGTGTGTACACATACATACATACCACATCTTCTTTATTCACTCACCCATTGATAGGTCCTGGCAAGGCTGGACACATGACCTAGTGGAAGATCATGGAGTCTGCCAACTGCTGTGTGAGGCCGGGTCCTAATGTGGTTGGCTGCAGGTCCCACAGGACTTGGGCTGGTGGCAGCCCACTGGTGGGTGGGCATGTGTCCTAGGTTGGCTGGGTGTGAAGACCAGTGGTCCTTGGTTGAACTGGTGCTGGTCCCCTATTGGGTGGGTAAGCCCCCCAGTGCCAGTATGTTAGAGAACTTCAAAAAGGTGCTTGCCAGTGCTGTCCTCATGGTAGCTCAAGCTACCCCAAATGACCGCTGACAGTAACTTTTTTCCCGGGGGTTGGAGTTGCCTTCTCTGGTAAGTTGTGTAAGTTCAGCAAGTGAGCTGACTCAGGATCCTCTATGCTAGGTCTTAGAACATGGGAGATTTTGCACATACCCTTTAAGACTGTGGTGTTTTCTCCAGCCACCAGGCTCTCTTGAATACGTCCTGCTTGCCTTTGAAGCCATCTATTCTGAGCACACTTCTCCCTGGTGTAGGAACCCCTGGGTTTGCGAGCCTTATGGGAGACTCTGACTCCTTGCTCCTTGGGGAGAACTTCTGATTATAATTATTCTCTCATTTGTAGGTTTGACTATAGCATGTCTCTGCCCCTCCTACCTGTCTTTGTATTTTCAGAGGTGGAAAATCTTTTCTGCTAGCATTCAGATTATTCTCACAAATAGTTTCTATGTAAATAGTTGAAATTTTCTTGTGTCCTTGGGAAGAGGCACACTCAGACTCTTTCTCTCTTGACCAACTTATTTACCATCTTATGTAGAATTTCTATATTAAAAATAGCAAGTGAGATTATTCTGTAGTTTGTGTCTGTACATTCATAATTATTTCAGAAAGTTAATAGTTTCCCTTAAAAAATTAAGTAGTTTATATTGGTTTGGAAATGCTCTTATTTTAAAGGTCTTTTAAAATTTCCCCACAATAATCTGGCCTTGGGTTTTATTTTGGGATGGGTGGGGTGGGGAAATTAAGCAAGGGTTTCAATTTGATCCCTTCATCTATTTCTTTAAAAAAATGTTTTGGAAAACAATGATTTCCTTACATTTTAAAATCTCTTTTAGTTTTCGTAACTTATTTTCTTAGAAAGTTTTCAGTTCCATCTAAATTGTAGAGTTTACTTGGATGAAATTGAGCAAAGTTGAATTTTAGCATTAAAAAAATTCTCCCTATAAAGTAATATGCTCTTAATTATTACTTATGTTGTGTGTTTTATAGCATCCCAATTTTTCCTATTAACTTAATTGGAGGTTTGTTTTATTTTTATTTTTATTTTTTGATTTTTTTTTTAAATTTATTTATTTATTTTTAATTTTTACTTTACAATTCTGTATTGGTTTTGGCATAGATTGACATGAATCCACCACAGGTGTACATGCGTTCCCAAACATGAACCCCCCTCCCACCCCCCTCCCCACAACATCTCTCTGGGTCATCCCCGCGCGTCGGAATGATCTTTTGGGATGTTTGGAATGCATTTATTAGTTCTACCGGTTTCTGTATGCCTCATTAATTTAGCTTTTTATGTTGGTGGTGTCCTGTTTTTCTTTATATATTAAATTTTAAGTCATTTGTTCAATATATTATTTTACATTCTTTATTTCTTAATAATAAATGTATTTAAAGCTTTGAATTTTCCTGTGTACTGTATTAGCTGTTGTCTATTAGTTTTTTTAAAGAAATAGTGCAACTTTACGTCTCTTTAATGAAAATGAAGAGTTGTTTAAGAGCAATTTACTTAATTTTTAAGTGAAAGGGACTTACTATTTTCTTATGTTATTAATTTAAGTATTTCTATACCATGCCAAAACATTGCTTTTAAATTTCTACCTTTTAGAATTTAATAAGATGTCTTCTTCAACTTATATGGTCACTAGTAATGTTTATTTTATTAATATTTAAAAGCAAAGTATATTTTTAGTTTTTGGATTTAGCATTAGGTATTTATCAAATATATCTACTTAATTGTTTGATTAAATTGTTCTTTATTTTATCTTATAATTTTTACTGCTTGATATTTCATTGACAGCACACTTCTACCTTATGAGTGCTACTTCAGTGTTTTTTGGTTCATAGATATTATAATTGCTTTAATTTTATTATATTTGTTCTTTTATATTATAAACGTTATTTTATGTAATTATAAATGCGTGCCTATTTTATTTATACTTTTGAGTTATATTGTATTCTACTTTTCGTTTCTGAGTATTTTATCCAGAAAACTTGCTTTCTCTTTGTTGGCGTTCATCTAGTGTATTTTGTCCATCTTTTAAATTTCAAACTGGATCATTCTTTTTTAGGCGGTAGGGTGGTGATTCTGCTTATTGTATTAAGATTATTTTCTTTAGTTTTCATCTAATTCCTGTCACTCAACCTTATACTTCATTGAAAAAAATATTTAAGGAAAATCCCTATGGACTATTACTACTCCTCCTACTGCTACTACCACTATAGTTATTTTATTAATAGTATTATTTGAGATCCTTGCTCTATTAAAACATCTTTAAGTTTTTTCCCTTGATTTCCTATTTATTTTTCTGGACTCTCCTGTATTTGTTTTGTGAGAGTATGTGTAGCTGGGTTCCTTACAATGATCTGTTGAATAATAACAAGAAAGGAAAGTATTAGAGGTATTGTAAAGCAGTTGAGATGAGTAGAAAAAAAAACAAAACAAAAGATTTATGTGAGTATTGGACTTGTTAAAGTGCTCCTCGTGGGGGAAATAATGTTAAAAATTTTATCTGTAAACAAAAGATGCTAAAGTTTTCCTTTCTTCCTGGTTGTTTCCATCTCTGCTTGAATATGTCACTTTGTGATTAACGTTTAGTTTGTGTTATTAGGCTTCTACAAACTCGACTCATTAGCACTCCTCAGCAGTAGCCAGCTTGGTGATGGTTGTTAAAATTGTCCTCTGTGGACATTAATTCATCTTTTGTGAGCAACTGAGATTCTACTGTGCTAAAACTGTGGCTAAGAACACTGAATCTATTATTCAAGAGAACATAATCTCAAAAATGCAAAGACAGAGCTTTTATGGGAAAAAATGCACCAAGAATATCTTCCTTGGGTCAGATTATAGATATTCTCTTATTAAATTTTTCTTTTAAATGCTTCACAGAAACTCCAGGGAATCCATAGTTTTCTCTTCCTGTAACTTAAAAAATTTTCTGATTCTACCATGGCCTGAATGCTCTTGCAGTGGCACATTTTTATTCTTTGTGAGAGTTCTATCTATTTAAATATATGTATCCGTAATCACATTCCCACTTTGACATATTAATGTTAACAATATGTTAATTTTTGATGTTTTCTTCCTTTTTGTCATTTAATGAATTGTTCCTCCCTAATTTAATTAAGTACGTCCTGTCATAAGACTAATTATATCATATCTCTGAGTGATTTGATCTGTGGAATGAGTTTAAAATGTGTTGTACTTGCTTCATTTTGCCTGAGGGAAAATCGTGATAGGAAAAGATACATTACTATCTCAGCAAATATATAAATTATACTGAGTTCTTGTAGTATCAGCTTAATTGTTTTGGTGGCGATTAGTTTGTGAAAGATTTCTTTTTAAAGATGTTGAAGGAGTGGAAGTTTAGAATATAAATGTTGAGTTAGTAACTTGTTAACTATTTTGGATTCCCGGCATTTGACCCTCCCTCAGGGAATGCTGGGAAAGCTGTGGCTTTGTCCCATTCTTTCCTGTTTTCAACTGGCTGTCAATGAAAAATGGATGCATTGCTTTATTTTCCTTTGACTCTGAAAATTTCAGTCATGTTTTTAAACACATGGACATATGCCTTTCCCAGGTGGCACAGTCATAACGAATCCACCTGCCAATGCTGGAATGCAAGAGACGTGGGTTTGATCCCTGGGTCAGGAATATCCCCTGGAGGATTAGATGGCAACCGGCTCTGGTATTCTTGCCTGGGAAATCCTATGGACAGAGCAGCCTGGTGGGTTCCAGTCCATGGTGTCATAAAGATTCAGACATGACTGAACATGTGGCACACACAAATACATATATATACACACACACACACAGGCGCATATACAGTCTTAGAGCAATTTAGAAATGCAGTGCCCAGCTATGGAATCATCCAGACTTAAAGTCTCCTTATGGCTGTATGTCTTTAAAGTTGCAACATTCTGGGCAATTTGCTTAACTTGTAAAAATCTTAAATTCTCAACTGTAAATGGCAATTATAATATCAATGTTAGAAACTGCTCTGAGGATTAAATTTAACTAGATTGTGAAAGATACACAGTATGGTACTTGATACAGAGGCTAAACCATGTAGTAGTTACAGTGGAATTGTTACCATTTACTACTTTTAATAGATCAAATTTGGAAACAAAAATGAGAAAATTATGCTTAATTCTATTCTTTTAATATGTAAATTCATGTACGGGCTCACCCATGGTACCTGAGTAATCTTTGGGAAGCCTTGGCCCATCCACATAATTTAGCTTCAGTTTTAGCTTTCCTAAATTTACTCACCTCTTGATTTCTCCTTTTTCCCCCCCTGAGGTTTTACTCTGAAAGTAGGTCCTTATAATTTAGTACATAAAAAAAAAGTTTTTGTATATTTTCTCTTTCATGAGACTTTATTTCCATAACTGGTTCTTTCAGGGTCTGATTTATATTTTATTTTCATATGTCCTTAATTGTTGAATATGGACAATTTTCATCTTGTGTGGAAGCTGCCTAAGTAGTGATGCGGAACTGGCCATGCTTGAAGTTGGGCGATGTGAAGTGGATGCAGTGGATGTGATTCTCACCAGGAGATCTTAGATTGTCTCATTCTTAGTCTCCATCCCATTCTCCTTGATCACATCTTAGTTCAAGTCCCAGTCTCCATGGCATTTCTCTAGTTTTGTGAAGCTGAAATATCTTCTTTTAGATGAAATATCTTTAGGTATTCAAGCATTCATTCACCCATCCATCAGCCTTTAATTAAGCATATAATATATGGCTGGCTCTGCACTAGGTACTCGGCACAGCAGAACAAAGCAGATATGGCCCCTCATATGATGAAGATTGTCGTCTACTGGGATAAAGCTTTACTAAACACACACATAATTACAATACTTGGCTTAGATCTCTTTTTTTGTATAAAGTTTCTCAATAGATTTTCATGCTTTACAGAATAGAGCTTATAAGGATTGTTGAGCCAGGAGTTCAAAGATCTTTAAAACATGGCACCAGACTCACTTTTTAGGTGTTTCTCCCCCCACTATTCAATATATGGATATGAAAGTTGGACTGTGAAGAAAGCTGAGCGCCGAAAAATTGATGCTTTTGAACTGTGGTGTTGGAGAAGACTCTTGAGAGTCCCTTGGACTGCAAGGAGATCCAACCAGTCCATTCTAAAGGAGATCAGTCCTGGGTGTTCATTGGAAGGACTGATGCTAAAGCTGAAACTCCAATATTTTGGCCACCTCATGAGAAGAGTTGACTCATTGGAAAAGACTCTGATGCTGGGAGGGATTGGAGGCAGGAGGACAAGGGGAGGACAGAGGATGAGATGGCTGGATGGCATCACCGACTTGATGCACATGAGTTTGAGTGAACTCCGGAAGTTGGTGATGGACAGGGAGGCCTGGTGTGCTGCGATTCATGGGGTCGCAAAGAGTCGGACACGACTGAGCCACTGAACTGAACTGATTCTCTCTCCCCTTCAACACACTGGGTGTCAGCTGCCTCTGCAACTGCCTGCCCTTCACTGCCAGTCAGGACTGGCTCTGATCCTTCACCTTGTGTGATGATTCTGTCTTCCCCTGGTCTTGCCTATCAGTCTTCCGTAAAGGTCCATCTTGAATGAGCATCACAAAATCTTTCTAGATCTTGACGCAAAGCATTCCCTTCCTCCTCTTGATAATGGATGTCTTTGCACCTACTTCATAGCAGCTGTTAGGGTTAAATGGAAACCATCCCTTTTCTTTGACGAGGCTGTGAAGATTGGGAGGGCAGGAGTGTCACCTGTATCAGTCTGGCTGTGGGAGAAAGCAGAAGGCACACTCAGATTAGTGTAGTTTGGTGAAGGTTTATTGACAGAGGGTTGCTTCCGCAGTGGCTCAGTGGTAAAGAATTCACCTGCAATTCAGGAGACGTGGGAGACATGTGTTCAGTCCCTTGGTCGGAAAGATCCCCTGGAGAAGGAAATGGCAACCCACCCCAGTATTCTTGCCTGGAGAATCCCAAGGACAGAGGAGCCTGGAGGGCTACAGTCCATGCCGTCGCAAAGAGTCAGACACGACTGAGTCACTAAGCACATGTGTATTTACAGAGAAGTCTAATTACAAAGGTTTGGGAAGAGCATAAGCAAACCACAGGAGATACTGAGGGAACATGGGTCTAAACAGTGGAGCTATCACAATCCCTGGTCTGGAGGAATGAGGGGACGCAGAGATATCCAGACCAGGGAAAGGGGAGTTGGATAAGCAGCAGGCTTGCGAGGTCCAGTGACGTGCAGGGGGGTGGGGGAGAGGGGTGCAGCTAACCTAGGATGACCTTGGTAGGGAATGAAGCAGGGAACTACGTCCTTGTCCTTCTGGTCTCTTGCTGGGGCTCCCACTGGCCAAACCCAGCCAGAAACCAAAGGGCACTGGAGTCCACCGTTGCAGTATAGATCCCAGTATAGATCTATCAGCCTCTTTCAGACAAGCTCTGGATTAAAATGGGCAAGAGTTTCTGGAGGCACAAACAGAAAACATCTGGCACAATGCCGTGCTCATTTTTGTTTTTTAACTGAAGTATAGTTGCTTTGCAGTGTTGTGTTAATTTCTGCTGTGCAGCAGGTCATTACAGGGCAGACAATAGAGTTCCCTATGTTACACAGTAGGTCCTTACTATTTATCTTTTACATATAGCAGTGTGTATATCTTTCAAACTTTTCTACACCCCACTCACGCCTGGCTTATTTTCACTGCCTGTAGATACATGTTTGAGGTACTGTATATTTTTGCTTTTTATGCTTTTTGTCTCAGGATACGTTAAAAGATTGTGGAAGTTTCTCTCTTTTTTTTTTTCCTTTTTAAAACAGTGACTCATATTAACATCTTTCTTCCTAAAGTGGTTGATGAAAAGACTTGAGTAATGTATCAGTGACAAACTAACCTGTTTGTTTTGATTCTGAATGCATGAAACATGTGTGTCTATACATCTCTGTATATATGTACATATGCATTCATCTGTCTGTCTATACACAGTGATTTAATCCATGGAGAAGTGGTTGATATAAAACAAAAGGAGAAGGATAATTAGTGGTGATATATATATATATATATATATATGTAACATTTCATACATGTTAAATTTAAAGAATGGTGCCAGTAGATGACTCATTTGAAAGATTTTTACATTTATACTAAAATATATATTATTTACAGTCTTCCCAGGTGGCACTAATGGTAAGAACCCGTCTGCTAATGCTAGAGATGTAAGAGATGGGGGTTTGATCCCAGGGTCTGGAAGATCCCTTGGAGGAGGTCATGGTAACCCACTGCAGTATTCTTGCCTTGAGAATCCCATGGACAGAGACTGTGGGATTGCACAGAGTTGAACACAACTGAAGTGACTTAGCACACCTGTATTTAATGGTTAGAAGAATTGTAATATTTTCCTCCCAAGAAGAGGGACAAGCTCATTTGGATTAATGTATATTTTTAGCATCTTTGGCACCACATTTCATCAAATTCTGCCAGTTATCTTAAACGCAAAAGCAGCTTCACGACCATAGCTTGCAGTGTGAGGTAGAGGAGAGCATACATCTTTGCAGAGAAACACGAGTTTTGGCTGGGATATTCCCAAGTCCATGCAGCAATGAGTGTTGAAAGAAATTTGCTGTCCCCTCCTTCAGACTCTGAGCTGAGAACCAATCCTTCATGCCATAGTGCAAGCAGTTGAGAAGCCTCAAAAAAAAAAAAAAAAAAAAAGAAAAAAAAAAAAAAGAAAAAAAAAATTCCTAGGGCTTTGATTTCAAATTCTAATTAGTTATACTGGGAAAATTACTTCCAAGTACAGATTTTGGCACTTGTAATTGCGAGCTGACATTGAACTTGCTTTCTTTTAGACATTTAAAGCAGATTAGATGCATGTCAAATCAGGTTTTTCTTCTTTCCTGTTGCTATTTGAATATAAGTCTGGAAACCGTTCATCAACGCTACCTCTCTGGCTTCTGGGGAAAGGGTCCATTCTCTTACCCCAGTGGCCAGCAAATGGTTGGTTTTCACAAGCCTCCCAGTTTTCAACTGATGAAAATTTAAGCAGCTTAAATCTTTCCTACAAATTACCAGGTCATTTAAAAATAAATTGGGCTCATTTTAATCTAATTCCTAATGCACAACTGCCTGGGGAGTTATTTTCAGCTCCGTTTGTTGCAGTTTGCAATTATCATGCTCCTTTGAAAGAAAAGAAAAGTAACAGAACTATATTTTATGAGCATTACCAGTGATCTTTCAGAGCAACTCATCTTTAAGTGAAGTAATGGGAGGAATGAGAGGCAGAACAGGTGATGATACAGATGTGGAAAGGTCCAGCAAAAAATAGAAATGGGGAGGGGACTAACATTTTACCTTTCTAGTGTCAAGAAGCCCCCTGGTCTGCAAATACTGGTAAGTATAAATACTGGAAAGGACTTGATGACCTTTTGGCTTCCTAGATGGCACAGTGGTAGAGAATCCCCCTGTAATGCTGAAGATGCGAGTTTGATTCCTGGGTCTGGAAGATCCCCTGAAGAAGGAAATGGCAACCGCCTCCAGTGTTCTTGCTTAGGAAATCCCATGGACAGAGGAGCCGGGCAGGCCACAGTCCATGGAGTTGCAAAGAATCAGACATGACTGAATGACTAAGCATGCATGCATGTTGATTTTCTAAGCCTGCCGATTCTATGAACCCTTGAGTCTAAAGCTACTAGCAAAAGCTTACTTCCTCCTTTTGACAGGGTAGGATTTGTGTGCTTATTTCCTGAAGCAAACAGTGCGATTCAGCCATTGATTAAACCAGACGGAATTGTTTTGACTCGCAAGCCCCAGATTACGAATTCAGAATTGATTTCTTACTCTTCTGAATTCCGCATGTTTGATTAGTGTGGGAATTGCAAGAATCACTTTTCCAGCTCACTTGGAAACCTCTGCCCCCCATACCCTGTGCTGCATTGTTAGGGTCACTGGTTTCGAGGCCCCTGCCAGGTGTAAATCGAACATGCTGGGAATTCAAAGGAAGAAAAGATGCTATTGAGTTTGGGAAAGAGGAGATGAGGTCCTCTGAGAAGCCCTCATGGTGAAGAGGGCATTTGACAGGAGAGTTGATCAAGTTTAGGAGGGGAGAGATTCCGGTGCATTGGTTGGTTCAGCAGCAGTAGCAGAGGGAGGGTGAATGGTATGTTTAGAGTTTGTCAGGAAACTGTTTCAGATAAGAGTGCCCTTGAATGATACATTGTACCCCATGTCTCTTGGGCCACGTGGCAGAATGTTTGACCAAGGCATTTGGATTTTCTGTTCTTGCCAGCAAGGAGCCGTTAAAACAACTGGAGGAATACAATACTGAACCAGTTAAGACAAGACTGGGAATCACTTTTATTCCTTCAAACTTTTCTGCACAAATACCACTGTAGTGTTTTGGCACTTAGGCATTTTAATGGCAGCTTTTCATTTCACTCTCTCCCTGATTTACAATGAACAGAAGGAGCTGTACTTTTAAAATAATATTGACATATGAGCTAGCTTTCTATAAACATCAAAGAGAATAATTAGCGAACATATGTTTGACTCCAGTTTAGGTTAAAAAACACTCACATTTATTTAAAATTGGATACCTTACCATTTAGGTGGCAAATAGCTAATAAAAAAAAAAAAAACAACTTACTCTGTTGTGTACAAGGTCTCCTTAATTTCATATTATTCCCCCTTTATATCTGAGATGGTGATGATGACCAAAATAATAATAACCTACATTCCAAGCATCATCTGAGTGCTTTATGTAATCCTCATGACTGCACGAGGCAGGTGCTGTTGTCAGCCCTATTTCACAGATGAAGAGACAAGGTTCAGGGAAGCTTAACAATGGGGTGTAGGCTGCACAGCTAGAGGACAGAGCTGGGGTTTGACCCAGTATGGTGGTTCCAGGAACTGCTTTTCCAGACTGCATCTCAGAATGTGACAGGAGTGATGATGCAGAGAGTGCAGACAAAGGAACAGAGACACGAGAAGTACAATGACTTCTATAAGGTCACCCAACAGAGCAAAATATTGATGCATGATTGCTGCTTGCACTTCTGTCTTCAACCAAAAGCATCTGGATGTGAGTGACCCTTTTTGTGAATTGCAGCTAGGGCAAGATTTTGTTATTATTTTTAATTGAAGGGTAATTGCTTTATGGTATTGTGCTGGTTTCTGCCAAACATCAACATGAATCAGCCATAGGTATACACATGTCCCCTCCCACTTGAACCTCTCTCCCACCTCCCTCCCCATCCCACCCCTTTTGGTTATTACAGAGCCCTGCTTTGGGTTTCTTATCTTTAATGACAAGCACTCACTTGGAAGCTTGGCTAAAGCTAGATTAAGTAGATGTTTGGCAGGATGAGTGGATGGGCAGAGAGTTGAATATATGGAAATCAGTGGCACATACAAGGCTGGACAGACCCCCTCCATGAGAATAGTAACAAGAGGAAGATTTCTCAGATTGCCACCCAGGCCTAGAGTAGGTATCCTCTTCAGGACTCTTATTGTAACCCAGATAAAGATGTATCATGACTTAAAAAAAAATACTGTTAATCTATTTCCCTGTCTCTTTCATTCCTTCTCCGCTGAATTTCTTTCTTTCTTCTTTTCTTTTTTTAATAAAGTCTACTATTTATTTTTAACATTTTTTAAAGATTATTTTTGGCTGAACTGGGTCTTTGTTGCTGCACGAGGGCTTTCTCTAGTTGCAGCAAGTAGGGCTTGCTCTTTGTTGCAGTGCCTGGGCTCTAGGGTGCACGGGCATCAGTAATTTTGGCACGGGGGCTCAGTAGTTGTGTGATGCTCAAACTTACTCTATGACATGGGGACTCTTCCTGGACCAGGGATTGAACTGGTGTCCCCCGCATTGTGAGGTGGATTCTTAACCACTGGACCACCTGGGAAGCCCTCAACTGAGTATCTTAAGCTCAATGCTGTTGACATTTTGGCCCAGATATCTCTTTGTCAGGTGGCAGGTTCCTGTCTGTATGTAGGATGCTTAGCTGCATCCCTGGCTTCTCCTGCTTGCTGCCAATAGCATTATCCCAGCCTTAATCATCACAAATGTCTCCACACACTGTCACATGTAATCCTGTAGTCTGGAAGACTCCCTAAATGTCCACCAGCAGATGAATGGATAAAGAAGAAGTGGTATACATATATACAAGGGAATATTACTCAGCCATATAAAGGAATGAAATAATGCCATTTGCAGCAATATGGGTGGACCTGGAGAGGATGATACTAAGTGGAGTAAGTCAGATGGAGAAAGGCAAGTACCATTAAATCATTTATATATGGAACTTTAAAAAGTGATACAAATGAACATATTTGCAAAACAGAAGTAAATCCACAGATGTAGCAAACAAATTTATGGTTACCAAAGGGGAAAGGGGGGATAAAGTAGGAGCTTGGGGTTAACAGATACACACTTGTGTATATAAAAAAGACAGCAAGGAGCTACTGTAAACCACTCCTATATAGGGAACGATATTCAGTATCTTACAATAACCTATAATGGATGAGAAACTGAAAAATAATATATACATATATTCATTTTTTATGACAGAGTCACTTAGCCATACACCTGAAACTAACATACCACTGTAAATTGGCTATACTTCAATTTAAAAATGTTTACATTTAAGTGATCACATATAAATATTTATATAGTGTCATATGAACCCCAAACAAAATTATGATACTGTGGTAGAGATCCTAATTTTGTAGATGAGAAGAGTGAGAGTAAGGAAAGATAAATGTCTAAATCTACAGTTTGAAAGTGGCAGAGTTGGGACTTATCCCGAGGAGTCTTGGAATTATTTTTAACTACTACACAGCTCTCCCAAATTAAGTAAGAGGAGTTGACATATGTGATAGAAAATGACTGAAACAGATTTCCATCATCCAGAGAGGACAAGTGAAAAAAATCTACCTGAATGATGCAAGTGAGCTTCGAAGTTTAAAATGTCAGATTTATCTACTGGTGTCTCCAATTTATTTGAAAGCCTCTCTGAAAAGAGCACAAAGAAGAAGCTTATTCCATATTTATTGTTAAATGAAGAGAAAGGACAGAACTTGCTGTCATTTTTACAGCTGTAGAAGGATTGCTTTTAATTCCATTTTGTTGAGTGGACAAGTTAAAAATCCAGGTAGGAAGCAGGCTGGGCAACTTCCAGGTCACAGTAGATCTGGGTCTCTTAGAAGTCCCCAGCCGTGGCTGTTCATGTTTCTTCTTCTTTCCTGCTCTATTGATGTAAGCTCCTTTATAGGATTCTGGAAAAAAAATACCTGGCAGGGTGGATATACCATTGGGTATGGATTATAAAGTTCCCATCTTTTCTATAGGACTTTGCAAATGTAAAACTTTTTAAGAACAATTTCCCAGCTTTGTTTTGTTATGGGAAAAAAAAAGGCATGCAGGCTGAATTGTCTGCTCTATCTGAAAAAGACATACTGGGATGGTAGGTAGGCAGTTTCCTTGGTAACATTATTCACCTGAAAGTCTGGTCCTATAGTCATTTTAATAGTCATTCACGAAGCTGTTAGGAGACCTAGAAATGCAGAGCATTTAAGCTCAGGATAAAATTGGAAGCCTTATTGCCTTTCCTCCAAAATAGAGGTTGAGAAATGCAAGAGAATTCATAGCACTCATTAATATTTCTAACACCTTCTCATCTATTTCCCCATTCTATTTCTCAAAACCATGGTGTCACACTAGAGTGTGAATTCATAAATAGCAAAGATTTCTATGGCAGACAGATACTTTGCAGTATTTTAAACTCTATGGGCTTGATTCACAGATATTGAGTATTCTCATTTTTTCTAGCAAAATTTGCATAGATCATGTGGGGAGGTAAAGTATTCATGATTGAGGGACCAAAATATCACCTCAATTTAATATTCAAGTTAGCACAAGCTCAGTCTCATTTTTCTGAACTGGTCATATCAAGGATTTGGAAGTTTGAAAGCATAGCAAGACCCCATCATCATTTTTTGATGACTTCTCTTGTGACTTTTATTGTCATTTGGGCTGCCATGTTGATATATCTCTTCCTTAAAGATGTTGGGGCTGAATCTGTACGGCAGGAATGCCTTACAAATTCGCGGGCAACTGTATTGTCCATGGCATAGCTAGGTCATGGCAGTAAGTTTCAATTCATATGAATCACAATATTACTATCATTGAATACAGAGGCTGAAGGTGGTACCCAAGGCCATATGCAGAGCCATTTTATTTACCTTCCTTGTCAAGTTTGAGAAGAATGTTCTGTATCTGTGAAGGCTACCTTTTGGGGAGGGAGAGCTGGCTTTCAAGTATTTTGTGGAAAGGCTGCATTTAAAGTCATTGGAGAAGACCCCAGGCCGCATGCTCTAGACCCTGAGGATACAACCACAATCCTTTCTCTGTTGCTTACTTGGTAACTGAAAAACCTAGGGCTAGAGAGAACCAGATTTCTTTTTTTTTTTTTTACTTTTTATTTTTTTACTGGGGTATAGGGCTTCCCAGGTGGTGCAGTGGTAAAGAATTGCCTACCAGTGCAGGAGACGTGAGTTTGACCCCTGGGTCTGGAAGATCCCTCGAGGAGGAAATGGCAACCCACTGCAGTATTCTTGTCTGGAAAATCCCTTGGACAGAGGAGCCTTACGGGCTATGGTCCATGGGGTCGCAAAGAGAGTCAGACACGACTGAGTGACTGAGCACAGATACCCGCATGGCCAATTAGCAGTGTTGTGATAGTTTCAGGTGAACAGCAAAGGGACTTAGCTCATACATATACATGTATCTGTTCTCCCCAATCTCCTCACCCAGCCAGGCTGCCACAGGACACTGAGCAGGGTTCCTTGCGATCACTCATTTTATCGAGGATAGTGGTGTGCTGTGATTAGTCAGACCTGAGTCACAGGCCCCTTTGGTGGCCAGGAGCCTGGTCATAGGCAAAAATAATCAAGTGAGGGCTTCTGGGCTGCCAAAAGGATACCTGCTATCACCCATCATACCCACTCAGCCACCTAAAAATGCAGACTGCGAATGCTTCAGAAACCATAGCAATATTGTTCTATTCTTCCTGGTTTGGTTTCTTGTCAGTTAAAAAAAAAAAAAAAGATGAAATATCTTCTAAAATTCAGTGACCTAGAATGGTGAAAAGAACACCAGATTGTGTTTTGAGCTGAGCCCTGGGGCTTGGATGAAAGTGCTCAGAACACTCCAAATGCAGGAAGATTTGGAAGGCTGGGGCTGGTTGTTCGTGCTTGGAGGCCACTTTGACTTTCCTCTGTTCTTCCCCCATATGCTGGCTGTAGTTTGTTTCCCGAACTCTTCTAGGCACCATGATGATCAGCAAATTAATGTTCCTTACATCTAAGGGATTAACTACATTCTGACAATTATTTGCATTATTATTATTTTTGCATAGTTCTGATATAGAGACTGTTTCTGTTTTAATTCTAAGAAATGAAAGCTGTTCCTCCCCCCTTTTTTTCTTCTACTTCTTTATTTTCAGAAACACACTATGTACTTAGGCAATGTTAATGTCAGTAATATTGCATTGCTTTGAGCGTGTGGTTCAGATCTCCTGTAATTCTGCACCCCCCGCGCCACCCCGTCTCATTCTTTGTTCTGGATTTCAGATTCTCTGTGTCAGATGTATTATTTACTATATGGTTCTCACAGAACAAAATGCATTATTTACAAGGTTGTAGGATTTCTGAAATTCTACGAGCTTTCCTGTGAATTTATAAACAGCATCCTGGGATAGATTAGATTGCCGAGGATGGCTTGTACCCACAGTATGATAGATGGACTTCTTTATTCTCTGGATGATACTTTGTTCTCCATCTTTGCATATTCTGGCGAGAGAAATGTTGATACTTTGTACTTTAATATGGCCTATCAATTCTATTCCTCTATAATTTCCAAAATTTTCAGAATCAATGATACTCAGCTATAGGCATCATAAAGTAAACCAAGGGCTCTGTGCTATGCCTGGTGTGATTGAATTGAATCTTCTTTCTGGAAAAGCGTGCAAGAGCTTAACTACCACTAGAGGGCAGTAGAGCGATGCATCCCAGAGCTAGCGTTTATGGGTACTTTTATTTTTAAGTTGTGAAAGATTCGTTTTAGAACTCTCTCTTTTTTTTTTTTTTAAAGATTTGCGTTCTTTGTCACTGAGTTGTTGTTCGTTGTGTTGTACTCAGGCGTGTCTGACGGACTGTAGCCTTCCAGTCTCCTCTGTCCTGGCAATTTTCTAGGCAAGAATACTGAAGTGGGTTGCCATTTCCTTCTCCAGGGGATCTTCCCAATCCAGGGATCAAAGCTGAGTCTCTTGCGTCTCCTGCATCGTCAGGCAGATTATTTATCACTATGGTGGGGCTGAGACGGGCTGAGACAAGCTGAGACGTTGGTGCTTATGCCAATTCCAGTAATATTTGAGGTTTCTGTAGCTAGTGGCATGCTGGCAAAGGTTTAACAACCAACATTCTAGGTAAAAGCCCTGATATGTAGCATTTGCCAGTTTCTATGGTATAGATATTCCCACCATGGTTAATTTCAAGCTGCTGATTGGCTGTCACTGAATATGGGCTTGGGAAGAGAGGTGTATCGTTGGCTTGTATAAGCCAGCTGCAGCACACCATGCTGAGCTCTGGTTTATTACATTAGCTAGTTTTGTAGGCTTAAACTAGTGGTTTACATGGTTAGTTTTGTTGCTAGATGTATGTGTCTGAACTCTTTCCTAACCATCCAAAGACCAGAGAATTCATGCCTGATGATTTTTGTCTCCCATGCTGTAGTCATCGCCATGCCTTAGACATTTTAACTTTTTAAATGAAAACTTCTCATTGAAGAATAATGTACATACCAAGAAATGACCCTGTTTTCAGTGAATTATCAACTGAATTATAATAAGCTTTCCAAAAATGGCATAGCCAGCCCCTAGATCAAGAAACAGTATATTATCTGCATCTCAAAAGAACCCATGTCCATCCTCTAGTCATTCACTCCTTGCTGTCCTGAGTCCTAATGCCATGGGTTAGTCTCATCTGTTTTTGAAATGTCATAGATGAACTGTGTGAAATGGCTTTTTTGTCTGGCTTCTTTCACTCTGCGTCATGCTTGTGAGATTCATTCATTTTGTTGCAGACAGTTGTCCTTTGTCTCACTGCTGTGTGTAGTATTCCATTGTAGGAATATGCCTCAGTTTATGATTCTGCTCTTGATGGACCTTTGAACTGTGTCCAGTTTTAGACACCTAGGAATAGGGCTACTGTGTTCCTCCTAGTATGTGTCCTTGGTAAAATAAAAGTGTGTGATTCTGCTGGGAATCTGCCTAGGAGGTGAACTGGCTGATAGTCTGGTATGCATGCATCGTAGAGTGTTAGGTCTTAAAGACAGCCTGATTTGGGGATAGACAGGTAAATCACTGCATATCAACATCAGATTGAGGTAAAGGATTTGTGTGACAGGAGAAATACTTAGCCAGCTGCAAACTTAGGGGTAAAATAAATCTCTAGGCAGGCCGAATACAGTTGGGGATGGCACTGATTAATTGGTGATTTGTCCAAGGAAGCAGCTCATGTAAGAAAACCTAAGATGGTGAAGGGAAGATCAGGAAGTGTGGCTTTCGGAAATCTACGAAGTGTCAATATACAGACATTTAGGCATATAGCTTACAGAACCAGGGATGATATTCATGAATTCAAATAAACAATTGTTGAATACCTACTTGGCACCAGCCCTTGTACTAGGTGCTGGTGATACTGTAGCGATTAAAACATAACTATGCCTTCAAGAAGCTTGCACTCTAGTTACAGAGACAGATAGGCATCCAGACAATGACTAGCTATACAGATGGTCCATACTTTGGTAAGAGTATTCACTACAAGTGCCCTGGGAGACCAGAGGAAGGGCATTACCCAGTCTTGGCTGGAAGGCAAAGAATGGGC
The DNA here is from genome assembly GCF_014754425.2 of Oryx dammah. Taxonomy (NCBI): domain Eukaryota; kingdom Metazoa; phylum Chordata; class Mammalia; order Artiodactyla; family Bovidae; genus Oryx; species Oryx dammah. Next base: position 39,487,195 of record NW_024070193.1, read on the forward strand.
ACAGAAAGTGTTGAGAGGGAGAGGGGAGGTATGAAGGCAGCTTCCTAGAGGAGATTGTGCCCAAGTTCAGACCTGGAGGATGAGTGGGATGGGAAGGGAGGGATTTCCAGGCTGAGGGAGTGGAATGCACAGTGGTCCAGAGGCGGACATGGCACAGTGAAGAATGGAATGGGAGATAATTTATAGTATGATTGGAGCCCAGTGTAGACAGGACAGGCAGTGGCGGGTGATTAGAGATGAAACTGCAGCAGATGTGAGAAGCAGACCCCAGAGGGCTTTTGTGCTGTGCTATGCAAACCTGGCTAAGTTAATGACATATTGAAGCAAACTTGGCTGTGTATTCTCCACTTTCCATGCATGAAGCAGGTGAGGGCCACTGGCATAATCAAGGAAGGACTCATTCCTCTTAAGGTAGAATCGTGTCCACAGGAATATGGTCACAGCCCACTTTTGAGAACCAAGATCCATGATCAGAGTTTTCTGGTAATTGCGTGTGTAAACTAGCTCTCTGGCAAGGGGAGGGAGCAGAGGTGGGGGCGCTTTGATTTATAATATATGTGATTTTCCATGGTATAAATATTCTTGTCTTGTAAAATTCCTGAAAATTTAACAATTGGTTTTTGTAGTCCCATATGAGCCTTCTTCCTTGCTGGCTCAGACAGCAAAGAATCTGCTTTTAATGCAGGAGACCTGGGTTCATTTTCTGGGTTGGGAAGATCCCCTGGAGAAGGGAATGGTGACCCACTCCAGTATTCTTGCCTGGAGAATCTTATGTACAGAAGAGCCTGGTGGGCTATGGTTGGTGGGGTCACAAAGAGTTGGACACAACTGAGCAACTAACACTTTCACTTTTCTTTTTTTTTCCACTGGACTGCTTCAGCATTGTTAGCTTCACCACCAAGTTTACTCACTGACAGAGCTCCTGAGCACACCATTAGAGATCCTTAACCAGCAGTTCTCAGGTTTGACCCTACAACAGTTTCACTCTGGTGGTTTGTTGAAGCACAAGTTGCTGGGGTCCTTGTTGCAGATTTTCCAACTCAGTATGTCTGGGGTAGGGGCTGAGAGTTTGTATTTCTAACAGGTTCCCACGTGACGAAATGTTTCTGGCCTGGGGACCACACTCTGAGAACCACTGCCTTTAAATCACCCCTGGGGACTTCTCTAAGGACTTCCGTGTTGGTCGAGTAGCTGGGACTCCACGCTACCAATGCAGGGGGCCTGGGTCTGATTCCTGGTCAGGAAACAAGATCCCACATGTCAAAATATATATATATATATATATATATATATATATATATATATATATATACACACACACACACACTACTTAATTTGTCCCTAATGGGATTTGTCCCAGATTCTTAGGAATGGAGCCTGTAAAAATTGTTCCCCTTATATAAAAAATTCATATCCATCATGAAAGAGAAGACATTAAAGGTGGCATAATGATGTCAGGAATCAGAATTTGGATAATTCTGCCATCTATAAACTAGGAACTCAAATCATTTAACTTAGAGGTTATGGTGATGATCATGTGAAGCACATTGCCAACTATTGATATGACTGCAAACTAGTGTTTTTCACCCCAAATGACGGTAACAAACGTTAGCTGTTTATCTGGAGATCACATGAAAAGCTGCTGCTCAGCGAGGTTAAATGATGACAGAACCGGAAGCAAGTCCTGCTGATTTTCGGTTTAGTGCCCTTTCTCTTAGGTTAGTGCTTTTCAAATATTTCTTTTCACCTAGAGACTCAATTCAGATGAAACCTCAGGAGGGAAGAAGCAGATAGGAAGTGATGAAAGATGAGCTGATCTTATGAAATGGGAAAAAGCAGCTAGTGCCAGAGCCCGAGGCAGTGCCCCTGAAATCCAGAGAGATAAGAGTGCAGGGTGAAGCCTGAGCGCGCCCGCTGTTTCCCGGGAGCACTTTCTGTATCAGGTAGCTCTGAGCAGGTTCCTCAGCAGATAGTCTGATGGCATTAGGGGTGGGTCAGCACCAGGGGGTCTCCCATCTGCAGCGTAGGAGCATCTCCTGAGGTGGCTTTGAAAAATCCCAGCATCTAGGCTACACCTCACACCAACAGTATCAGAATATCTGGGGGTAAGAAGAGTCCATCTGTACTTTGAAAGTCCCTTGGTGCTTCCAGTGTGCAGCCTATGTTGATAACCAGACATATAGCTATGCTTCTCAGAGTGTGGTCCCCCAGATCAGATCGCTGGAACTTGTTAGAGATGCAGATTTTCACACTGTACCCCAGACTCCCTGCATCAGAAATTCTGGGGTTTGGGCTCAGAAATCTGGGCTTTGAGAAGTTTTTGTAAAAAGTGTTTATATATTTACTTGTCTGCGTGTGGTCTTAGTTATGGCACGCAGGATCTTCAATCTCCGTTGCAGCATGCAGGATCTTGAGTTGCGGCATGTAACCTCAGAGTTGCAGCATGTGGAATTTACTTCCTGAGCAGGGATGGAACCCAGGTCCCCTGCATTGGCAGCTCAGAGCCTTAGCCACTGGACCACCACCAGGGAAGTCCCTTGAGAAACTTCGCTGGTAATTCTGATGCACGAGACCCTGAGAACCACAGTGCAAGAGCATAGGTTCTACTGGTCTCTGGAAAACAGTGGAAGTGTTAGTTGCTCAGCCGTGTCCAACTCTTTGCAACCCCATGGACTGTAGCCTGCAAGGCTCCTCTCTCCATGGGATTCTTCAGGCAAGAATACTGGAATGAGTTGCCATTCCCTTCTCCAGAGGATCTTCCTGACCCAGGGATCAAACCCATGTCTCCTGCACTGCAGGAAGATTCTTGACTGTCCGAGTCATAAGAGAAACCTGATGGTATAAGGCGAAAATGAAAGACACGCAGTCGTGTCCGACTCTTTGCAACCCCATGGACTATACAGTCCATGGAATTCTCCAGGCCAGAATACTGGAGTGGGTAGCCTTTCCCTTATCCAGGGGATCTTCCCAACCCAGGGACTGAACCCAGGTCTCCCATGTTGCAGGCGGATTCTTTACCAGCTGAGCCACATGGGAAGTCCTGCTGAATATGATCCAGTCACCTGAGCTGCTCCAGACTCCCTGCCTCCAGATTGTGATGGGCTCATCCTTAGAAGGCTGTCCCACCCGCAGGGAGAATTTCTGATCTGGAGAGCTACAGGACTCCTTGGACTCTGCTTCCTCTCTCATTTTCTTGAGGAAGGAAAGAGGCAGAGGAGACCCTTGGTGAGCATCACTAGGACTTGTACTTCTGCCTTTCCATTTTGTTTAAGAGGCTTCTTCACTATGAGACTGAAACATTAGCAGCTACGTGCCTGGCAGGGTCCCCTTCTGGGTGTTTCTGCAGCCAGAGGTCAGTTCTATTATCTGACTTAACTGAGAGAGGCAGGTGTCTGGTTCTTAGCATTTTCAATACTATCTAGTGTGATATCTAGTTGTTGTTCTGAGTTTTTCATTTTTCCAGGTGGGGAGATTGAAATGCTACATATATCCCACGTGTATGGATTATTTCTCATTTTATTTCTCAGTTTTACTAGGATGGCCATGAGGAAATTAGGAAATGAGAGAAATTGTACCTGTTAGCTAGAGGAAAGATGGGAGTAGTTTGAGAATAGGGAGAGACAAAGGATACAAAGTGGAAGTAGAATGCTGGAATCAGGGGAAAAAAGAGGTTTCTGAGGATTGCCCTGCTCCTTGCCACTGGAAATGTAACAAATAAAAATTCCAGGTGGAGACACAATTAATATATAAGAACTAGACTTGACCAGGACCAAGTGTTCCTGGTCAAATGCTCTTAACTCACCCTGTGTGACTGGCGTTATAAGTCATTTCTCATTTCTGTTGCTGAATTCAATCAGGTCCTTTCCTTAGATGACCTAATGGTTCTGTAGGTTTCCTTTGTAGTACTGAATACAGGTTATAATTATTCCTTTGGTGTATATGATTGTTATTAATTGTAGAGGCTATAAGCTCTGTGTCATAACCAGTCTTCAGGATGACTCCCAGTGATACGCCATGTGTGTATATATTCCATGTGTGAATATATATTCCTCTCCCACCAGGACTATGGCTAACCTCTGTGGCCAGTAGGGTACTGTGGAAATGACAGATGGTGGCTTCTGGGGCTACATTATTGCTTCAACCTTGCTCTTTTGTGGATCACTGGCTCTGGGGGAAGCCAGCTGCCATGTCATGAGGACATTCAAGCAGTACCAGAGAGAAGTCCATGTTACAGGACCTCCTGACAATATCCAGAATAAACGTTTCTGCTATGTTAATGAGCCACTCTGGAATCAAATCTTTTAGTTCCAAACTGGCCTTCTGATGCCTGTAGCCATAGCTGACATCATGACTGGAAACTCATGAGAAATCCAAACAAGAACTTCGTAGCTAAAGCAATCTGAAATAATTGACCCCCAAAGGAGTGGAAGAATGAACAAAAAGTTCCCTGTTGTTTTAAGCTGCTGAGTCTTTGGATAATTTGTTACACAGCAATAGGTGACTAATACACTCGAGGAAGATATAGACAGTGTGTTTTGATCATCACTGCTTCTGGAGTAACTGGCACAGGGCTTGGATTATAGTATGAGCTCAGTAAATACTCTTTGGATTTCTTTATCCTTTCTTTTGCCTCATGTGCACACATACACACACACACCCTTCTCCCTGAAATCATCTTGGTCCACTGTATCCTCAGTAGGCTGTGTGCTTCATCATTGTCTCTTGTTTTGATTTTGACTCCTTGTCTGTTTCTAATATAATCATGAACTCTTGGAGAAGCCCTGTAAACAGGATAATATTGAACTTCTACTCATACTTCAAGACTCTGCTCCAATCTATAAGGCTTTCCCTGAACCTGATAACCAAGTAAATCCTCCTTTCTCCACCAGGTCAGTCAGGATTCCACCAAAAGGCAAACTTAAATTGAGTTATTTGAAGATCATGTAATAAATGGATGGTTTACAAAGATGGGATCAAGCTTAAGGAAAACCAAGAAAAGATGGCAAAATTCCATGAGACTAGTGAGAGCTGAGAACCATTACCATCTCTAGACTGATGGAAAAAACAGAGGAGTACTGACCAGACCTTTGAGAAGGTTCTAGAGAGATGAACACTGGGAGCTTGCAGTGGATGTACAAGATGGGCACCAGAGCATTAAATACCCTCACTTCACTCTTACCCAATGTTCTTGATCTGCCGTATTTCCCATTGACAGAATCTGAAACAAAAGGGTCTGTTGATACATCCATATGGATACATGATGTATCCTCAGTCCATGTGATGGACTTGGAAGACAGATACAGGATAGAGGTGGTGCCTCGGGGATATGTGGAAGGTACCAAGTGAACTCTTCTCCTTTCCATCTCCTCAGTGTCTACATTGGATTTAGAAATTGAACATGCTCTTGGTAGTGCTCATTTGCTTGTTGATGTCTGATTCTTTGCAACCCTGTGGCCTGTGGCCCACCAGTCTCCTCTATGCATGGGCTTTCCTAGGCAAGAAAACTGCAGTGGGTTGCTATTTTTTTCCTCCAGGGGATCTTCCCAGCCCAGGGATCAAACCCACATCTCCTGCACTGGCAGGCAGATTCTTTACCATTGAGCCACCTGGGAAGGCCAGACATGCTCTTATTCATGGTCTATTTCATATCATTGCTGTATGTAACAACTCAACTGTTTCATGCTATTTAACTTTTCAAGTATTAATGACTCCTCTTCCTGGTAATCTTATAGATATTTAAAGAGTGAGGAACAGGTCTTACATTTTTCTGTCTTCCTAACTGAACTTAGCTCCACAATTTTCATAAAGTTGATATACAGATACATATTTGCTAATGCCACAACATTTTTTAAAGCACTTATTTATTGAGTCACTTTTTCTATGAGTCATCAATCAAAAAAGTGGAGGAACTATTTATTTCAAACTCCAAAGCATGAATTCCTTCTGTAACATCTCTGATATTTTATTACCTAGCTGGAGTTTTAATTACCTCTAATGACAGGGATCTCATTACCCCATGAAGCAATGGAGAGCAACCAGTAGCTCTGAGAAGTAGATGGATCTTTGTCCTAAGAGACTCTAAGTTATTTACCTCTGGCCTCTTGTAATCACTGACTGTGTCTGTGATTAAACTTTTGTCTTTAATGAATCCCTATTATGAGAAAAAATTTCTTGGAATATTATCACTGAGGATTCCTCAGATCCTGGGATGAGGGTGGATTATCCCAAGAACAAATTTGCGTTGCTTCTGCTAAGTGCTTGGGGTGCTACCAGAAGGGAGGCAATTTAAACTAAATTGTTAGTGTGAGGTTTGGTGAGTCACCCATGGAGTGTGAATGTAGGCTGTGAGTTTACATGAATGCTATCTTGTGGGTTACAAATTCTGGGAATTTGTCACACTGTCAAAACTCTAGCAAGGCAACTTTCCTTGCAGTCCCCTGATAGAAAGCACACTTTTCCTCCCTAATTCATCCATTTTCAAAAAATTCAATTCTTTGCATTCTTGGCTTGATGGGGTAGATGTCCCTTAATTTGGTCTTTTGCTCTTTTGAGCCTGGTATGAACAAGAAAACCAGTGGTTCATTTCAACAGATGTAACTGTTGTCCTAAAGTTGAAAGCTGGCTTCAGTGTTCTTCCTCTATTCACTTAGTTTTGGCCTCAGTGTTCTTTATTTTCTTGCCACATCATTGTTGAATTTATGAGGATTTAAAAGTACTTGCCATGTTTTGTTTATTTTTGGTGGGAGAGTCCACCATATTTGTAGAAATGAAATATACTCTCCGTTAGCCCACATACTGAAATTCATTAGATTTATGTTGAAATAAGGTATAGTGAATACATGTGGTGTGATAGGAAAGGTTGTGATCTATTGAACTGTATTTTTACTACATTCCCAGTTGAGCATGAAGAAACGACCTCTCTTTCTGGACCTATTTCCTTATTTCTTATGTGACAGTGGTTTCAATCACCGCTGAGATTTTGAAAATCTTTGGTGATTGCTTCTTAAGCTGCATTTTGGAGGTGATTATCAAAGTTTCTTCCAATCTAATTTCTGTTCTCGACCACCTTCTAAAAAAGTCCCTGTTTAAGGTATTTTGATGTCTTCACTAGTGTAATCAGAGAGCTGCTAAACAGGATCTTGTTAAATTTCTTTCTTGGTAACATTCTGATTGTTAAGATTGAAATGATTTGTCTAAGTTGATAGCATTATTCAGGCAGGAGAGAGTGCAGTCATTCCAAGGGTTTGTTGTAGCATATCTAAGTGATATCCACAGTGGTGCACGTTTAACTCACTGTCCACAGGTTCAGGGGGCCGACAGGAGTCATGGTATATTTGATGGCTATGGGGTGTGTGTGTGTTTATGGGTGTCTTAGCATCCATGGGTGATTCAGGACAATTCCATTTTTTTTTCCAGTAGGAAATGCTTCTCTGGGCAAACATTCCATGTGTTTAAAAAGCTGCAACTGTCTACTTGCCTACTCAAGTAGTAAAGAACATCCCTGTTGAAATGATACAACTGTGTGTTATAATGTACTTTACATATATTACTGACTAATTCTCAGAAAAATGAAAAGAAGTAACATGACATGCCTGTGTTATGAACAGGCATATCAAGACACAGCAAATTTGCATCACTTGGCCTGGGAAGTAAGTCCTGGAAATTAAGTGGCAGGAATGGAATTTGAACCCAAGTGGTCTGGTTGAAGAGCTCTGTGTTTTTTGAGCTAAGCAGTGGTCAGTGCTCGACAGCCAGAGACCACTAGAACACACCCGTGGTTCCAGAAACTGGTTCAATGGTCATGGCAACAGGGGCAAATACTCACAGAGAAGCAGAGATGTCTCTATAAGAAGGGGTTAGAAAGGACATAGACCAGCAGTCCCCAACCTTTTTGGCACCAGGGACTAGTTTCATGGAAGACAGTTTTTCCACGGCCTAGGGTAGAGGGGGACTGTTTTGGGATGATTCAAATATATTACATTTATTGCATACTTGGTGGCTCAGATGGTAAAATATCTGCCTACAATGTGGGAGACCTGGGTTCAATCCCAGGGTCGGGAAGATCTCCTGGAGAAGGAAATGGCAACCCACTCCAGTATTCTTGCCTGGAAAATCCCATGGATGGAGGAGCCTGGTAGTCTGCAGTCCATGGGGTTGCAAAGAGTCGGACACGACTGAGCGACTTCACTTTATTATTATTACATCAGTCCCACCTCAGATGAGCAGGCATTAGATACTGGAAGTTGGGGACCTGTGACTTAGAGACCTGGGGCTGTGTTATGTGCTTTGGAGAAGTTTCAAGGATGTGATACTTTGTTCTGGATTGTGTGCTGTCTTAGAATCGTATCATTCCATGACTGGACTTCTCAACAAATCTAATCTTATAAGAGAGGAAATGATGGAGGCTGCAGCTATAATTACTTAAGAAGCAGCAGTATCATTATTCAGAGTGTGAATGAGCATGGGGTAGATTTGGCTATTTTTATACTTCATACAGTTTTTATGTTTTGTCCTTTCAGGCATGATGACAGAGAGTTCTTGCTTTTGTCTTGGTCCCTCACATGTTGTCTGATGTTGATGATGAGTGAAATTATTTATAGTCAGCCGGACTACTCAGGCCTCATTTTTAGAGGTGAGACTAGTCCCTAGCAACTCTAATATATAGTGATAGTACCAGGCCAGCTCCTAGCTGTTTGAGGACACAGCCTTTCAGTAAATGTGCCTTCTTGTTGCAGGTAGAAGTTAACTCTGACTCCATGTTGGAGTTGTTTCTTTGACTTGCTTTCCATTGCTTTTGTTATTATAATCACACATAATGGCCCGCCTCAGAGAATCCTGCCCCTCTGCCTGATTGTTAAGCTAAGGTGCCTTTGTTAAGAACACTGTCCACAGGTAGATGGCAGGAAAGAAGAAATTAACGCATACCCCCTGTCTGAGGCTTGCTGCTCTAGGAGGTATTTGCAAAATTAATGACCTTTTTACTTAATTTCCTCACCTCCTCCTATCTCTGATCCATAGAAAAACCTGGCATGCAGGCCCTGACAAGATAAGTTATTCTGAGACATTCGTTTGCCATCTTCTCCATCAGTGGCTTTATGAATCGAGTCGTCTTCCTTGCCTTAACACCTCTTCTCTCATATTCATTGGCCTTTTGTTCAGCGAGCAGAGCAAGCTTGGACCTGATAACATTTTCAGATGGCTGCCTGGAGACTGAGATGCCAGGGAGCAGGATACGATGCCAGGGTACTAGCCAGCAGGATGTTGCCTGAGGCCAGGAGAGAGTCGCTGCAAGCTTGACCATATGAATGGAGAGGAGTGGGTAGACTTTCAGGAGATGAAATTGAATGCCAGTGGGGAATCACGTATTCTGTAAGAACTCGAGTTTGATATACTGGAATTGGGACACAAAAGAGCCTGAGAAAACACAAAATACACATCAAGCCTCAGTTGTCATGGGATCACCATGAGGAAGGGAAAAATCTTACAAATACTAACTCTGTTTCGTCTCCCCCACATATTCTCAGGCCACCGAATCTCTGATTTCAGGTTGAGGTTTATTGTTTATTTTTCTCTCAGAATACTTGTATTCTTTTCACAAACTTCTGGAGACCAATACTTTCACTGGATGAACCCCTCTTGCACTATTGATACAATCTTCCCAGGGGCAGTTTGGAGATTTTCCTTAAATGTGATCTGACCAGGAACAGAGGGAAATGCTTCTGGTTGTGAGTGTGGGGTCCATAGAAGTGAGGGCAAGAGAGATTTGTATGTTGTGTAGAACGGGAATTATCCTAGAACATTGCCTGTGTAGCCAGTAAGCCTGTTTATCTCCATGAATACTTTGGGATTTAAAACAGAACTACCATATGGCCCAGCAATCCCACTCCTGGGCATCTATCTGGAGAAAACCATAATTCAAAAGGATACATGCACCCCAGTGTTCATTGCAGCACTGTTAACAATAGCCAGGACATAGAAGCTACCTAAATGTCTGCTGACAAAAGAATAGATAATGAAGATGTGGTACGTATATACAATGAAATATTACTCAGCTATAAATATAATGAAACAACATGATTTGCAGCAACATGGATGGGCCTACAGATTGTCACATTAAGTGGAATAAGTCAGACAGAGAAAGACAAATATATGACATCTCTTACGTGTTAAATCTAAAAAATTGATACAAATGAACCTAGTTATGAAATAGAAGTTGAGTCACAGATGTAGCAAACAAACTTGTGATTACTGATGGGGGGAAAGCTGGGGAAGGGCTAAATTGGGAGATTGGGATCGGCATATATACACTGCTGTATATAAAGTAGATAACTAATAAGAATCTATTGAACAGCACAGGGAACTCTATTCAATACTCTGTAATGCTATATATAGGAATAGAATCTAAAATCTACACAGTTTATGTGTAACTGATTCACTTTGCTGTACAACAGAAAATAACACAACGTTGTAAATCACCTGTACTCCAAAAACAATGAATAAGCAAAAAAAAAAAAAAATTCCATTTTAACTGGAAGAGTAATTTCAATGGATTTTTTTCTTCCCAACTGCCTCCTGTACTTGCTCTTTACTCCAAAAACCCCGTGAGACTTTGGGTCTTGAGAGACTCACTGAACAGAGTGGTTAATAGTAAACTGGGTTCTACCTCCTTATTTATGACAAGGAAACCCCTAGAAATGTGTCATCTCCAGTATTGCCATGTCATAGCCTCAGTAGAAATGCAAACTGACAGCCTAGATTGGATTCTAGTGTCATAATCTTGTCAGAATTCTCATTTCAGAGTCTTACTATGTACTAGAAGGGTGTAAGCCATCCAAGTTAAGATATAAGACAAAGTAGTAAGGCAAACAAGAGTAAGGCAAGTGGGTTTTCTAATAGTCAACCCCAGAACTTCACAGCCTCTGCTTCCCTGCATGGCATTATGATATCTTTTGTCCACGAGGGTGGAGGAAAGGTTGGGAGCATTGCCGACTCTGGATCTCCTTCATGTGGAGGGAATTGTCCACTAATAATTCAATTAAACAAAGTTCTGTCTCATGGAATTTGTGTATTCTAATATAACCATCTAGCCTGAAATACAGTATCATAAATTACCCTGAATTCAAGCATTAGAAACCAGCTGGGATTCTCGAGGTAAAACTCCACTAATACTAGATTTTTCATGATAAATGCATTCTGGAATGAAAAGATGTTCAGAGCTCAGAGCAGATTAAATAGTTCCCATGATAATTAGATAATTTTAGGCAAATGACAGTGAGAGCCCTTCCTTCATGTGCCATTTAGGGTCCGTGGTTTTTATTGGTCAGAAACCAACGAACTTTCATTATTTAGAGAAATAGCTATTTTACAGTGGAATTGCCACTGAAGCTCCTCCATTTCCTTTAAGGGGAGCCCTGGGGCTGAGTGTGTATTCAGAGTTATCACAAAGTAAGGTGAAGGGTGGGACTTTTATTTTTTAATAGAAGCATAGTTGATTGACATTTCTGTGTTGGCTTCAGGTATAAAGCCTAGTGGTTCAGTATTTTTGCAGATTATACTCCATTACAGGTTATTACCAGATAATGACTGTAATTCCCTGTGCCATAGAGTATATTCTTATTCTTTATCTACAGTTTGTATCTGTTAATTCCATGCCCCTAAATTGCCCCTCAGTTCTTTCTCCCCTTGTGTAACCAAAAATTTGTTTTCTGTGTCAGAGTCTGCTTCTGTTTTGCACGCATACATTTGTGCTGTATTTTAGATGAGAGGCCAGGGCTTTGTGCCCAAGTGAAAGGCAGCCATTGAGAAGGCCTGTGGCCCTGGGGGAGGCAGTTCCCTGCAGCCAGGGGGCAGTTTGCAGCAAGGGTGCCTGTGTGAATGACCACACCTGCCATTCCTAGAAGCAGCAGGTCAGCAGTGTGGGCCCCAGGAGGGGTTTTTGGTGAGCCCCACAGGCTCCACTACTTGCAAGTGTCCTTTTCTAGATCAGACACGCAGCCATGTGGCTAACTACATACCTAAACTGAGTCCAAGACCTCCAGACTCTCTCACCCGTGATCTTTCCACTCTGAGAGACTCCAAGTCACATTTCACTCATTAAGCGTCGCTAATCAGGTTAGATACCTGCTGTGTCCTTAAATCATCAAGACAACAGGGGTGTTCAGGATACCTGACTTGTGGGTTCCTGTCAGTGGCATTCAAGGCTGATTGGGCTGGAGGCATGGATTTAGAGAGTAACAGGTAATGCTTATATAGCACTTACTGCACTAAGTCCTCTGCATGAGTTAATTCATTTATTTTCCCATAGCATGACGTGACAGGTGTATTCTCATTCTTTATAGTTAAGGAAAGTGAGGCACAGATATTTAAGAATTCACCTAACAGTGCCAGAACCAGTAAGTGACTGGACTGAATTTGGACTCAGAGTCTGAATCAAGAGTTTATGCTCTTACTCTTTTAGGAAAAAAAGAAAAATTATGTATCCCTTCTTTTCTGATGTACTTACTCTGGGTCAGATGCTGGGCTAAGCACTTTGTTCCCATAAGCCTCTGGGGTCATTTCAAATATTATCCCCATTTTATAGATGAGGGTACCATTGTCTGGGAGGTTTGTAACTCTCCCCGGTTCTTGCAGCAAGATGGTAGAGGGAACCAGATTTAAATCCAGATCCATCTGGTTGCACAGTTCATATTTGTAGCTGATACCTCCAGTGTTTAGTTTTCGTGTTTGGATAGGAGGGCTGGCAAAGCCTCATGACATCTCTCTCAAGCTCTCGTAAAGCAAAATGGAGCTGTTTCTGGGGCATGTTGGGGTCCTGCAGGGGTGGCTTCACGTAGCCACAGATCTCAACCTAACTGAATTTCTGTAAGAAGAAAAAACTGACAAGAAAGCAATAAACACAAACCAAACATATAATAAGGTAGGTTAATAATTTCTCTGTAGTGAAAAATAACAAACAGTAATTTTGACCATGTGAAAATGCAAGGCCCCTTCCCCACTCTCCACTTTATCCTGCCTGAGGGATTGGAGCTTTGCTCTGGGAATTAACAGGGAATTGAACCCCAGACCACAACTTCTGTCACACTAGACCCCAAGCAACTGAGCTATTCGCTGTTTTTGAAAAGAAGCACAAAAGAATTGAAGGATCAAAATCACTTCTTTCTAGGATCCTGATAAGACACTATAAATATTTCCGTTTTCTTATTTGTGAACTTCAGAGCCTCAGATTTGAGTGTAGGTTAAAGAGAATCTTGTCCCCTTGCTGTGATCTTCCCTTAAAAAGAGAGCCAGAGGACTCCTCTGGTGGGTCAGTGGTAAAGAATCCGCCTGCTGGTGCAGGAGACATGGGTTCGATCCCTGGTCCAAGAAGATCCCACATGCTGTGGAGCAACTGTCCGCACGCGACAGCTACTGAAACCTGCTTGCTCTATAGCCCCTACTCTGCGATAAGAGAAGCCCCTGCACCGCAATGATGAGTTGCCCCTGCTCGCCGTAACTAGAGAAAGCCCGTGCACAGCAACGAAGATCAGTGTAGCCAAAAAGAAATAAATACATAAGAGAGAACGAGAGAGAGCTAGTGTTTCTCCTGGGGTCTGAGGACAGCTGAGCACCAGCCTGCTGCCTTTGCCTTGAGTTTTCAAAATCAACCACCAGGCAAGTTATTGCCACGTGTATGGAAGGGAGGCTGACAAAGGTTTGTTGATTGAGCCTGGCATGGTTCAGTGGTGGGAATGACTTTTGTGCTGAAATCAAATAGCAGTGATTTCAGGTTTATGACAGTTATCAAATATAATGATGTGGAATGAGACCGAATGGTACCATAATAGCAATAAAAATCAACCTGGAAGGAGCAATCCTTCCATCTGTTTTGCTGTTGCTCTGGGAGCTGAATTGTGGGCATTTGAGGCGGGGTTATGATATGAAGGATTGAATGTTGTGATTCCCCCAGAGTGGAAGATAGGGCAACTTGGGTGGCTGTGGTCACAGGGAACTCAGCCTATGACAGCTCTTTCCTGGCCAGCATCAGCTGTCGCTTTCATAATCAACACCAATGGAGAACTACATGGGACTTCAGCTAAGGAGAGGGAAGAGAAGGCTTGAGCCAGCTGGGTGAGACTTGGTGATATTGACACAGAGCAGCTCTTTTGCAAACCACGGGGACCTGTAGTTCTTCATCCACTCAGAGGTGTCTTCACCTGAATGGTTGAACAGTGAGCCCTTACATTTCTTATAGGCCTTCCAGGAGACACTTGTAGACATGTCTTAGGCATCCCGAACAAACAAGCTAACGAAACCCCACAGTTAAATGAGTTTGAGACCTATTATGCATGCCGGCTTCCATTTTAGTGAGCTTGGCACTTGACTGTATTAGAGACTCAAGAAGTCCTGTCCCTACCTTTGATTATCTGAAAACTGTAAACACTTATTTGACCATGGGCAATGGTTACTTTTTAGTGTCTGATGGAGATAGCATTTTAGGAAAACATTTTTTTCTGAACGCTTTTAGAAAACGGTGCCTTGTTAGCTGCCCATGTTTGGGTCGAGGTGATTTCTTTGAATGTGAAGGACACAAACAGGGCTGAGCTTGAAGTCTGGCCCCTTATTAGGGCTGGGATGGGGCTATTCTACTCTCAAATGTAGCCAGTAGTCTGGGGGATGGATTGGTTATATTGAAATGACTAGATGCTGGCTGAGATAAGAATAATATTCTCCATATCGTGGGCCTTTAGTTTTGACACTTGTTTAAAGCAATTTTAAAAGCCTTATTACTTAGAGAAGGAGAGCTGTGTGGGCTGAATAAAGGAATTTGTTTGTGTTCCGTCTTTAAGGGTGAATCAGGGAGCCAGGGGCTTCCCAGGTGGCCCTGGTGGTAAAGAACCCACCTGCCAGTGCAGGAGATGTAAGAGACGCAGGTTCGATTCCTGGTTCGGGAAGATTTCCCTGGAGGAGGGCATGGCAACCCACTCCGGTATTTTTGCCTGGAGAATCCCATGGACAGAGGAGCCTGGAGGGCTACAGTCCATGGGGTCACAAAGAGTCTGATATGACAAGTTACTGAGCACACATGCAGGGGAACCAAAAGGACACGAAAGTCCCAATGCCTAGGAGAATTCACGGCAACTTGGGAGTCTTTGCTGTGGTTTTGTTAGTCAAGATCCTTTGAGGTCCTGGAGTAAGTTAAGAGAAGACAGAGATCTCCGAGGCTGGCTGTCACTCAGGAGATTATATAGACCGAGGGCCTACAGCATCATCAGTAGCACAACATTTTTAGTGAATCTCAAAGCTTTGGGCCAAGTCATTCATGGTTCTCAGGAGGCTTTAGTTCCAGAGTTGCATGGCGCAGTCTTATCCCCTAGTCACACCCCAGCTGTACCAATGGAGCGTCAGGTAACCAAACTCCCACGTCAACTGCTGCACACCCAAAAGAAGCATTCAATGGACTGTATACCAGGAAAGTTCAGGAATCCTGTTCAGCCATAGCTCGATTCAGGGCTCAAGCGATTTATTCAGGCCCTGAAGTCTGTCTGTGTCTCTCTTCCCCCCTCCCTCTCCCCTGTCTCCCTGCTCATCCCTTCTCCCCACCCCCAGAATTCAGTTCTATATCCTTGGCTTCTGTCTGAGGCAGTTTCTCCATAAGACAGATGACAGCTTCTGAAAACTCAACATTCACATTGTCAGAGGTTAATGGTGTTGAAAAATATTTTCTCTTTCCCAAGCTGTTGTTCAGTCACTCAGTCATGTCCAACTTTTTGCGACCCCATGGACAGCAGCACGCCAGGCTTCCCTGTCCTTCATTATCTCCCAGAGTTTGCTCAGACTCATGTCCATTGAGTCAATGATGTCATCCAACCATCTCGTCCTCAGTCACCCCCTTCTCCTCCTGCCTTTGATCTTTCCCAGCATCAGGGTCTTTTCCAAAGAGTCAGTTCTTCACCTCAGGTGGTCAAAATATTGGAGCTTCAGCATTAGTCTTTTCGATGAACTCCAGCAAAATCTTTGAATCAGCTTTTCTTGAGCCAGTTTAAATCAGAGCTTGCTCTTGGATCCATGGCTGTGGCCAGGCTGGTGGAACACACTGCCTGGCACAGCCAGGGTCACTCACAGCCTCACGTTTGGTGCTAGGGGTAGAAAGTCAGCTGGACCGGGATGGAGGTCTTTCTCCAAAAGTGAGATGCTATGACCCGAAGAAAGGTGAGTACACTGGGAAGAGAAAAACTGCATTTGTCCTTTTTAGTGGTGTAACTACTCCCATCATGCTGTGGGGGATGCAGGCAGGGGACCATGAGAGGATGCTTTACCAAGAGAGAAAGGTTAGATCAAGGCACCTTTGTGAACACTGCATGACAAGTCCTGCAGGAGACACCCAGGGAGATGCTCGTTCTTTCTTGTGAATCATGGCTAACTTGTGTCTTAAGTTGCTTGTTCTATGTTTTTTCTCCACCTTCATCCTTCCCATCATTGCTTGCTCCTCTCTGCCCCGTCCTTGGCTCAGGACTCTGGTCACTCTGAAATGTATTAAAAAAATCATTTGTTAGGAAATAGAGTATAACAGTAGTGATAGCAGCACTGACTGAGCATACATCATCTGCCACGTGATGGTCCAAGTGCTTGTCATGAATTAACAGAATCTTTGCAAAAACCCTCTGAGGGGGATGTTATCACTCTACAGGTGATAAAACTGAGTCACATAGAGATGTATCAGTATCATATGCCCAAGGTCACATGCTTGATAAATATGGAAGTCATCAAAGTAGGGCCCTTCCCCTGGGTTTGTATGGTTTGTGAACAGAGAATGGTTTTTTTTCATTTTTATTATTTTCAAATGGTTGGGGAAACAATCCAAAACAGAACGTAACATTTCTTGACAGAAGTAAATGATCTGAAATTCACATTTACGTGGATCAAGTTGGGTTGGAAGCCAGTCACACTTACTCATTCATTAGTCTTTGGCTCCTTCTGTGCTACAGCAGCAGACTCTAGGCATTTGCAACAGTCCTCATAGTCTGCAAAGTGGAAAATATTTACTATCTGTCTCTTTACAGAGTTTACAGATGCCTGAGTAAGTGCCAGAGCAAGGATTCAAATCTGAGTTTCAAAGCCAGATCCAGCCGCCCTTTGCAGGCAACACCAGCCAGGAACTGGGAAGGCAGGTAAGTGACTGGTGTGCTTTCAAAGAGTTCACAGGCTGGTGCCAGATGGGTAAGTGAATGGTCCTCTGGGATTTCGTGTGGCAGCTTTCAGAGTGGGTGAAATGTGCAGTGCAGTCACTGAGTCAGAAGTCTTTACTGAGAGCTGTGTGCCCGGCTGGAATACTGAGGCTGAAATGCATCTTTACGATCAGAAGCCCAGAACTATCATTTATTGAGCTCTTGGTACACAGTAGATCTGGGTAGATTCCACATGTGGCTTTTTTAAGGCCCAGAGCCTGGGCAAGGGACTTAGTCTGTCATAGATTTGGGCCCTAATCTGATTAAAAGTCTTTATGTAACAGTGATGTTTGTAACAGGATCCTTGGGAGAGGATTAAGTGAGATATTGCAACTTATATTTCCCAGAGAAAAGTAACAACTCACTGAGTGTTTGTTGATTGAATAATGGAGTTTGTCTCAGACTCCTGGGCTTCAGAGTCCAACCTGGTTCATCCCACTTTACACAAAGATTGTAGCATTCTTCTTCAATTGTCTGCCTGCAAACCCTCTTCCCTTATTTTGTCTAGTAATAGACTTATCTGCTTATAAACTCCCCCTATTCCATCTCTGGTTGAAGGGTGAATGCATCATTAAAGAATCATTTATTTATATATTTCTAGCATGTGCCTAAAAATTGGGGAAAAGCAAAGATTTTCATACTTACAGTCTGTGAGTATTCAAATGGATTGTTGATTAGGGAACTCTTGAAAGTTGCTAACTATTTTTTTATGCCAACACCTGACCAAAGAAAGGCATGCAGAGCTCTGTTATCTTTCTATCAGATATGCTCTTTTGACTCAAATTTCTGTCTATCCAAATAATACTCTGTCTTCAGAGTCTGTAGTGACATCAGCATTGCCCACAGGAAGCCCAGAAGGCTTCAATTTATCAGGAAATGTGTTTATGTCAGTAATGGAACTCTGGGTTTTGTTGTTTGAGGCCACGCACGCAAACCTGAAATTACACTCTCCGGGTGCTTGTCTAGAGTGTAGCATGTCTCTGTATTGTGTTTCAGAGAAGTGAGGAAAATGAAAAGATACAGGTGGTCTAACGACCTTGAGAGTGAAGTGTTCAGGAAAACAGAGAACACAAAGATTTCTGTTTAATATCAGATTCCATGAGATTGATCATGGTGCTGCCAGAAAGTGAAGTAGGGACCTCAGAGTCTCCTGTGAGGTCATCCCATCCTCCTCCATTGCCCCTTTGCCCCCATTTCTCATGATAGTTTGCAACTGATGATTCACAACCTGTTATTATTTTTTTCTTAACTTTTCAGAGACTGGAATCCAAGGCATGAACATAATCTGGTGTATTATCTTTAAAACCAAATAGTCAGCAAATTTTCTTCCCTGTGGTTACCTTAAAATCCTATTTTCTGCAATGAAGCCCTTTAATTCTTATGAGAAATATGTTTCTTGATTCTATCCAAAGAAAGGCAAACAAGTGGTACTTGTATTTCTTCCTTCTGAGTTGTCCTTGAGAAGCAATATGGGGAGTGGTTGACTCATCAACCCTGCTTGGGTTCAAATCCTGCCTAGGATTTGTGCAACTCTGTGCAACTTTGTTCAAATCAGTTGATCTCTCTGTGCCTGTTTTTCCTATCTTTAAATTGAGGGAAATAAGAACCCACCTCATGGTAATGTTGTGAGAACCCATGCAGTCAGATGAATAAAATTCCTAGAACTTCATGGAACATATTAATGCTAAATAAGGGTTAGGTTAAACATAAAAATAAGACCATCAGCTTTCTCCTACCCAGAATAAAGTAACACTTGTACTAGCCCTTATTTATAAAATACCTTACAAAATTACAGCTTTCAGGAAATAAGATATAGAAGAAAGATACTCAAATAGCACTATAAAAAGTCTATAGACTTTTTAAGTTTAATTAACTAAATCACATGAAGCTTATTTTTTCCATTTGCTTTTTTTATTGGAGTATAACTGCTCTACAATGTTGTTGGTTCTGCTATACAAGGAAATGAATCAGTTGTATGTATACCTGTGTCCCCTCCCTCCCACTCCATCTGACCCACAGGTCATCACAGAGCCCTGAGATGAGGCCCCCGTGCTCTACAGCAGCTTCCCACTAGCTATCTGTTTAGCACACGGTGGTGTATATATGTTAATCCCAGTGTATACATGTCAGTTTGTCCCACCCATGCCCCCCTGTGTCCTTATATCCATTCTCTCCATTGTATCTGATAGGTTCATTTGTACCATTTTTCTAGATTGCACATGTATTTGTTAACATAAGGCACTTGATTTTCTCTTTCTTACTTCACTCTGTATAGCAGACTCTGGGTCCATCTACATCACTACAGATGACCCAATTTCATTCCCTTTTATGGCTGAGTCATACAGACTTACTTAGAAATGGAAGACGTGTTTAATGAATACACAGCCTCTCAAAGAGAGGACTGGAATGTTCCTTTTCTTGGCACAGGCTTTGTGGAGTGTTGTCTAGTTTGGGGGCTCAGAGGAAAGATAAGCCTTTCTCCTGCTCCTAGTCAACATATTCTATAACTGTATTTTACAGTTATATATAGTAAGTATATCTATATAAATAAATAAATAATAATTATAATAGTAACTTACCCTGGAGCAAAGATAACTTTCTTGGGGTAATTCATTTCTGCTTCACAACTTGTGTTTCTCTGCCTCCCCTTTTTTAAATGAGCCCATGGTTTTTAATGGAATGCTCCTAGAGTTTGTTTTTCTTTATACTTATCTATGATGAAACAAGTATTAATATTTAATAAAAATGATCCCATTTCATTGATAAACAAAATTGACAAGACAGGTTTATATGAAAGAGTGCATTACATTTCAGAGTCCTTATTGCTCATTTCTTCTTTCTTGGTCCCAAGAAGTTACCTTCTACAGTCATTATCGTCATGACACCATTCTCTCTCAAATCCTGGCTCATTCAGCTCTCTTGGTTTCTGATATGGTAAGTTTTCTCTCTTCTGCAGAGAACCAAGGCCTTAACTGATGAACAGGAAGGCAGAGCTCTTGAAGGCAGGCTGTGGTGAGCCCGCTCTCATGTCTCAGGGCTGGAGGAGTGGGTTCAAAGCCTGGTGAGGGTGCTGAGGATGGACATGGGTATAGAGCACCTCGGTGTGCCCTGGTTCCTGGAGACAGTGTTCCTGGAGACAGTGATGAAGTCTCTAGTTTTCTCAGACTAAAATTTGGTCCATGTGAATTAGACATGGGGCCCTACAGTATGCCAGACAACAAGCATCTTTGAGGTTATGAGGCTTCCAATAGTGCTGGTGTGGCTAACTTAGCCCTGCATAATTGTTCTTCTTTGCTGTAGATGCAAGTCTTCTCCTTGTTCCATCTTTTTCTCTAACATAGAACTTCTTTTATTTTTTTATTACATTTTATTTTATTTGGCTTTTGGAAAATGTTACAAAGGACTTCTTTTAAAATTTTATTTATTTATTTTTACTTTTGGCTGTGCTGAGTCTCCACTACTGCATGGACTTTCTCCAGCTGGCACAAGCTGGGCTGCTCTTCTTGGCAGTGCACAGGTTTCTCACTACGGTGGCTTCTTTTGTTGTGGCACAGGCTCTAGAACGCGTGGGATTCAGTAGCTGTAGTACATGGCCTCAACAGTTGCCATCCCCAGGCCCTAGAGCACAGGCTCAATAGTCGTGATGCATGGGCCTAGTTGCTCCATGGCATGTGGGATCTTCCTGGATCAAGGATCAAACCTGTGTCTCCTGCATTGGCAGGCATATTCTTTACCAGTGAGTCACCAGGGAGGCCCTGACATAGTAATTCTTAACCATGGGAGGTACCCCTCCCCACCAATCCTGGGGACATTTGGCAGTGTCTAGAAACATGAGGGCTGTCATAACTTCAGGAGGGTAGGGTACTACTGGTATGTAGTGGGTTGAGCCCGTGGACACTCCTCAACAACTTCCAGTGCACATTCTACGATGCACATTGTAGCACCCATGAATTATTCATCCCCACATATTACTCATGTCAAGGTTAGGAAATTATGCCCAATGTGACAAAAGTCTTCTGCCCCTAGGTCTTTGTACTTTGTGTTCCTTCTGCCTAAATCTTTCTTCCCCCTTATCTCCTCTTGCCAGGTCTTGGTGGCATGTGGATTTCAGTTCCAACAACCATCTCTCTGGAGGGCCTTCTCTGACTGCTCCACGTGGCATAGGTCTGCCCCTTCCACCTTCAGTTACTCTTTGTCAACATCCCCCCTTTTTTCTTTTATTCACAGCACTTAGCCCTGTGGGTTATGAGTTGGTCAATAAAGATGCTCACTTGTATGCCTCCTGCATTTTGCTTTTCAGAAAGCAAAGAATTTATAGATACATTTGAATTTTTGATGTCTTCTGTTTATTGCCTTTTCCATACAGAAGAGCTTTCAAACCCCAACAAACCCTTCTCACTTGTTGAAATATGCAGAATCATTGTGCGGCACTGATTAGTATTATTTATTTTGGCTTTTGCCTAATTAAATGTGTGCAAAGAATGAGGAAAGGGCTTTATCATCCACGGGAGAAACAGGTTTCTCACACCTGACTTCAATCACTCTGAATAACTACTTCATTAAGACATAGGCAAGCCTAGTGACAGATCATTAATTTTCATGGATATAATCTGGGAAGCCAAATGTTTGTAGAAGGGGAGTCTGGCAAGAAAGGCATAAATGTATTAGCACTTATTAAAAATAAGCTGTAAGTCTGTTTGGGAGCTGCTTCTGTCATGTTATGAATTAATCGCTTCAGTGTAACCACCATAAAATATACATATCACAATGTGTCGTGTCGAGGAAGGAAAAGTAGATATTATCTGCATTCTCTAAGAGCCTGGGCCTTTTACATTCTCGAATTTACCCTTTATTTTGACGCTAATGGAAAGAAATAAAATGGAACTAGAACCAGGAATATTTGTATTCTTTCTTGCTTTCATTTGACTTTCTATGCTGTTTTGATTTTTCCTGTTTTGAATAGGAGGAAAGTGGAGGCAGCAGGTCCCTGAAAGACTGTGAACAAAATACATTCCTTTCAGCCATTTCTGTCTGATAATTTTTAAATATTGTTGTCTCATAAACCTCACAGTGAGTCTTAAAAATCACAAAAAGTAGCATGATCAAAATTTCTGTCTGTCTCCAAAGGAGCCCGTTTTGAGGAAGGGATCTGTCTGTCTCTGATTTTTTCTCTTCTGTGTGAGGAACTGAAATCTGGGGACTGTTGAGTCAAATGAGATATTCTTGCCACAAATAAAGGATTGGGCTGGCCAAAAAGGTCATTCTGGTTTTTATTTAAGATGTTGTTAATACTTCACCTGCGTTAGCTTCCACTAATAGAAAGGAACCTCCCCTTCTTCAAGTATGTTCCTTTTCCTAAGACTGTGTCTACCAATGCAGGGTCCATGCTTTGTTATGAAGGCCTTGTTTTATAACCTGCATGCAGTCTGGATAGAAAAGTCAGATTAGGATTAGGATGTGTGCTAATTTAAAATCAATTCAACGGAAAGACAACATCATTTTGCATCAAAACTACACCCAGATATTGGCTCTACCATGTACTAGCCATGTTGGGCAGTTCCCTTTGCTTCTTTAAGCATCAGTTTTTATCATCTGAAAAAAAAGGAAACTATGATTAAGGGAGAGTTTATATAATGTATTGACGTATAGAGGCTGCTCAGTAAACAGTGGTTGCTTTTCCTGTAACAACCGTCATATGAGGTTTTGGGGTTTACAGTGCAGCCAATCTCATTTGTCCTGAGTTTTTGTTTTGTTTTGGATTGGCCTATCAAGGATGTCAGCATTATGATTATTTGAAGGAAGCTTTCTTGTCATTCCTTGAGGGTGTTTATTTTTTTGTTCTAGCCTTTTTGATGTTTTCCCAGAGACTGGAGGTCTAAGTACTATAGTTTACCTAATACACTGGGGCATCCCATTCGGTCATGTCTGACTCTTCGCATCCCTATGGACTGCAGCCCACCAGGCTCCTCTATCCATGGGATGCTCCAGGCAAGAACTGTGGAGGGGGTTGCCATTTCTTCCTCCAGGGGATCTTCCTAACCCAGGGTTTGAATCCGCGTCTCTTATGTCTCCTGCTTTGGCCGGTGGGTTCATTACCACTAGCACCTCCTGCGCTTCATCTGTCTTTGAGGGTAACTTCATTCTCTGCACTCCAATAGTAATAAGTAATCTAAAAGTTTACAATTAGGACTATGCTCTCAAAACTCTTGGATATATGGTGGCTGCAGATAAACTTATGTAGCAGAGATTGTGTTATTTTTTCTTTGTCTTTTTAATCATAATAGTATCAGTTCTTACTGCTCTCAGTTCTTACAAATTTGCTGAGTAAGTAGAAGAAAGAAGAGATAACCTCCAGAACCATAGTTGATGGCTTCCTGTTTCACCTTTACATCTCACACAGATATGTTATGGTAAAAAGGGATGGACACTGGGTAATAGTAAAAGAGATCATATAAATTAGAAGGAGAACTCAGAGTGGGACTATTTGGGAGTCAGAAAGTGGAGTTTCAAATATTGACCCTCTGGCTCAGTAGCTGAATGAACATGGGCAAGTAACTTGCCCTGTGTGAGTCCTCAATGCTTGATCTATAAAATAGCAATCATAATAATATTTCTCTCTAGTGAAAGTGAAGTCGCTCAGTTGTGTCCGACTCTTTGCGGCCCCATGGACTGTAGCCTACCAGGCTCCTCAGTCCATGGGATTTTCCAGGCAAGAGTACTGGAGTGGGTTGCCATTTCCTTCTCCAGGGGATCTTCCCAAGCCAGGGATGGAACCTGGGTCTCCCGCACTGCAGGCAGACGCTTTACCGTCTGAGCCACCAGGGAAGCCATTTCTCTCTAGAAGTACATTCATATTGGATGGGTCTTCAGGATAATTTCAAAAGGTAAGGTAAGAAATGTAAGTAGGTAACAAATGTTAATAGCAACTGTAGTAAGTATTATTTTCTGATTCCAGAAAATTTTCATCCATGCGAGTCTGTCTGGGGATAGACTTCTACTTCAGTCACATCCTGAAGTTCTTGGTCACCCATTGAAGCCAATGTGAATTTCCTTTGAGGAGGACTTGTGTGAATAACTGGTGGGAGTGAGTCTGAAACCTGCCCAGGAGATGTGTCAGCTTGGTGTTGGAAAGCACTAAGATTATCCCATATTAGCTAAATTTTATTGCTTTTGAACTAAAGATCCTACCTCCTTGAGAGTTAAGCTCTGCCAGTATGCTAAATTATTATCATGAACATCCTACTGAAATATGATATTTACCTGAAAATACTTCATGCAAATAGTGTGGGGCTGACAAATGAGCTAACACAGTGAGATCACGTTTTAAAATGAGTGGGGTAACCTCATCGGATGATGTTCAATCCCAGAGTAAAAGGCATTTGTGCCTTCTTCACTCAAAGCACATTGTTAGCCTGAGTCTCCAATAAAACAAAATATCATATTGAGGTTAATGATAATCTCTTTCACCTTAATTTTCCCCCAGATACCCTAGAGATGTGACCCCAAACCCAGACACGGCCAGTCTCCTCACTCAATTCAACCATTCATTCTCCACTTGGCTGGGATCTTCCATCCAGGTGTCTCTTCTCTCCTATGTCAGCATTAAATCTTTGCTTTTCTTCCAGAGAACACCTGTCAGAACGATGTGTGACTTGCTTTTGCCACACAGCATTGACAAAGGGGAAACTTCCCATTATCTTCTCTTCATATTATTCACGTCAACAAAGTTTTTAAATTGAGCATCTTCTCTTCCAGGCGCTGGGCCAACCATTCAGAGGTAAATGAGGCCATTCATATTCCAGTGGAGGATTATTAATAGGTGGCCTCATATTCTTGCCCCTTGTATTTATTTCCTAGGAGCTGCTGTAACAAAGTGCCATAAACTACACGGCTTGAAAAATAGATATTTATTGCCTGTCAAATCTGGAGGCTAGAAGCCTGGTATCAAAGTGTGTGCTGGGCCATGATCCCTCATAAAGTGCTAAGGAAGGGTCTGTTACAGATCTCTGTCCCAGTTTCTGGTGGTTTCTTGGCTTGTGATTACATAATCCAATCTTCCCATATCTTTCTCCCCATGTGCATCTCTGTCTATGTCCAAATTTCTCATCTTTTATCAGGACACCAGTCACACTGGATGAGGGCCCACCCTAATGACTTCATTGAAACTTGATAACCTTGGTAGAAACTCTTATTTCCAAAATAAGGTCTCATTCTTGCCTTGAGATTAGGACTCCAGCCTCTCTTTTTTTGGGAAGGGGGGCGGACATAAGTCAATCCACAACACAACACGTGGGTGGCTCGCAGGCCTTGCTAATCATTCTGTAACTCTTAAAGTGAAAGCCACTCAGGCATGTCTGACTCTTTGCGACCCCATGGACTCTACAGTCCATGGAATTCTCCGGGCCAGAACACTGGAGTGGGTAGCCATTCCCTGCTACAAGGGAGCTTCCCAACCCAGAGATGGAAGCCAGCTCTCCCACACTGCAGGCGGATTCTTTACCAGCAGAACCAGCAAGGAAGTCCATCTTGCCACCGTTTTGAAGTACTCTTGGAACGCATGCTTGCAGTTACTAGACATGACATTTCTGGGCAGAGGAAAGGTTTCCTTTCTTAGAATTACATCTCCCTGAGAATTAACCGCGTGAGGCTAGGTCACATCCATCCTGTGCTACATGTTTCCATGCAGGTGGGGCCAGCTATTTAGCAGATGTGAATTCAGCTCTGTTCTGTGGATAAATGTGTATCCTCAGTCGTTCAGTCATGTCTGGCTCCTGGCGATCCCATGGAATATAACCTGCCAGCTCCCCTGTCCATGGGATTTCCCAGGTGAGAATACTGGAATGGGTTAACCATTTCCTCTTCCAGGGGATCTTCCTGGCCCAGGGGTTGAACCCACGTCTTTTCTGTCTCCTGCATTACCATATCAGAAATACTCCCACAGCCATTTCTACTGCTAGCATTAATTACTTTCAGGTGGACTGCTTTCAGGATGAAAAAATATGAAAATGTGGGAGAGAGTCTTGAGATGACATGACCTTAACAGTTTCTCTGTGCTTTCACATGATCTAAGGAATTGCCAAGGCCAGGTGTAGGACTGTTGGAAGGAAGAAGGCTCAGCACACTTGATGTTCACAGGAAAAGAAATCAAGAATAAACTTTGTAAAAAGTAAACAAACATTACAGATGCAATGCTATTGTTGGTGATTATTTTGTGTCTACCAGGAAATGACTTCTGTAATTGGTTGTCAACCAGGAACCAAGGTCTACCATCCTCGGCAGCTGACTGTTAACCCCAAAACACATATAAGCTCATTGTGCCAAATATCACTGGGAAAAGAAAAAAAAAACACACACACAGAATCCCTAACTCTACCAGAACACTGAAGTGAAACAAGTAATAATTTTTCCATAAGATACTTCACACTACAAAGAGAACCTCCAAACTTTTGGGCAAATTTTCTTTTCAGTGGCTTAAAGGTTGTTGTTCAGTCGCTCAATCATGTCCAACTCTTTGTGACCCCACAGACCACAGCACACCAAGCTTCCCTGTCCTTCACTATCTCTCAGAATTTGCTCAGACTCATGTCTATTGAGTTGATGATGCCAACCAACCATCTCATCTTCTTCTGCTCTTCTCACCCCCTTCTCCTCCCGCCTTCAATCTTTCCCAGCATCAGGGTCTTTTCCAGTGACTTAACTCTTTGCATCAGGTGGCCAAATTATTGGAACTTCAGCATCAGTCCTTTCAATGAATATTCAGGGTTGATTTCCTTTAGAATTGACTGGTTTGATCTTCTTGCAGTCCAAGGGACTCTCAAGAGTCTTCTTCAACACTGCAGTTCAAAAACATAAATTCTTCAGCACTCAGCCTTCTTTATGGTCCAACTCTCACATCCATACATGACTACTGGAAAAACCACAGCTTTGACTAGACAGACCTTTGTCGGCAAAGTAATGTCCTTTTTAACATGCTGTCTAGGTTAGTCATAGCTTTTCTTCCAAGGAGCAAGCATCTGTTAATTTCATGGCTGCAGTCACCATCTGCAGTGATTCTGGAGCCCAAGAAAATGAAGTCTCTCACTGTTTCCATTGTTTCCCCATCTATTTGCCATGAAGTGATGGCATCAGATGCCATGATGTTAGTTTTTTGAATGTTGCATTTTAAGCCAGCTTTTTCACTCTCCTCTTTCACCTTCATCAAGAGGCTCTTTAATTCCTTTTAGCTTTCTGCCTTAAGAGTGGTGTCATCTGGATATCTGAGGTTGTTGATATTTCTCCCTGCAATCTTGATTCCAGCTTGTGCATCATCCAGCCCAGCATTTTGCATGATATACTCCACATAGAAGTTAAGTAAGCAGGGACAATATATAAGCCTTGATATACTCCTTCCCCAATTTTGAACCAGTCTGTTGTTCCATGTCCAGTTCTAACTGATGCTTCTTGACCTGCATACTGGTTTCACGGGAGGCAGGTAAGGTAGTCTGGTATTTCCATCACTTTAAGTATTTTCCACAGTTTGTTGTGATCTACACAGTCAAAGGTCTAGTGTACCTGAAAAGAGGCAGGTAAGGTTGTCTTGTATTCCCATCTCTTTTAGAATTTTTCACGGATTGTTGTGATCCACACAGTCAAAGACTTTGGCATAGTTAGTGAAGCGGAAGCAAATTTCTTTTGGGGAATTCCCTTTCTTTTTCTGTGATCCAGTGATGCTGGCAATTTGATCTCTAGTTCCTCTGCCTTCTCTAAATCCAGCTTGAATATCTGGAAGTTCTTGGTTCATGTATTGTTGAAGCCTAATTTGGAGAATTTTGAGTACTACTTTGCTAGCATGTGAGATGAATGCAGTTGTGCAGTAGTTTGAACATTCTTTGGCATTGCCTTTCTTTGGGACTGGAATGACTGACCTTTTCCAGTCCTGCGGCCACTGTTGAGTTTTCCAAATTTGTTGGCACATTGAGTACAGCACTTTAATAGCATCATCTTTTAGGATTTGAAATAGCTCAGCTGAAATTCCATCACTTCCACTAGCTTTGTTCATAGTAATGCTTCCTAAAGCCCACTTGACTTCACACTCCAGAATGTCTGGCTCTAGGAGAGTGATCACACCATCATGGTTATCCAGATCATTAAGAGCTGTTAGGTGCAGTTTTTCTGTGTATTCTTGCCACCTCTTCTTAATATCGTCTGCTTCTGTTAGGTCCATACAGTTTCTGTCCTTTATTGAGCCCATCTTTGCATGAAATGTTCCCTTGGTATCTCTAATTTTCTTGAAGAGATCTCTAGTCTTTCCCATTCTATTGTTTCCCTCTATTTCTTTGCATTTTTCACTGAGGAGGGCTTTCTTATCTCTCCTTGATATTCTTTGGAACTTTGAATTTAGATGGGTATATCTTTCCTTGTCTTAAAGGTTGCAGCCTCATAATTAAGGAGGAAATTTTCATTGTTTACCAAGCACATAAATAGAGTAGCCTGAAGATGCTTAGACAGTGCCATAATACTTCCAGATTTTTTTCCCATTTAAAATTGAAACAGGAACTAAATTCCTTAGACATATAGTTTATGGATACAGAAAGTTTATTTCTAGATTCTGTTGAACTTTAATGGAGTTCATAGAGTTTGTTTGTTTTAAGATACTAGACATAACAGAAAATCCATTCTTGAGGGACTCAGGAATAAAAATAGTTACCACTGGGAAAATTAAACTATATTCTACTAATGCTTAACTGTTTATGTCCCCCTGCTAAAGTGTTATAAAATACTCTGAGTAGTCAAACTATGAATCTAAGACTGTTTCAGAGCTTCAGATAAGATGTTTCAAGTGAGATTTACCTATTAACTCAATTCTAGATATTGACAACCCCACTCTTGGTGCATCTTTTTAGGAACTAGTGGATTCTTTATCTTTGCACCACCTGGGGAGCCCCTTTCTGTATAAGTTCTTGGCTTAATTTCACTGGGCCTGTTTCCATTGTCGAGAAAGTATTAAAACCCCCTTAAGCAACTTTTTATACAGACTAGTCGACATACTGCATATGAAAATATCAGCATTGGGCAGGCAACTACGTAATATAGATCTCCCTCTCTCCTTCTGTATTCAATAGTTATTATTATTATTATTTTGGTGGGATGGAGTTCAACTCTGGAAACAAGGTGTCTCTCATCCCTGTTTTATAGATAGGAGAATCAAGAACCTCAGACTGATAAATAACTTGCCTGGAAAAAAAAAAAAAGATCTAATGCCTTCTCTGCTGTAGTTTTGTGGTTGAATATCTTGAAATAAATAATCCTTTTGCTTTTTTTTTCTGCCAGTTACTAGGGAAAAGTTCTAAGCACTTAAAAAATGGGAAGATGACAAAAGAGGTTTTTTTTTTTTAAATTTATTTATTTATTTTTAATTTTTACTTTACAATTCTGTATTGGTTTTGGCATAGATTGACATGAATCCACCACAGGTGTACATGCGTTCCCAAACATGAGCCCCCCTCCCACCCCCCTCCCCACAACATCTCTCTGGGTCATCCCCGCGTGTCAGCCCCAAGCGTGTCATATCCTGCATCAGACATAGACTGGCATTTCGATTCTTACATGATATTATACATGTTTCAATGCCATTCTCCCAAATCATCACACCCTCTCCCTCTCCCTCTGAGTCCAAAAGTCCGCTATACACATCTGTGTCTTTTTTGCTGTCCTGCACACAGGGTCATCATTGCCATCTTCCTAAATTCCATATATATGTGTTAGTATACTGTATTGGTGTTTTTCTTTCTGGCTCACTTCACTCTGTATAATCGGCTCCAGTTTCATCCATCTCAGCAGAACTGATTCAAATGTATTCTTTTTAATGGCTGAGTAATATTCCATTGTGTATATGTACCACAGCTTTCTTATCCATTCATCTACTGATGGACATCTAGGTTGTTTCCATGTCCTGGCTATTATAAACAGTGCTGCAATGAACATTGGGGTACATGTGTCTCTTTCAATTCTGGTTTCCTCTGTGTGTATGCCCAACAGTGGGATTGCTGGGTCATAAGGCAGTTCTATTTGCAATTTTTTAAGGAATCTCCACACTGTTCTCCATAGTGGCTGTACTAGTTTGCATTCCCACCAACAGTGTAGGAGGGTTCCCTTCTCTCCACATCCTCTCCAGCATTTATTGCTTGCAGATTTTTGGATCGCAGACATTCTGACTGGTGTGAAGTGGTACCTCATTGTGGTTTTGATTTGCATTTCTCTAATAATGAGTGATGTTGAGCATCTTTTCATGTGTTTGTTGGCCATCCGTATGTCTTCTTTGGAGAAATGTCTATTTAGTTCTTTGGCCCATTTTTTGATTGGGTCGTTTATTTTTCTGGAATTGAGCTGCAGGAGTTGCTTGTATATTTTTGAGATTAGTTGTTTGTCAGTTGCTTCATTTGCTATTATTTTCTCCCATTCGGAAGGCTGTCTTTTCACTTTGCTTATGTTTTCCTTTGTTGTGCAGAAGCTTTTAATTTTAATTAGATCCCATTTGTTTATTTTTGCTTTTATTTCCAGAATTCTGGGAGGTGGATCATAGAGGATCCTGCTGTGGTTTATGTCAGAGAGTGTTTTGCCTATGTTCTCCTCTAAGAGTTTTATAGTTTATGGTCTTACATTTAGATCTTTAATCCATTTTGAGTTTATCTTTGTGTGCGGTGTTAGAAAGTGATCTAGTTTCATTCTTTTACAAGTGGTTGACCAGTTTTCCCAGCACCACTTGTTAAACAGATTGTCTTTACTCCATTGTATATTCTTGCCTCCTTTGTCAAAGATAAGGTGTCCATATGTATGTGGATTTATCTCTGGGCTTTCTATTTTGTTCCATTGATCTATATGTCTGTCTTTGTGCCAATACCATACTGTCTTGATTACTGTGGCTTTGTAGTAGAGCCTGAAGTCAGGCAAATTGATTCCTCCAGTTCCATTCTTCTTTCTCAAGATTGCTTTGGCTATTCGTGGTTTTTTGTATTTCCATACAAATCTTGAAATTATTTGTTCTAGTTCTGTGAAAAATATCGCCGGTATCTTGATAGGGATTGCATTGAATTTGTAAATTGCTTTGGGTAATATACTCATTTTCACTATATTGATTCTTCCGATCCATGAGCATGGTATATTTCTCCATCTATTAGTGTCCTCTTTGATTTCTTTCATCAGTGTTTTATAGTTTTCTGTATATAGGTCTTTAGTTTCTTTAGGTAGATATATTCCTAAGTATTTTATTCTTTTTGTTGCAATGGTGAATGGAATTGTTTCCTTAATTTCTTCTTCTACTTTCTCATTATTAGTGTATAGGAATGCAAGGGATTTCTGTGTGTTGATTTTATATCCTGCAACTTTACTATATTCATTAATTAGCTCTATAAAAGGAATCCAAATTGGAAAAGAAGAAGTAAAACTCTCACTGTTTGCAGATGACATGATCCTCTATATAGAAAACACTAAAGACTCTACCAAAAGAGGTTTTTATAGGGTCTGTTTATCCGTTTGATAAGATGTGGGCAGAGTGGTGCCCCAGACTCGTCTTTGAGTTTACTGTTGCTTTCTCATGACAGTGATTCTTAAAAAATTTTTGAGTCAAATAGTAATTTCATTTCTGGCAGGAGTCATCTACCACCTTGTGCTCATTAACACTATGTTTTAGTCTTGACAGCTTCATAATTGTACATGCAATTTATGCATTTTTAAAAGTTCATGCAAATAATAAGCATTTGTTATGGAAACAGTGATAGTCTTATTGTTTCATCTCTCATGTACGATCTGACTTGACAGCTACTTTGGGTGGAATAAATGGGATGAGGTGGCTGACTTGTAAACACAGAACATGCACACCAATTTGGGCTATATTATTTTTTTCAGATCCATGGTTTCTTGCTGCTAACCAGAGGCTAAGTATACTTGTGCCCTCAGTTACAAAATTAGGAGAGTGGTGCTTATTTTTAAAGAAGAAATAAGTCCGTAGGAAAGCCGTATCATATTAGCAGCAGGAATCAGATATGCCTTCCTTTACTGCTCTGACCTGCAAGAAACCAATAAATATAAATGCCCCTTTCCTCTCCCCATCACCTTATCCAAAATGAGACTTCCAGCCTAACACAAATTCAACTCTTACTGAATCTCCAGATGTGCTCTGACTCAAATTGAGTAAAAAAGAATTGTACCTTAGATCTTTATTTTTAAAATGCCTTTTGAGCTATGCTTTTGGAAAAATCGATGGCAATTTGGAGGAAGAAATGCACAGCTGTGTGGCCACCTGTGTTGTTGATGTTGATTCTGATTGCCCCCTCAGGTTCCATCTGGGACTGACATTTAACTTGACCTTCTCAGGACAAGAGGTTAATTTCTGAAGTATTAGAATTATGGAGATTAATTTGTGAAGCTGCTTATAATTAAGATGCCTCTGGCTCTTGCATCTGGGCTGGAAACAGCAGACATTAATGATGATAATCCATTTTCTCCCCCAGATATCTGAGGTCTGCAGTTGCAAGCTCGACCTGTTCCCTTGCTGATTGTTCTCATTTTTCACTCTCCTAGAGAAAAGACTGGTGACCTCTATAAACACAATGTTCCCTCTCACCTGAGATGGAAAAGTCAACTAAAGATCTCCCTGAAGTGTCTCATGAATCCACTCCTTCCTCTTGGGCTAGTTGCTGTGATGACGGCAAGAATTCATTGTTGATCCAGCTTCTGTGCTAAGCTTATGAACATAAGTTGTTTCATGGAATCTTCCCAGGAACCATATAATAACCATATTATTTAAAAATTTTGTTTCTTATATAAGATCCTTTTTCTGATGTGGGCCATTTTTAAAGTCTTTATTTAATTTGCTACAGTATTGCTTCAGTTTCATATTTTGGCCATGAGGCATGTGGGATCTTAGCTACCCTGATCAGGGATTGAACATGCACCCCCTGCACTGGAGGGCAAAGTCTTAACCACTGGGTCCCCAGGGAAGTCCCTGTGAAAACCATAATATTATCTCCATTTTATGGATAACCAGGAGATGTAGATCACTTTTGCAGGATCACAGATTATATTGGCAGAAAGGAAAATGAGTTCATTTTATTCTGAATTCTACATTTTCAGCCATTATACCATACTGTGTACAGGAGAAGTTTGGAAATAATAACAGTGTTTCCTTTTTAATGGTAGGAATTATTATTATTACATTTAATATATTAAATAATATGTATTATTAAATAGTATATTATACAATGATATTTAATAATATTATTAGTATTATTCATGGTAGGAATTAATATTATTTTGTAAGTAAAAGGATTCTCTTCCTTTTATTGAGGAAGGAGGTGAACACAGGGAGTAAGAGTGACTTAACCTGGTTGCTCAGCTGGTTAATAAATGGTAAGCTGGGGGATTTGAACCTAGGTAGTCTGATGCCAGGGTTTATATTTTAACCCATCTACAATTTTTCCTTTATGAGTTGAAATTATCATTGAGTTCCTCTATAGAAAATATATCTTGGTGTTGCATGGAAAGGAGAAATAAGACTAGCTACTATTGTTTAACTCTCATGAAGATGTTACAGAGAAGTCTTCCTCAAACCAGGCTGCATGTCAGAACCATCTAAGGAAGCCCAGTTACAGAAACTTTCCTTCTTTTTATTTATTTATGTTTATTGTTGGCTGTACCCTTTGGTATGTGAGATCTTAGTTCTTCAGCCAGGGATTGAACCTGTACCCCCTGCTTTGGAAGGCAGAATCTTAACCACTGGACCACCAGGAGAGAAATTTTCTTTTAATTGGTTTGGGTTGGGACTTGGCCTCTATTATTTTCTGAAACTCCCCTGGTATTCTAATGGGAAGCTGGAATTGAGCTTCACAGTTTGAGATAAGTAATTCAGCCATTAAAAACAAAACAAAGGGTCCAATAGGAGAAGGAAAATTAAAAATAACATACACTTTCGGTTAATGGTTGCTATTCTTTTAAGCCATAGTCAGTCAAGTCTCAATCAATGCTCACTACCCATTCTTCTCTTTAAAAAAAATATGTCAGAACTAAAATTCAGAGTTATTTAGAAGGTGTTGATGTTGATTTAATTACCCACTGCCTAGAATGCTATTAATCTGGTCTAGTGCCTCTCACGTGTGGTTACAAAGTTCTCCCATCCCCATGACTTTTGATTTATGGCTTAGCTATATCACAAGGGACCATGAAAAGTCTCAGTTGAATCCTGTTATTGAACTGGCCTCAGTCTTTTCAGTTCTTAGGACCTGCCAGCCTCACTCAGTTCTATCAGTTTTATTAGGGTCTGATGGTCTGAGAAGCAGCTTAGTTTATATTTCCATTTACTCCTTTGCCTTCCTCTGCTGCCTCTTCCTCCAAGGGTTTCTTCTTCTAAAAGGTTCAGCTGAAAGAAGTGGAGTTAGAAAATATACAATGGATAACAACTCTGTAGAAAATCTCTGTTTTACAAAATGCCCCAACCATACCACAAACTTAGAAGAATACAAATCTTTTGTCTTCATATTCCTACAATAGTTATAGGATTTAGAATTGGAATTCTTGGGTTTTCCATCTTAAGAGACCTCCATAGTATGTACTACTGATGTCTCTGACCCGCTTTGCTTGGGATGTTCTTAGTAGTTTTGTCATGCAGGAACAGTTCCCTCTATATTTAATTTTAAATGTTAACCTTAGTATGTAAAGCAACTTTATTGTAACTTATACTTCTGGCAATCAATGAAAACACTTTGGAAAAGTTAGAAGAGTTTGCAAAAATGGAAACAACAGGTTGAAGTGAAAAGTGCTATGGCGAGTTATACTGATGAGAGAGAACGAAGGGCAATTCAGTTCAGTTCAGTTCAGTCGCTCAGTCGTGTCCGACTCTTTGCGACCCCATGAATCACAGCACGCCAGGCCTCCCTGTCCATCACCATCTCCCAGAGGTCACTTAGACTCACGTCCATCGAGTCCGTGATGCCATCCAGCCATCTCATCCTCGGTCCCCCTTGGTCTGATCCTCCTGCCCCCAATCTCTCCCAGCATCAGAGTGACTCTTTTCCAATGAGTCACCTCTTTGCATGAGGTGTTCAAAGTACTGGAGTTTCAGCTTTAGCATCAGTCCTTCCAAAGAAATCCCAGGGTTGATCTCCTTCAGAATTGACTGGTTGGATCTCCTTGCAGTCCAAGGGACTCTCAAGAGTCTTCTCCAACACCACAGTTCAAAAGCATCAATTCTTCGGCGCTCAGCCTTCTTCACAGTCCAGCTCTCACATCCATACATGACTACTGGAAAAACCATAGCCTTGACTAGATGGACCTTAGTCGGCAAAGTAATGTCTCTGCTTTTGAATATGCCATCTAGGTTGGCCATAACTTTTCTTCCAAGGAGTAAGCATCTTTTAATTTCATGGCTGCAATCACCATCTGCAGTGATTTTGGAGCCCCCCAAAATAAAGTCTGACACTGTTTCCACTGTTTCCCCATCTGTTTCCCATGAAGTGATGGGACTGGATGCCATGATCTTCGTTTTCTGAATGTTGAGCTTTAAGCCAACTTTTTCACTCTCCTCTTTCACTTTCATCAAGAGGCTTTTTAGCTCCTCTTCACTTTCTGCCATAAGGGTGGTGTCCTCTGCATATCTGAGGTTATTGATATTTCTCTTGGCAATCTTGATTCCAGCTTGTGTTTCCTCCAGTCCAGCGTTTCTCATGATGTACTCTGCATATAAGTTAAATAAGCAGGGTGACAATATACAGCCTTGACGTACTCCTTTTCCTATTTGGAGCCAGTCTGTTGTTCCATGTCCAGTTCTAACTGTTGCTTCCTGACCTGCATACAGATTTCTCAAGAGGCAGGTCAGGTGGTCTGGTATGCCCATCTCTTTCAGAATTTTCCACAGTTTATTGTGATTTCCAGAGGTTTTACTTTCTTAGATTCCAAGCCTTCTGTCATGGCTTGTGCACTTTACTGTGTCCACGAAAGGCACCATGTAGCACTGTGATCCAGGGAAATACATTAACATCATACTCTGGAGATAGGTCTCTAAATATCGTGAGAAACCTGGGACAGTGCAGGAGATCAGGCAGAGACAGGGCCAAGGGCTGATGACCGGAAGACCTGACTCTGGAACTTGCTGTGGGATGTTGGGCTGATGAGTTTACTTCTCTATGCTTGGATTTCTTTCTTTCTTTTTTATTTTTGGCTGTGCTGGGTCATTTCTACACTCGGGCTTTTCTCTAGTTGTGGCGAGTGGGGGCTATTCTCTAGTTGCAGTGCGTGGGCTGCTCATTCTGGTGGCTTTTCATGTTGCCAAGCATGGGCTCTAGCGCTTGAGGGCTTAGTTGCTCCTCAACATGTGGAGTCTTCTCGGGACAGGGATCTGGAAGGCAAAATCTTAACCCCGGGCCCTCCCAGGCAAGTCCTGTACTTGAATTTCTTAATCTCTGCAATGTTGTAGAAGTGGAAAGCAATAGGATGGGCTAACTAAGTGGTTCTTCCAGTGGGATGGTAGGAGCAGCAGCATCAGTACCACTTGGGTATCTATTAGAAATTTTGATTCTCAGGACTCAACCCCAGACCTGCTGGGGCTTGGGCCCAGTTACCAGGATTTTAAGAAGCTCACCAGGGGATTCTGATGAACACTATATTTTGAGACCTATGGGGCAAAAAATATCTTTTGTCCTATCTATAGATAACATTCTAGAAGGCTTTCACTGTTTTCCAAATAATTAGAAGGTGCTGAATATTTCATTTATATAGAAAATATTATATCTTATTTTTATTAAGATGACTGCATACCAGTTTGAACCTGGGTTATCATTGCACTGGGTGGAGATGAACATGCTAATTAATGAGTATTCCTAGTTGATCCAATGCCAGCTAAATGTAATTAAAAGGAGAATTTTAAAATGTCAAATAGAAGGAATCTTAAAATGACTTAGGCTAATTATCTCCATTTGCCATTTTATTGTTAAGGAAACTGAGGCCCAGAAGGCTATCTGACCTTGACATAATCTCATAGGGGAGACACAGAGCATTTGAAAAACTTGAGTCACAGGCTAGGAGCAATCATTACATTTGACTATTTGGTGGTGCATAGACAGTGCCAGAGAACTACCCGAGCAACTAAATTGATTTTACACCTGTGTGCACACACAAAACAGCAATTAGGAAACAGTGTGTTGCAGATCTTGACATGTATGAAATTATAGAACCAATTACTTTTTACAAGCCAACTCGTGACAGTCATTTCAAACAAAGCCAGCCGTGGAATCTGCTCCTTAAGGACATGGTTGATAGAATGTCAGTGCATTTATAACCTCACTTCATTTTCTAGAGATCAGATTTGAGAGGGTGAGCTGCAAGAGGAGATTAAAGATGTTAATTTAAATTAAGGATTTATTTTTTAAGAGTTGCTTTCTTGGAAGATGAAAAGTACAATCAGTTAAATAACCAGAGTTCTCCAGCCAGTTGTAATGAATGGGTGCACACTAAGTCGCTTCAGTCATGTCTGATTCTTTGCGACCCTATGGATTGTAGCCTGCCAGGCTCCTTTGTACATTGCATTCTCCAGACAAGAATACTGGAATGTGTTGCCATGCCCTCCTCCAGGGGATCTTCCTGATCCAAGGATTGAAACGGCATCTCGTATATTTCCTGAATTAGCCTAGCGCTGCCTGGGAAGCCCAGATTGTAATGGAAGGAATGTTATATTCCAAGATACAGGTGCTGCTTGCCCTTATTAATTCCCTATTTCCCTTAATGGTTCATCATTTGTAGGATTAGAAAAAATACTTTAAAATGT
Organism: Oryx dammah; assembly: GCF_014754425.2. Classification (NCBI taxonomy): domain Eukaryota; kingdom Metazoa; phylum Chordata; class Mammalia; order Artiodactyla; family Bovidae; genus Oryx; species Oryx dammah. The sequence goes on from NW_024070193.1 coordinate 39,525,190, forward strand.
ATTTATTTATTTGTTTGGCTATACTCAGTCTTAGTTGTGGCAGTGGGGTCTTCAGTATTCATTGCGGCAATGGGGTTGATGGGACCTGGGCTCCCTCATTGGGAGCATGGAATCTTAGCCAGTGGACCCACCAGGGAAGTCGCTCCCTATTTGTAGGGTCTTGAGAAAATCACAGAGCCCTCTGGCCCTCAGTTGACTAATCTATAAGTGAGACAATTCATATCTAGCCTTTCTCAAAGCAGAGAGTCAGACCAAGTGATACCTTAAAAAAATTAGAAATTAAACAGAGAAATTTAGTTCCAGAAGACGTATCCCTATAAATGTAACACTGTTTCTTGAGTACAAAGGGTACTGAACTAAGAGACTGGAGGACCTACGTGCAAATCAGTCAGTTACTATTCATCTGACTTTTGGACCCTCCATGTTTGGGAAGGATAATGGCTTCACCCATCAGTTGAAGTTAACTGATTGATCACAGTAAAATATCCAGGACAGCATGCAGCATGTCTAGCACTTACTACGTCATCAGTAAAGTTAGTGAAGGCAGACAATCCCAACGTAGGCTGCATGGAGAATTCCATCTGTGTCCATAAAAGGGTCTCTACTACAGGGCTTCCCAGGTGGCACTACTGGTAAGGAACCATCTGCCAATGTAGGTAGATGTAAGAGATGCCAATTCAGTCCCTGGATTGGAAAGATCCCTTGGATGAGGGCATGACAACCCACTCCAGTATTCTTGGCTAGAGAATTCCATGGACAGGGGAGCCTGGTGGGCTACAGTCCATGGGGTCACACAGAATCAGACATGACTGAAAAAACTTAGCATGTATAGTACTTACCCTCTTGGCAGAAACATGTAGGAAATACACAAAAACAATGGTTTTTGGATAGTGGACGACAAGTAAAATAGGACTGTGGTCCACCAGAGAAGGCAAACCCACAAGGCAGACGCTATGTGTACCATAGCTTTCCTCCTAGAAGTACCTTCTCCACCATGGTCCAGGGAGGGAGTACCCAGCAAAGCTTGGTAATACTGTTTAGTCGATGAGACAGAAATCAGAGCTCAGGGACACTGAGGCAGTTAGAATGTGAGGTGTAGGGACTGGACAGAAGGTAGCTGTACAGAATGAAAAAGACATTTTGGAGACATTAGCAGAAGAGTCTTCTTAAGTCTTTGGATATCAGTATGTATATGTGTGGGGTGAGATTCTATGAGACTAGCTAGACAAAGAAGAGCTGTCATGGAAGGAATGATTACAGGGGAGCTCTAAGCTGGAGTTTATACAGAGTAAGAGGCTCTTGAATTCCCACCAGCTAGTGGAGACATCACTGAATAAATACGGACGTTAGTACAGACTCCAGGATGGGAACACTTTCACAGTGGGGCTAGAGTTAAGGCTGCAATAGATGTTCCCTTAAATGCTTAAGGGGCTTCCCTGGTGCCTCAAATGGTAAAGAATTTTCCTGCAATGCCGGAGACCCAGGTTCAATCCTTGGGTCGGGAAGATCCCCTGGAGAAGGAAATGGCAACCCACTCCAGTATTCTTGCCTGGAGAATGCCATGGACAGAGGAGCCTTGTGGGCTACAGTCCATGGGATCGTGAAGAGTTGGAGACAACTGAGCAACTAACTTTCACTTTTATTTTTTAGAATCTTATACACAAATCTTGAAAAGACTGGCTGGATCTGCAACAACTGTTGAGCTGCCTGACAGAACTTAAGTCCAGTTCCCTTTCAGGAATTTCGGTGAAATTCAGTCCTCAACAACATATCTTGTGTCCATCAGAAATAAAAACATGAAGGAAAGTATAAATAATATATAGGAGAAAAATCACTTGAAAAATTTCCAGGAATGAGAGAAATGATAGAAACAGCAGTTAAGGGCTTTGAAACTGCTATTAGAAGTGTAAAGGGGCTTTCCTGATGCCTTAGTGGTAAAGACTCCATCTGCCAGTGCAGGAGACTTGGGTTCAGTCCCTGAATCAGGAAGATCCCCTGGGGAAGGAAAGAGCAACCCACTCCAGCATTCTTGCCTGGGAAATCCCATGGACAGAGGGGCCTGGTGGGCTACAGTCCAAGGGGTTGGAAAGAGTCAGACACGACTTAGTGACTAAACAACAACAAATACTACTAAGGACAAGATTTAAAGGGAAGTAAAATGAAAATGAAAACACAAAATACATAAATTTGCAGGAATCATCCAAATCAGTGCTTAGAGGTATATTTATAGCTACATATTGGAACAGAAGAAACATCTCAAATAATAATTTAAGTTTTCAACTTAAGAAGCTAAACAAGAGACCAGATTAAATCCAAAAGTGGAAAGAAGAAAATAGTAAAGATAAAAAGTGATTACAAAGAGAGAAAATAGATCAAGGGAGAAAATGAGTAAAACTAAAACCTTGTTCCTTGAAAAGATCAGTAAAAGACAACCAACAAACTTCCACCAAGAGTCATCAATAAACAGTAGAAAGGGTATAAATTATTAGTATCAGAAATGAATATAGGATTATTACAATATGTTCTATAGGAAATAAAAGAATAATAAATAAAAGTCATGACCAACCAATTGTATGTCAATAAAATTAACAACTTAGATGAAAGACAAAGTCTGGAAGAGACATATTTTCTTTTTAATATAAAATGACCAAAGAAGAAGAAGTCTAAATAACTGTGTATAAAGTTATAGAAATTTGATTTTAAAGTACTTCCCTTATTAAATGCAACATGATATCTTGGATTGGATCTTCAGACAGAAAAAGGATATTAATAGAAAAATTGGTAAAAATCCAAACTGTCTATAGTTCAGTTAATTGTAATGCACCAGTGTCAATTATTTAATTTTTGCAAATATACCATGGTTGCATAAGATGTTACCACTAGGGCAGTGGTTCTCCACCAGGGATAATTATGTCCCTTGGGGAACGTCAAGCAATGTCTTGAAACATTTTTTCTTTTGTTTTTGGCTGCCTTGGGTTTTCATTGAGGCGTGTGGCCATTTTTTTTTTTTTTTCTAGTTGCAGTGAGGGCTTAGTTGCCTTGAGGCTTGTATGATCTTATTTCTGTGACCAAGGATCAAACCCAAGTACTCTGCATTGGAAGGCAGATTCCTAATCACTAGACCACCACGGAAGTCCCTTGAAATAATTTTGGTTGTCCAAGTGTGGTGCTTTCAGAATCTACTGGATAGAAGCTAAACACACTAGTAAATCCTATAGTGCTGGGACAGCTCCACAACAAATTATCTGGACCAAAATATCGACTGTGCCCAGGTGGGAAAAGCCCACAGATGGTAAAACTAGCTGAAGGATAAATTAGGACTTGCTACTATCTGGGCAATTTTTCTGTAAGTCTGCTGCTGCTAAGTTGCTTCAGTTCTGTCTGACTCTGTGCGACCCCATAGACGGCAGCCCACCAGGCTCCCCCGTCCCTGGGATTCTTCAGGCAAGAACACTGGAGTGGGTTGCCATTTCCTTCTCTAAAGCAAGGAAGTGAAAAGTGAAAATGAAGTCACTCAGTCGTGTCCAACTCATAAGTCTAAATTTATTCTAAAATAAAAAAAATTAAAAATGCTTCCCATAAAGAAAACTCCAGGTTCACCATGCTCTATTGATTGTTTATCAAACATCTAAGAAATAAATAATACTAATTTTATATAAGCTCTTTCAAAAAATTATAGGCAGAGAAAATATTCCTACTCCTTTTCTGAGGCCAGCATAATTTTTTCTCCCTTCATTTCCTCTTCTGTATTTTTTCTCCTAACCTCCAATTTCTTTCTTTAAAAAAAAATTATTTATTTATTTTAATTGGAGGCTAATTACTTTAAAGTATTGTAGTGGTTTTGCCATACGTTGATATAAATCAGCAATGGGTGTACATGTGTCCCCCATCCTGAACCTCCCCCACCCCCTCCCCATCCTATCCCTCAGGGTCATCCCAGTGTACCAGCCCTGAGTGCCCTGTCTCATGCATTGAACCTGGACTGGTGATCTGTTTCAAATATGGTAGTATACATGTTTCAATGCTATTCTCTCAAATCATACCATCCTTGGCTTCTCCCAGAGTCCAAAAGTCTGTTCTTTATCTCTGTGTTTCTTTTGCTGTCCCACATATAGGGTCATCATTACCATCTTTCTAAATTCCATATATATGCATTAATATACTGTATTGGTGTTTTTCTTTCTGACTTCACTCTACATAATAGGCCCCAGTTTCATCAACCTCATTAGAACTGATTCAAATGCATTCATTTTAATAGCTGAGTAATATTCCATTGTGTGTATGTACCACAACTTTCTTATCCATTCGTCTGCCAATGGACATCTAGGTTGCTTCCATGTCCTAGCTATTGTAAACAGTGCTGTGATGAACATTAGAGTACACGTGTCTCTTTCAATCCTGGTTTCCTTGGTGTGTATGCCCAGCAGGGGGATTGCTGGGTCATAAGGCAGTTCCATTTCCAGTTTTTAAGGACTCTCCACACTGTTCTCCATAGTGGCTGTACTAGTTTGCATCCCCATCAACAGTGTAAGAGGGTTCCCCTTTCTCCACACCCTCTTCAGCATTTATTTGTAGACTTTTTGATAGCAGCCATTCTGACTGGTGTGAGATGGTACTTCATTGTGGTTTTGATTTGCATTTCTCTGATAATGAGTGATGTTGAGCATCTTTTCATGTGTTTGTTAGCCATATGTATGTCTTCTTTGGAGAAATGTCTGTTTAGTTCTTTGGCCCATTTTTTGATTGGGTCATTTATTTTTCTGGTATTGAGCTTCATGAGCTGCTTGTATATTTTTGAGATTAATTCTTTGTTGGTTGCTTTGTTTGCTATTATTTTCCATCATTCTGAAGGCTGTCTCGTCACCTTGCTTATAGTTTTCTCCATTGTGCAAAAGCTTTTAAGTTTAATTAGGTCCCATTTGTTTATTTTTGCTTTTATTTACATTACTCTGAGAGGTGGGTCATAGATGATCCTGCTATGATTAAAGTCAGAGAGTGTTTTGCCTGTTTTCTTCTAGGCGTTTTATAGTTTCTGATCTTATTTAGGTCTTTAATCCACTTTGAGTTTATTTTTGTGTATGGTGTTACAAAGTGTTCTAGTTTCATTCTTTTACAAATGGTTGGCCAGTTTTCCTGGCACCACTTGTTAAAGAGATTGTCTTTTCTCCATTGTATATTCTTGCCTCCTTTGTCAAAGATAAGGTGTCTGATAGGTGTGTGGATTTGTCTCTGGGCTTTCTATTCTGTTCCATTGATCTATATTTCTGTCTTTGTCCCAGTACCATACTGTCTTGATGACTGTAGCTTTGTAGTATAGTCTGAAGTCAGGCAGATTGATTCCTCCAGTTCCATTATTCTTTCTCAAGATTACTTTGGCTATTCGAGGTTTTTTTTTGTATTTCCATACAAATTGTGAAGTTATTTGTTCTAGTTCTGTGAAAAATACCATTGGTAGCTTGATAGGGCTTGCATTGAATCTATAGATTGCTTTGGGTAGTATACTTATTTTCACTATATTGATTCCTCTGATCCATGAACATGGTATATTTCTCCATCTATTTGTGTCATCTTTGATTTCTTTCATCAGTGTCTTACAGTTTTCTATATATAGGTTTTTTTTTTTGTTTCTTTAGGTAGACTTATTCCTAAGTATCTTATTCTTTTCATTGCAATGGTGAATGGAATTGTTTCCTTAATTTCTCTTTCTGTTTTCTCATCATTAGTGTGTAGGAATGCAAGGGATTTTTGTGTGTTAATTTTATATCTACAACTTTACTGTATTCATTGATTAGCTCTAGTAATTTTCTGGTGGAGTCTTTAGGGTTTTCTATGTAGAGGATCTTGTCATCTGCAAACAGTGAGAGTTTTACTTCTTTTCCAATCTGGATTCCTTTTATTTCTTTTTCTTCTCTGACAGCTGTGGCTAAAACTTCCAAAACTATGTTGAATAGTAGTGGTGAGAGTGGGCGCCCTTGTCTTGTTTCTGACTTTAGGGGAAATGTTTTCAAGTTTTCACCATTGAGGATAATGTTTGCTGTGGGTTTATCATATATGGCTTTTATTATGTTGAGGTACGTTCCTTCTATGCCTGCTTTCTGGAGAGTTTTTATAATAAATGGATGCTGAATTTTGTCAAAGGCTTTCTCTGCATCTTTTGAGATAATCATATGGTTTTTATCTTTCAATTTGTTAATGTGGTATATCACATTGATTATGAATACTGAGGAATCCTTGCATCCCTGGGATAAAGCCCACTTGGTCATGATGTATGATCTTTTTAATATGTTGTTGGGTTCTGTTTGCTAACATTTTGTTGAGGATTTTTATATCTATGTTCATCAGTGATATTGGCCTGTAGTTTTCTTTTTTTGTGGCATCTTTGTCTGGTTTTGGTATTAGGGTGATGGTGGCCTCGTAGAATGAGTTTGGGAGTTAACTTTCCTCTGCAATTTTCTGGAAGAGTTTGAGGAGGATAGGTGTTAGCTTTTCTCTAAATTTTTGGTAGAATTCACCTGTGAAGCCATCTGGTCCTGGGCTTTTGTTTATTGGAAGATTTTTTTTTATTACAGTTTTGATTTCCATGCTTGTGATGGGTCTGTTAAGGTTTTCTATTTCTTCCTGGTTCAGTTTTAGAAAGTTACACTTTTCTAAGAATTCTTCCATTTCTTCCAAGTTTTCCATTTTATTGTCATATAGTTGCTGATAGTAGTCTCTTATGATCCTTTGTATTTCTGTGTTGTCTGTTGTGATTTATCCATCTTCATTTCTAATTTTGTTGATTTGATTCTTCTCCCTTTGTTTCTTGATGAATCTGGCTAATGGTTTGTCTATTTTATTTATCTTCTCAAAGAACTGGCTTTTAGTTTTGTTGATTTTTGCTATGGTCTCCTTTGTTTCTTTTTCATTTATTTCTGCTCTAATTTTTATGATTTCTTTCCTTCTACTAATCCTGGGGTTCTTCATGTCTTCTTTTTCTATTTGCTTTAGGTGTAAAGTTGGGTAATTTATTTGATTTTTCTCTTGTTTCTTGAGGTAAGCTTGTATTAGCACTGCTTTTACTAAATCCCATTGGTTTTGTGTTGTTTTGTTTTTATTTTCATTTATTTCTATGCATATTTTGATTTTTTAATTTCTTCTGTGATTTGTTGGTTATTCTGAAGCATGGTCTTTAGCCTCCATATGTTTGTATTTTTAATAGTTTTTTCCCTGTAGTTGACATCTAATCTTACATCATTGTGATCAGAAAAGATGCTTGAAATGATTTCAGTTTTTTTGAATTTACCAAGGCTAGATTTATGGCCCAGGATGTGATCTATCCTGGTGAAGGTTCTGTGTGAACTTGAGAAAAAGGTGAAATTCATTACTTTGGGGTGAAATGTCCTATAGATATCAATTAGGTCTAACTGATCCATTGTTTCATTTAAAGTTTGTGTTTCCTTGCTAATTTTCTGTTTGGCTGATCTATCCATAGCTGTGAATTGGGTATTAAAGTCTCCCACTATTATTGTGTTATTATTAATTTCCCCTTTCATACTTGTTAGCATTTGCCTTACATACCGTGATGCTCCTATATTGTGTGCATATATATTTATAATTGTTATATCTTCTTCTTGGATTGAGCCTTTGATCGTTCTGTAGTGTCCTTCTTTGTCTCTTTTCATGGCCTTTATTTCAAAGTCTATTTTATCTGATATGAGTATTGCTACTTCTGCTTTCTTTTGGTCTCCATTTGCATGAAGTATCTTTTTCCAGGCCTTCACTTTCAGTCTGTGTGTGTCCCTTATATTGAGGTGGGTCCCTTGTAGACAACATATATAGGGGTCTTGTTTTTGTATCCTTTCAGCCAGTGATTTTGTTGGGGCATTCAACCCATTTACATTTAAGATAATTATCTATAAGTATGATCCCATTGCCATTTACTTTGTTGTTTTGGGTTCAAGTTTATAAATCTGTTCTGTGTTTCCTACCTAGAGAAGATCCTTTAGCATTTGTTGAAGAGCTGATTTGATGGTTCTGAATTCTCTCAGCTTTTGCTTGTCTGTAAAGTTTTTGATTTCTCCTTCATATTTGAATGAGATCCTTGCTGGGTACAGTAATCTGGGTTGTAGGTTTTTCTTTATCATCACTTTAAGTATGTTCTGCCATTCCCTTCTGGCCTGAGGAGTTTCTATTAAAAGAGCTGTTATCCTTATGGAATTCTGTTTGTATGTTATTTGTTGCTTTTCCCTTGCTGCTTTTAATATTTGTTCTTTGTGTTTGATCTTTGTTAATTTGTTAATATGTGTCTTGGGGTGTTTCACCTTGGGTTTATCCTGTTTGATAGTCTCTGGATTTCTGGGACTATGGTGGGTATTTCCTTCCCCATTTTAGGGAAGTTTTCAACTATTATCTCCTCAAGTATTGTCTCATGGCCTTTCTTTTTGTCTTCTTCTTCTGGTACTCCTATCATTCAAATGTTTTATGTTTAACATTGTTCCAGGGGTCTCTGAGGTTGTCCTCATTTCTTTTCTTTTTTCTTTTTTCCTCTCTGATTCATTTATTTTCACCACTCTGGCTTCCACCTCATTTATCCTATTTTCTGCCTCAGTTATTCTACTGCTGGTTACCTCCAGAGTGCTTTTGATCTCATTTATTGTATTATTATTGATTGATTCTTTTTTATTTCTTCTAGGTCCTCATTAAACATATCTTGTATCTTCTCAATCCTTGTCTCTAGTCTATTTATCTTTAATTCCGTTTTGTTTTCAAGATTTTGGATCATCTTTACTATCATTATTCTAAATTCTTTTTCAGGTAAACTCCCTATCTCCTCCTCTTTTGTTTGGTTTGGTGAATATTTACCATGCTCCTTTACCTGCTGAGTATTTCTCTGCCTTTTCATTTTGTTTAGATTGCTGTGTTTGGGGTGGCCTTTCTGTAGGCTGGATGTTTGTGGTTCCTCTTTATTGTGGAGGTTACTCCCTGTGGGTGGGGTTGAACTAGTGGCTTGTCAAGGTTTCCTGATCAGGGAAGCTTGAATCTGTGTTCTGGTGTGTGGAGCTGGATGTCTTCTCTCTAGAATTCAATGAAGTGTCCAGTAGTGAGTTTTAGGGTGTCTGGGTTTGGTGTGACTTTGGGCTTGTATTTTAATGCTCAGGGCTGTGTGTGTTCCTGCATTGCTGGAGAATTAGCAAGGTATGTCTTGCTCTGGAACTTGTTGGCTGTTGGGTGGAGCTTGGTTTCAATGTATGTGTGGAGGCTTTTCTCCGGGAGTTGGTGATGGACAGGGAGGCCTGGCGTGCTGCGATTCATGGGGTCGCAAAGAGTCGGATACAACTGAGCAACTGAACTGAACTGAACTGATGGAGGCTTTTGGATGAGCTCCTGTCAATTAATGTTCCCTGGAGTCAGGAGTTTTCCAGTGTTCTCAAGTTTTGGATTTAAGCCTCCTGCCTCTGGCTTTCAGTCTTATTCTTACAGTAGCCTCAAGATGTCTCCATCCATATAGCACAGATGATAAAACATCTAGGTTAATGATGAAAACCTAGTGAGGGACACCCAGAGAGGTTCAGAGTTACATGGAGATGCAAAGAGGAAGGAGGGAGATAGAGGTGACCAGGAGGAGAAGAGGGGGAATCAAAAGGGGAGAGAGCAATCTAGATAGTAATCAATTCCATATGTGCTCTCCACAGTATGGAATGCCCAGAGAGGTTCACTGATATTTACATAGAGAAGGGAAGAGGGAGGAGGGAGATAGAGGTGACCAGGAGGAGAAGAGGGGGAGTCAAAAGGGGAGAGACCAGTCTAGTCAGTAATCTGTTCCCTAAGTGTTCTCCACAGCCTGGAACACCCAGAGAGATTCACAGAGTTAAGTAGAGGAGAGAAGGGGGAGAGAGGAGAGAGAGGTGACCTGGGGGAGAAAAGGGAGAGTCAAAAAGGGAGAGAGAAATCTAGCCAATAATCATACCCTTAAGTAAAACTGGGTACTGAAGATTAGATTCTTAAAGGTACAAAATTGATAACAAATACCAAAAAGCAAAGATTAAAAATCTAGAGTAGAGGTTAGACTCTCAAAACTGCAATATTAAAAATACAAAACAAAATCAATCACAGAAATTATAAAAGGTAAATATATGAAATTTGATTTCAAAATATAGTCTTTTTTCGGGGAAGGTAATAGTAGGTTATAAAAATGAAAATTAAAGGAGTAATAAATAACTTAAAAATAAAAAAAATTTTAAATGATAATAGTAAAAATATATCTTGGACTTTCTCTGGAGCTACTGAGGGCAGTGTGGGGTCAGTTCGGTTTCATATAGTTCCTTGTTCCAGGTAATACTTCTTAAGGTCTATAGGCCCCTTCCAATGCTTAGTCAATGTTAATTACAGGGTTTTAATCTGTTGCACCTGTCACTTCCAGAGCAGTTCCCTCTTTGTTTATTTTGGCTTCCTCTGTTTGCAAGTCTCTTCAGTGTCCAGTTTCCACCCTGACACAAGGGGGCGAAGGTGGTCACTTATTTAGGCTCACTTGTTCAGTTGTGTTGGGCGGGAGGAGGAACACTGCAAACAAATGTCACTGGTGTCTGTGGGCAGTGCTCGCAGTGTCTGGACCACACTGGGTTTGCCCCAGCTCATGGTGCATGTGCTTTTCTGGTCTACACTGCTCAGGCTCCAGGTTGCTCTGCAGGGGAACTGTCCAAAGCAGGCCCTGAATTTTGTGCACTTCCCAGATCTAAGCTGTTCAGGTACAAACTCGGTTAGGCATGCATTTTGTGCCGTTCCCAGGTCCGAGCAGCTCAGGTGACCAGGTGCTTGGCGAGTGCACTGCCCCGGTGGGTGGTGCATCTTGTTACATCCCTGCCGCTCATTTCCTGGGTGCGCCGCAAGGGCACTGCCTCAGGTGTGCCGTGTGTCTCCTCTGGGGAGCTGATCTCAGGCTGTGACCCTCCTGGCGGATGTCAACCATCTAGGATCGCAGGAAGACTTGGTTAGCAACTGGGAGCCTGCTCGCAGTTTGGTGGAGGATGCCATCTCTGGGGCCAAGATTGCCCCTTGCCTTCCGGCTGCCTCTCTGCCTCCTGCTGGGGAGTAGGGGGGCCAGTCTGCAGCCAGCTAGCTCTCCTCTGGTATTCACTCATCCTTTGTTCTGTGAGCCGGCCAGGCTGTGCCTTAGGTTAGAGCTTTTCATGGGAAAGTTCTCTCTCTCTTTCCCCACCCCCCCTCTGGCTATCCCACAGTTTGGGTTACTGTCTCATATTAGCTCCCTCAGATTGTCCTTGGGGTATTCAGGCCTGGTCCTTACCCTAAGCATGCAACCCGAGCCTCCCTTTCCAGCCCCTGCTTGCTGGTGGTGGTCAGGAGCATCTGGGCTACTTCCCCACTGGGAGTTGGGGTTAGGCGCATATTCTGTGGGTTTTTTTTTTCCTCCTGGTTATATTGCCCTCTGAGATTCCAAAACTCCCCACCGACCTGCCAGTGAGAGTTTTCCTGCTTTTTGAAAACTTCTCCTTCATGACTCCCTCCCCAGGGCGGGTCTCCATCCCTAACTCTTCTTTTCTCTCTCTCTCTCTTTTTTTTTTTTTTTTTTTTTGTCATTTATATTTTGTCCTACCTCCTTTTGAAGAGAATAGGCTGCCTTTCTGGGTGCCTGGTGTCCTCTGCCAGCATTCAGAAGTTGTTCTGTGGAAGTTGCTCAGCATTCAAATGATCTTTTGATGAACTTGTGGGGAAGAAAGTGGTCTCCCCATCTTATTCCTCTGCCATCTTAGGACCACCCCCTCTCCATTTCTTTTTATCTTCTTGTCTTCCTCTAAATATGTGGTCATTTTGTGTCACAGCAAGAAGTATCCTAATATAATTACAGAAATGTATATTCTATCAGGGGGTTTTCTAATAACCACATTTTTCCCACTCATTTCATCTCTGAGTTTACCTACCCAGATATCTCTGGCCCCACTAACATACTCTTGATCATGGCATGTGGGATGTGGGTTAGAGTTTGGTTTTATGGTGGTTTTATGTGTAGATATCTTTTACAGTACATGTCCAGGCAAGTTCACAGAGGCAAACACAATCTCTGTTCAATAAAGTCATTAACCCTGAACAGGATATGTGCAACCAGGCTTCTGTTTTCTGTGCCTGGCTTCTTCAGCAATCAGATATATAGAACTTATTTTAGTACAGCAATTTAATTACTTGACACATCTTTATACACAACATAATTATATAGCTGTCAATATCTCTGATGCCCCTGGAAAGCTTCCTGAATTTAATGTCATGAATTGTTGGTTGTCTCCTCCACCTACTCACCAAACACCTAGAAGAACCTGTGGTGGTCTTCTACAAACAAGTATATGTGAACCTTCTTCTCTTCTGAATCAACTCACCATCAGGAACACAGTGCACTGAAAGGTTTGGCATCTTCACTAACCTGGAAACAAGCAGTTTTCTCTGGGGACTTGTAGGGAGCATGTGTTAATGGGAGCATTTATTATCTGGTGAAATCTTGGCTTGCTTGGGGACCAATTAGGGATCTCCTGAAGTCATCTCTCATGAAACCTAACAATAACTTCAATTACAGCAATTTAGAAAATTGCATACTTTAGATATCAGCTCCCTAACTTTTTATGAAATGTTTGCCTCTGTTTTATTAAAAGCCTGCATTTCACTGAAACATACATATAATAAGAATATGTTGTAAACATATTCAAAAAGTGTGGCTCAGTGTCATAGCTTAACCTGATCCCTGTGGTTTTCTGCTATTCTCATTACACTCATTGTTAGCTATTGGTTTAAGTCTCTGAAGAAAGTATTTTGCGTCTGCCCCAACTCACTCCATGTTTTCTTCTTATAGGACCTTGACAAGTTAAAGTTTTGCTTTGAAGAATGGGGATATTTGCAAAGGATTCAAAGCAGGCCTCTTTGTCCCAACCCTAGAGAAAATATAGGCTTATTTTTATGGTAGAAAATAGTTGTGAGTTTGTCAAAATATTAGGTCTGTTACACAAGATATTTGGGAAGACAGGTAAAAAGTACAGTAGTGAAAATGTATGAAGGAAGGAATTGTAATATGGGAAATTATAAAAGCATTATTCAAAGTAGGACATGGGAAGGGAAGAGGAGGGTGTGACAAATTGGGAGATTAGGAGTGACATAGATACACTATCATGTGTAAAACAGATAGCTAGATTATAGCACAGGCAGTTCAGCTCGGTGCTCTGCGATGACCTAGAGGGATGGGATGGGTGGTGGGAGGGAGCTCCAAGAGGGAGAAGATACATGTATATGTAGCTGATTCACTTCATTGTACAGCAGAAACCAAAACAACATTGTAAAGCAATTATACTCCCCCCTCAAAATATCAACAACTCCAAATATGCAGGTAATACCACTTTAATGGCAGCAAGTGAAGAGGAAGTTAAGAGCCTCTGAATGAATGTGAAAGTGGAGAGTGGAAAAGTTGGCTAACAACTCAGCATTCAAAAAACTAAGATCATGGAATCTGGTCCTATCTCTTCATGGCAAATAGATGGGGGAAATGTAGAAATGGTGTCAGATTTCATTTTCTTGGGCTCCAAAATCAATGTGAATGGTGACTGTAGCCACGAAATTAAAAGACACTTACTCCTTGGAAGAAAAATTATAACAAATCTAGAAAGTTTATTAAAAAGCAGAGATATCACTTTGTCAACAAAGGTCCATTATAGTCAAAGCTATGGTTTTTCTAGTAGTCACGTATGAATGTGGAGTTGGGGCATAAAGAAGATTGAGCACTGAAGAAGTGATGCTTTTGAACTGTGGTATTGGAGAAGACTTTTGAGAGTCCCTTGGACTGCAAGGAAATCAAACCAGTCAATCCTAAAGGACATCAACCCTAAATATTCATTTGCAGGATTGATATTGAAGCTCAAATACTTTGGCCATTGGTGCAAAGTGCTGACTCATTGGAAAAGACCCTGATGCTGGAAAAAATTGAGGGCAAGAGAAGAAGCGGGCGACAGAGGATGAGATGGTTGGATGGCATTGCTGACTTAATGGATATGAGTCTGACAAAACTCAGGGAGATAGGGATGGACAGAAAAGCCTGACACGCTGCAGTTCATGGGGTTGCAAATGGTCAGACATGACTTAATGACTGAACATCTCAAGAAATATATATATATATATATATCCCTCAAAATAACAAAGTAGGAACTTGAGAAGATCCTAAAAATGTTGATTGAAAGAGCAGATGTTCTCAATCAATTTAGGTCCATATTTTTGATGCTGAAAGATATATTCAACATCACCATATATATTCTCCATTCACCAAGAGTATCTGTGCTTTGCAGAGACATGACACAATTACATATGAAAACAATATGTGCTAGTGCTCAGTTGTACAGAGAATAAAAGGTGGGAGTACTATTTCACTTGCTGAGTGAAAAAGTTTGTTGGGGAACTACGTAGGTGACTTCTTCAGTTCAACAAATAAATGGTAACTTTTGCCTCAACTGGTCATTATTAGAGGAATATTGCAGCCGGCAGGGAGGAGCATGGAGTTATTTGGGGTTTATAGAGGTGAGGTTGGTGAGGGCTGGGAACGTCATCACATAAATATTGATGACTTTTCAGAAAGGTCTGCTCTCCCACTTTAAATTCCTGCTGATGAGTTACTCTCTTTGAAATGAAATTACTTGTTTACAGAGTAAGATGCCACCTAAGGTCACTGATTCATTATCTGTAGGAAATACATTTTGAATTTTGTCCTAAGGAGTTATGCGTATTTGCTCAAAACAGCTTCCCCTCCTTTTGTGGGGAATTGGGATCAACTTGAATCACTGTGTGACCAGGGAACAGATCAGTGAACAGCAAGTTAATCCCCTTGCTTTCATCCACAAAACTCATTATGATAGGGAAAGGTCCTCAGTAACTAATAAACATACTGAATGACTTGGTGAAAATGACAGAGAGAAACAACTTCAAGGAAAGAAGAGAAACTTTACCATTGGGGAAGCCATATTTTTATGATCTAAACACTTTTCTAAAATGATTTCCAGGAACTTTCCTGGTGGTCCAGGGGTTTAGTGGTCCTTTGATTAAGACTCTGTGCTTCTACTGCAGAGGGCATCAGTTCAATCCCTGGTCAAGGAACTAGATCCTAGATGCCTTGTGGTACAACAAACAAAGAAGTAAATGAAACAAAACAAAATTTATTTTTAGATTTAAGAATTAGACTCTCCCTTCTGCATCTCCTTGAGTCTTTTTCCCAGTATTTGCTAAAGCACATACTTGTGAACTTCAGAGGAGGGTTCTTGGGTCCTGCAGTCCCCATGTCCCTTGGGGAGAATCAGAGATGTTTGAATATTCACCTCTCTCCTCCTCCACTTTCTAATGTGTTAGCACAAAAGCCCAGCTCCATGGACTCCAGAGGGAAGGCTCTGAGATATCAGTTACCAGTCCATTTTCAGTTCAGTTCAGTTGCTCAGTTGTGTCCAACTCTTTGCCACCCCATGGACTGCAGCACACCAGGCTTCCTATCCATCATCAACTCCCGGAGCTTGCTCAAACTCATGTCCATCGATTCGGTGATGCCATCCAACCATCTTTTTACCTGAAGGCCACACTTCTTGCCTGTCTTCTGTTTCTAGCCTTCTTTCCTCCCTGCCTTACTGGTTTCTTCTGAGAGTGTTTTCTTAACAGATCATTCTACTCAAATCAGTGACTCAGGCTCTACTTCTGGAAGAACTTGTTCCGAAGATGTCCATGCAATTATAAAGGGGAGCCGTGGTTAATTCACATAGGGATTCTTCCTGTGTGACAGTGAACAGCAGTGATTGTAAGCAGGTTGGAACTATCTTCTGCTCCCATATTCTGCAGCCACCTGACCTATTTTTGGCTCATAAAGTCCAGCAGTGAATTTGCATAATGGGCTTCAATAGATTCCCTATCATCTTCCTTACCTGTCAGGAAGATATTGTAAGGTCTATTTTTATTTTATCTTTTAAAAATATATGAGAATTCTTCAAGCCTTTTTAAAAATAATTTTAAAATTTATTTATTTTTTGCTGTGCTGGGTCTTTGTTGTGCACAGAGTTTTTTCTAGTGGCAGTGAGCAGGGGCTACTCTGTAAGTTGTGGTGAGCAGGCTCCTCATTGCTGTGGCTTCTCTTGTTGTGGAGCATGGCTTTAGGGAATTCAGGCTTCAGAAGTTGCAGTTCCCTGGCTCTAGAGTGCAATAGTTGTAATGCCCAGGCTTGGTTGCTCCATGGCATGTGGAATCTTCCTCAACTAGGGATCAAACCCCTGTCTCCAGCATTGGCAGGCAGAGTGTTTACCACTGAGCCACTAGGGAAGCCCCTTAGTATCTGTTTTTCAAATAGTCCAAATGGAAATTTTCTCCACGAAAGCACTGTTTTCAAGTCAACAGCATCCATTTTTAAAAATTCCATAATTTATGTACATAATACCCAACTCTGATGAATTCATTAAGTATCTCAGACAGTGCTATGTCTGCTTTCTAGGGAGCTCTTAAGATGCTCTTTATGGGGATTATAATCTTTTTTTCTTCTTTAATAAAAGTGAAAGAAACAATAATAAAGCTTATAAAATGTGTACAATGAAATGATGTCTGGGTTTTATACACACAGGTTGAAAAATGTGAGGTTTGGCAGCTCCTAGGAAAATTCACTTTGATCAGGGCTGTCCTGAAGCATAAATTTGCTTATGAGGCTTTAAAGTTATTTATCTAGTTCTGTGTTGAAGGTAATTAAAGAGAGTTACAGAAGCATCCTAATTAGGGCTCTTATAATTTAGAATAAGTTCTAAGCCAGTTTAAGCTAGTGAAATAAAAAAAGCAAAGTTTACTTTTGCTTTCGTTGAGTTACATGAAATTATTGAGGTGGATACAAGTTTTTGATCCTTTGACTCTTGGGAGAGCTTCTGATTAAACTGATACTGACTGAGATTTATTTTCTAGGATTCATAGTAGTCACTTAGGAGTATATTATCTTGCTTATCCTTAATTACAGCCTATGAGATAAGTATTTCTCCCATTTACCCGTGAAGGAAACAGATTTGAAAAGGTTACTTGTCCCAAATCACACAGCAATAGCTAGCAGAGATGGAATTCTAATCTAGGTCTGTGAGAAAGTTTCTGTACCTTTTCTAGTATTTTCAGCTACTCAAAAAATGGTAAACTTTGGTCTCCTACATATTTGGTTTGAAGCTGACAGTGTTTCTAAGCGGTTGAATTGGCCATCATCATTTGATGTTGAATGTATTCCTGGATTCTCGAGCAATTTATATTGATATTTAGATTATTTTATCTCTTGACATTTTTACGCCAGAATGCTGGGGGAAAGCTTCAGGTCCAGTTTTTCTCGGTGTGAGTGATACTTGGTGGAAAAAAATCAATCACAAGATAGAAGGTATTCATGCGCAACTTTCTCCTACTTGTTTATAGGAGGAGTGAAAAATACTTATCAGCCACTGACAAGCATCAGATTTCTCTCTCCATGTTTATGCTGGTTTCATATCATTCAGGGAGGAAGAGTGCTTGCCTTTTGATTTATGTTCACTGACAATGAAATGTCCATGATGATTAATTTTGCTGCTCTGAGATTTTGCTGTGGTGCTTACTTCTGTAGCCCCAAACCTAAAGCAAATAAATGCATTATTTCTTGCCATAGAACAACAGTTAAACTTTGTTTTAACCCTGTGATCCACGGCTTATATTGGATGGAGTCAAGGGTAATTTGTAATCGAGATGGTTTTTTAACAATTTTAAGAATATTTTTAATGATATCTGATGTTAGTTATCAGATAAGCATATATAACTGCAGATTTTTTATAGGAACCTCATATATAACACTAGAGATAAAGATTTAAAGGAATTTTGAGATGTATATTGCACAAAGAGTCAGACATGACTGAGCAACTTTCTAAAAAATTACAGATACCAAAAAGATTTAAGTAAAAAGATGGTAATTTAAACCTTATGTTATAGGGATAAAGTGAAATAGCAAATAGCCAACTATACTAGATGAATAAATAAATCTTAAAATTAATATATGATAGACTTTCAGGCATTTATTTTAAATCATAATGTTTATAAATGTTTCAATTGTATAAGCATTATTTATAATACAATGTTGTATAAAAATTAGGACATAAAACTGTTAATATATTATTGTCTGAAGTGATACATATAAAAGGACAGAAATACATTAATTTTAAGTATTTTCTATTTTTGGATAGTAGAACTTGAAATAAAAATTGAAATTTGAAGGCAAAACAAGAAAATTTAAACATAGAATGTTTTCTGCCTGTTGACCTCCTGCTTCCCAATAGTGTGTATTGCGCATGTGTTATGCATTAATCAGACCTTCGCACTGACAGAAATACCTGCTGAGCCACAAAGATCAATTTCTCTTCTTCTGATGCCAGCCATTTAACTCCTTAGATGTTAACTAAGTAGATATACTTCATCAATAGACATCTGTCACAAAATGTAGACAAAAGTTTAGAATGTCTTTTAAAAATTTTCTCATTTTTTTTTCTGGCATGATATGCACAAAGTTAAGGTCTGGAACAAGATGCACCAGTTCCCACCCATGGGCTACATTCTGCCTGCTTCCTGTTTTTATATATGAAGTTCTATTGTAACTCAGCTGTCACTCTTGTTCATGTACTTAAAGTCTGTGGCTGTTTTTGTGTTGCAATAGCAGAGCTGAGTAATTGTGACTGTCGAGACTACTTTCTGGCCCTTTTCAAGTTTGCCAACCCCTCCTCTAGAGTAATAAATCAAAGCTGTGCTAATAAATAAATTTGTATTTATATGATATCCATTTAATTTCCTTGACAGGATGTCCAGTTTTCATATGCGTGTTCAGGAAGCAAATGTTTTAACTCAAAAATGATGGGGAAAATATGGTGGGATGGGGTAGAGATAACCCTCAACTTGTAGCATGTGTACATTTATACTCAGATCCAGACCTTGGCACTTAGTAAGCTGATGATTCATTTATTCCTGAAAGACTTTCTAAGACTGAGAACTTAGGATAGGAAAACACTAAATGGTTGAAGTTAATGACAAAATTCCCTCTTATATCTTGTGCCCTGACAATAAATGAGGGCACCTTTCAATCTTCCCTCCCCAAACTTCTACTTTTTATTATATATAAGTTTTACATTTTTGAAGGATAGAATGTTAACATTCTTTTATAAAACTACTATTTCCACTGTTTTCTTGTCGCTTGTGGAAAATTGTGCAGCTAGACTGACTTTTTCTCCCAGCCCATTATTTTTTTTTTCCTGAATAATAAGAATTGAATTTATTTTCTGTTTGGAATATATGTTAATCTAAAGGAGAATTCAGTGTTGAACATTCTCTGTAAAATCCCTGTGGGATGGACTATGTTCTTTTAAAGAGTCAGGTTTTTTTAAAATCCCTATTTCAGGAAAACATTCCTCTGCTGTATTATACTTCTTGGGTTGTATGTATCAATTAATTTACATCACAAACAACACGTAATTAAGTTGGATTCTTTGTAGAGAAAAAAACACTTTTCAGTTATCTTTTATGATTGTTTTTTATTTCCAATTTATTTATTGGTCCTGTTGTGAGAATACTTTTTGTCTTTAATTCGTTTCTTTAGTCTGCATTTTTGTTCTCATTCTCTGTTCTTTCATATCCTCTTGGGAGACTTGTTTTTATTGAGCTGATGTTTTTACTATACTTTTCCATGGAGTAAAGCACTTGTGGAAATGTTCTCTTCTTTGGGTTATATTCTTTTGTGGGTTGAGTTCCATTTTACTTATTCACATACCTGTACCTATAGATGCGTGTGTATATGTGTGTGTGTGTGTGTCTGTGTATGTGTGTGCACAACTTTTAACCTTTTTCCCTGCATTTTTAGGGTGATGAATTTTTCTGTTGATATGTTGCACTTTTTTTTTTAATCTTTTTGCATCTTCCTTGCCTTCTCTTTTCTCTTGCATAGTATTGTTGATTGGTCTGCCTTTCAGTCCTGTGGGTCTATGGCCATTGTTCTAATGCATTAGTTTTAACTCCTGTTCTGTATGTGAAGGGATGATAATGAAGGGGAGGAGTATGTGGTGTGGTGTGGGTTCTCTCAGTTGTGCCTCCAGTCTGTATTCTGAGCTCATATAAAATGCCCTAGACTGGAAGTTTTTACACCTCTTCAGAGAATATGCCCCATGGGGAAGGGAATACTCTCAGCTGTCGGATCATTGCGGGTAGAGGGGGAGGCTCAAGAGTGGAGGATATAAATATGTACACACATATATATACACACACACATAACTGATTTGCATTATTGTTTGGCATAAACCAACACAGCATTGTAAGGCAATTATCCTCCAATTAAAATTAAAAAAAAAAAAAAACAACTGAAGTTTTTCTTTTTTCAGAGTATATCAGACCCGGAATCAATTTCTACCACTACTCAGACAGAGTGGGGAAAAGATAATGAAACTCACATAGTAGTTAATTTCCTATGGTACTAGTGAAAGTTATCAGGATTATTTTCAAATCATATTTTGTCATCTCAGGGGTGACAGTTAAGACAGGGGCTGGCACTGCCTTCTTAACTCTGCTATTTGATTTTATATGTATTTGTTTGGATGCCAATTTACTTAAATTTCATGATATTAAATCCCTGCTTCTCTCTTGATTATTTGATATTGGAGAAGTTTTTTGAGGTGGATACTGTTTTTTGTTGATTTGATTATATTTTAGAGGAAGAAGATTCTGTTATCAGTCATCACTCTATTTTCTTTACCCAGAGGTCCTGTATCTTTATTCTAATTGAGATTTTTTTTTTCTTATTTAAATGCCTGCTTTAGTGTCATTCTTCAAATAGCACAGGTTGCTTATTTTATTTTATTTTTTGTTTTACTTTACAATTCTGTATTGGTTTTGCCATACATTGACATGAATCCACCACGGGTGTACATGCATTCCCAAACATGAACCCCCCTCTCACCCCCCTCCCCACAACATCTCTCTGGGTCATCCCCGTGTACCAGCCCCAAGCGTGCCATATCCTGCATCGGACATAGACTGGCAATTCGATTCTTACATGATATTATACATGTTTCAATGCCATTCTCCCAAATCATCTCACCCTCTCCCACTGAGTCCAAAAGTCCGCTATATACATCTGTGTCTTTTTTGCTGTCCTGCATACAGGGTCATCATTGCCATCTTTCTAAATTCCATATATATGTGTTAGTATACTGTATTGGTGTTTTTCTTTCTGGCTTACTTCACTCTGTATAATCGGCTCCAGTTTCATCCATCTCATCAGAACTGATTCAAATGTATTCTTTTTAACGGCTGAGTAATACTCCATTGTGTATATGTACCACAGCTTTCTTATCCACTCATCTGCTGATGGACAGCTAGGTTGTTTCCATGTCCTGGCTATTATAAACAGTGCTGCGATGAACATTGGGGTACATGTGTCTCTTTCAATTCTGGTTTCCTCCGTGTGTATGCCCAGCAGTGGGATTGCTGGGTCATAAGACAGTTCTATTTGCAATTTTTTAAGGAATCTCCACACTGTTCTCCATAGTGGCTGTACTAGTTTGCATTCCCACCAACAGTGTAGGAGGGTTCCCTTCTCTCCACACCCTCTCCAGCATTTATTGCTTGCAGATTTTTGGATTGCAGACATTCTGACTGGTGTGAAGTGGTACCTCAATGTGGTTTTGATTTGCATGTCTCTAATAATGAGTGATGTTGAGCATCTTTTCATGTGTTTGTTAGCCATCCGTATGTCTTCTTTGGAGAAATGTCTATTTAGTTCTTTGGCCCATTTTTTGATTGGGTCGTTTATTTTTCTGGAATTGAGCTGCAGGAGTTGCTTGTATATTTTTGAGATTAGTTGTTTGTCAGTTGCTTCATTTGCTATTATTTTCTCCCATTCGGAAGGCTGTCTTTTCACTTTGCTTATATTTTCCTTTGTTGTGCAGAAGCTTTTAATTTTAATTAGGTCCCATTTGTTTATTTTTGCTTTTATTTCCAGAATTCTGGGAGGTGGATCATAGAGGATCCTGCTGTGTTTATGTCGGAGAGTGTTTTGCCTATGTTCTCCTCTAGGAGTTTTATAGTTTCTGGTCCCATCATCCTAATACCAAAACCTGACAAAGATACTACAAAAAAAGAAAACTACAGGCCAATATCACTGATGAACATAGGTGCAAAAATCCTCAACAAAATTCTAGCAATCAGAATCCAACAACACATTAAAAAGATCGTACACCATGACCAAGTGGGCTTTATCCCAGGGATGCAAGGATTCTTCAATATCCGCAAATCAATCAATGTAATTCACCACATTAACAAATTGAAAAATAAAAGCCATATGATTATCTCAATAGATGCAGAGAAGGCCTTTGACAAAATTCAACATCCATTTATGATAAAAACTCTCCAGAAAGCAGGAATAGAAGGAACATACCTCAACATAATAAAAGCTATATATGACAAACCCAAGGCAAACATTATCCTCAATGGTGAAAAATTGAAAGCATTTCCCCTAAAGTCAGGAACAAGACAAGGGTGCCCACTTTCACCACTACTATTCAACATAGTTCTGGAAGTTTTAGCCACAGCAATCAGAGCAGAAAAAGAAATAAAAGGAATCCAAATTGGAAAAGAAGAAGTAAAACTCTCACTGTTTGCAGATGACATGATCCTCTACATAGAAAACCCTAAAGACTCTACCAGAAAATTACTAGAGCTAATTAATGAATATAGTAAAGTTGCAGGACATAAAATCAACACACAGAAATCCCTTGCATTCCTATACACTAATAATGAGAAAGTAGAAGAAGAAATTAAGGAAACAATTCCATTCACCATTGCAACAAAAAGAATAAAATACTTAGGAATATATCTACCTAAAGAAACTAAAGATCTATATACAGAAAACTATAAAACACTGATGAAAGAAATCAAAGAGGACACTAATAGATGGAGAAATATACCATGTTCATGGATCAGAAGAATCAATATAGTGAAACTGAGTATACTACCCAAAGCAATTTACAAATTCAATGCAATCCCTATCAAGCTTAGTTTCTTTTAAAAAGTAAAGTTTATTTTTCGAGATGGTTTTATGTTTATGGAAAAAATGTGAAGATGGTATAGTTTCCAAATATCTTGCAACCAGTTTCCTTTCTATTATTATTGTCTTGTATTACATTGCTATAATTAATTACCCATTCAGTTCAGTTCAGTCGCTCAGTCGTGTCTGACTCTTTGTGACCGCATGAATTGCAGCATGCCAGGCCTCCCTGTCCATCACCATCTCCCGGAGTTCATTCAAACTCATGTCCATCGAGTCGGTGATGCCATCCAGCCATCTCATCCTTTGTCGTCCCCTTCTCCTCCTGCCCCCAATCCCTGCCAGCATCA
Organism: Oryx dammah; assembly: GCF_014754425.2. Taxonomy (NCBI): domain Eukaryota; kingdom Metazoa; phylum Chordata; class Mammalia; order Artiodactyla; family Bovidae; genus Oryx; species Oryx dammah. The sequence continues at coordinate 39,548,593 of NW_024070193.1, forward strand.
GAGTCTTTTCCAATGAGTCAACACTTCACATGAGGTGGCCAAAGTACTGGAGTTTCAGCTTTAGCATTATTCCTCCCAAAGATCACCCCGGGCTGATCTCCTTTAGAATGGACTGGTTGGATCTTCTTGCAGTCCAAGGGACTCTCAAGAGTCTTCTCCACCAGCACAGTTCAAAAGCATCAATTCTTTGGCGCTCAGCTTTCTTCACAGTCCAACTGTCGCATCCATACATGACCCCTGGAAAAACCATAGCCTTGACTAGACTGACCTTAGTCGGCAAAGTAATGTCTCTGCTTTTGAATATGCTATCTAGGTTGGTCATAACTTTTCTTCCAAAGAGTAAGTGTCTTTTAATTGCATGGCTGCAGTCACAATCTGCAATGATTTTGGAGCCCCCCAAAATAAAATCTGACACTGTTTCCACTGTTTCCCCATCTATTTCCCATGAAGTGATGGGACCGGATGCCATGATCTTCATTTTCTGAATGTTGAGCTTTAAGCCAACTTTTTCACTCTCCTCTTTCACTTTCATCAAGAGGCTGTTTAGTTCCTCTTCACTTTCTGCCATAAGGGTGGTATCATCTGCATATCTGAGGTTATTGATATTTCTCCCAGCAATCTTGATTCCAGCTTTTGCTTCTTCCAGCCCAGCATTTCTCATGATGCACTCTGCATATAAGTTAAATAAGCAGGGTGACAGTATGCACAGCCTTGATGTACTCCTTTTCCTATTTGGAACCAGTCTGTTGTTCCATGTCCAGTTCTAACTGTTGCTTCCTGACCTGCATATAGGTTTCTCAATATTGATACATTTTTATTGAATAAAATCCATACCTTCTTTAGATTTCCTTAGTTTTTACCTGATGTTCTTTTTCTGTCTAGGATCCCATCCAGATTACCACATTATATTTAATCCTTAGGCTGTTCTTGGTAGTGACAATTTCTCAGACTGTCCTTATTGATGATCTTGACAGTTTGAGGACAGATATTGTGTAGAATGTCCTCTAGAGGTATTTTTGTGATGTTTTTCTTGTGATTAGACTGAAGTTACATGTTTTGGAGAAGGAGACTGCATCGTATCATTTCAAGGGGGCATATTCTCAACATGACTCATCACTGCTGATGTTGACCTTGATGATCTGGGTGAGGTAGTGCTTGTCAGATTTCTCAACTGTAAGTTAGTCTTTTTATTCTCTTTTCATACTGTACATTTTGTAAGGAAGACATTATTCACAGTGCACACTTAAGGAGATATTCCTTGAGGTTTGAGCATCTACCTAAATTATGTGAAATTCTTCTGCCTGGGAGAAATGTTCTCTTCTACTGTATTTATTTATTCCATCCTTTATTTATATCAGTAGGGACCTATGGATATTTATTTTATACTTTGGGTTGTCATCCAACACTACCCTATTTTGGTCTTCACTTTGTTCCAGTTCTGGCCATTGGGAGCTCTTTTGGTTGGCTCTGTGTTCCTTTGAAATACTCTCATCATTCTGTTTCTTTGCCCCAGTACTTCTTTCTGGTATATTTCCCATTCCAGTTATAGAATTGGCCATTTCTCGAAGGCTGCTCAATTCCTTTTATTGGACAGAGTATTAGGAACAAAGAACTGGGTGCTGGTTGTTATCATTGCTGCTGGGATCATTGCTTCTAAGCCCTCTCAGCTGATAGAGCAAGGAAATTAATAGGTATACACTAGCGTATATATCTGGAGTAGGAAATGGCAACACACTCCAGTATCATTGCTTGGAGAATCCCATGGACAGAGGAACCTGGTGGGCTATAGTCCATAGGGTCACAAAGAGTTGCACACGACTGAACACAACATGGAAAGAAAGTGTATTTATACATGCATGTCTGTATGTATATACACTAATACATACTAATACATATACAATATATATTGTACATGTACTATATATACACTATATATATACACACACATACACACATACACAGAGATCTATAAATATTTCTCTAGCAATATTCATATTAAGTTAAATGTGAAATCATACTGATATCTCCAACTATAACCCATGAAAATACAGATCATTCTAGCCTCCTCCCTTGCTAATCAGTAAACTCATATCCCAGCCATGAGAAACCTGACTCTCACTATTGGACACCCATTTGCTTAATTATTCAATTTCATTTTATATGTCTGGTAACAGTATAATTTTTAACCCATGTCCCCGTGGGAAACAACTTTACCAGCTAGAGTGTAGTGCTTATGCATACGTAGTTTTTCCTCTGTCTTTAGTTTTATGGACTCCACTCGTTTCCAAAGGTACTTATGTCATTAACTTAATCCTTGCTCACATTTAGTAGGGCTGCTTCATACAAATATAATACAATTAGATTGTTTTGTCACATTTTACATTCCATACTGAAATTTCCTGGGATCTCCTACATAATTTCATCAAAATCTATGTAGATTAAGGTTCATTCTTTGTGTGTAAATGGCCATGGGTTTTGAAGAAATTGTAGTATCATGTACTCACCATTATAGAATCATGCAAAATAGTTTCACTGCTCTAAAAACTTCCCTGTGCCTCACCATTCTAATGTTCCTCCCTTCCCTCTTTATCCGGGAAACCACTGATCTTTCCCCATGTTTGTAGTTTTGCCCTGTCCAGAATATCACGTAATTGGAATCATATAAGATACAGCCATTTCAGATAGGTTTCTTTCACTTACCAATATGCATTTAGGATTCATTCTTCCATGTCTTTTCTTAGTTATTGCTTTTCATTACTGAATCAAAATTCCATTGTATGGATATACTACAGTTTGTTTATTTACTTATTAAAGGACATCTTAGTTGCTCCCAGTTTTGAGTGATAGCAACCCACTGCAGTACTCTTGCCTGGAAAATCCCATGGACGGAGGAGCCCAGTAGGCAACAGTCCATGGGGTCGCAAAGAGTCCTACATGACTGAGCGACTTCACTTCACTTCAATAAAGTTACTAAAAACATTTACATTCCAAGTTTTTATAGGGACATAAGTTTTCAAATCAGTTGGAAAAATATCTAGAGGCATGATTGCTGGATTGTGTGAGAAGATCCACATTTAACTTTGTTAAGTGCTGTTTTTTTTTTTTTTTTGGTTGAGTTTACATAGACAATAATGTCATCTCATCTGTGAAAACAGATAATTGTATTTCTTCCTTTCCTTGTATTTTATATCTTTCATTTTCTTTTATTACCTCACTTCACTATTCATATCTTCTAGTATGATATTAAATATGAGTTGTCAATGCGTCTTTATCTTGCTCCTGATTTTAGGAAGAACGTGTTCATTTTCTCACTATTAATTATGATGTTAAGTATCCAATTTTTCTAGATGTTCCTTATCAAGTTGAGGAAGTCCCTCTGTTTATATTTTGCTGGCATGTTTTATAATAAATGGGTGTTGAATTACATCAAATGCTTTCTCTCTATCAATTGATGTGGTTAAATGACTTTTCTTCTTTAGTCTGGTAATATAGTGGTTAAATGGATTGATTTTTTAAAAAACTGGACCCAGTCTTGCATACCTGGGGTAAATCCCATGACTTGGCCATGGAATATAATTCTTTTTACACATAGTTTCATTAAATTTGATGATATTTTGTTGAGGATTTTTACATCTGTGTCCATGAGAGACATTGATCTTTAGTTTGCCTTTCTTGTAATGTCTTTGTCTTGTTTTAGTATTAGAGTAATTCTCTTCTTATAGAATTGAGTTATAACATGTTCCTTCTGCTTCTGTGTTCTGGAAGAGATTGCAAAAATTTGACTTCATCTCTTCCTTAAATGTTTGGTGGAATTCACTAGTAAAACTTCCTGGGCCTGATGCTTTTTGGAGAAAATGGTATTAATTGTTGAGTCAGTTTGTCTCATAGATTTAGGTTTTACCAGATTATCCATTTCTCCCTGCAAGTTTTGATAGTTTGTGACTTTAAAGTAATTGATCCATTTAATCTAAATTACTGAATTTGTAATGACTGGGTTGTTTGTGGTATTCTTTGCTATCATTTTAACGTCCGTGGAACTGGTAGTGATAATTCTTCTTTCATTTTTGTTATTTGCAATTTGTCCTCTCTCCCTCTGTTTGGTGATCTTCACCAAAGGTTTGTTAATTTTAAATTTTTTTTCAAAGAGCCAACTGTTTTTAGTTTGCTATTTATATAAATATATGTATATATATTTTCTCACAGGGAGAAATAGATTATAGGTGTACAAGGCTTCCCACATGGCTCAGTGGTAAAGAATCTGCCTGCTAATGCAGGAGACCCAGGTCTGATCCCACAGTTGGAAAGATCCCCTGGAGTAGGAAATGGCAACCCTCCAGTATTCTTGCTGGAAAATGGAGAGAGGAGCCTGGTGGGCTACAGTCCATGGGGTTGCAAAGAGCCAGACAATATCACTGAGCCACACATACACATACACACACGCTAGTTTGTTGTATTTTTTAGATTCCACATATAAGTGATACCCTATATGTCTTGGTTAATACCCTCCAGGTGTATTCACGTTGCTGCACATGGCAACATTTCATTCTTTTTATGACTGAGTGAAATTCCACTGTGTGTGTGGGTATACCACATCTGTTTATCCATTCATCTATTGATAGACACATAGGTTGCTTCCATATCTTGGCAACTATAAATAATGCTGTTATGAACACTAGGGTATATGTGTTCTTTTCTAGGGTACATGATCTTTTCAAATCAACATTTTTGGATTTTTTTTCAAATATATAACCAGGAGTAGAATTGCTGAGTCATATGGTAGCTCTATTTTTAGCATTAGTTTTTGGTTACTAATTTTCTTGCTGTTTTCCTATTTTCAACTTTATTAATTTCTGAACTATTTTATTACTATTTCTTTTCTTCTGTCAGTTTAAATTGCTATTCTTTCTCTACTTTCCTGTTATGGAAGCTGAGATAATTGATTTTCATTCTTTATTATTTTATAATATATAAATTTAATGGTATAAATTTACCTCTGAGCACTACTTTGCCACATTCTACAAATTGTGTTAAATTGTACTTCCATTTTCATTTAGTTCCAAATACTCAAAAATTTCTCTTGAGAATTCTTTGACCTATAAAGTAATTAAAAATATATTGTTTAATCTCCAAATATTTGGGGATTTTCCACCTCCTTTTCTGTTATGAATTTCTATTTTAATTATTGATTGAGAATAGACTTTGTATAATTTCTTTCCTTTTAACTTTTTTATGATATGCATGTGTATTATAGCTCAGAGTGTGGTCTATATTTGATAATATTTTGTGTGAGTCTGAGAAGAATGGTTATTCTGTTGTTGGATGCAGCATTTTATAAATGTCAGTTAGATCAAGTTGAATGACATAGTTGTTTAGGTCATTTCTACTGTAACTGATTTTCTGTCTACTTGATCTATTAATCACATAATGAGAGGTGTTTGACACCTCCACCTCTAATAGTGAGCTTGCTTATTTCATTTCTATCAATTCTTAACTCATGCATGTTAATTAACACTGTTAGGTGCAAACATGTATTGACCACTTTATCATTATGTAATTCCCTTCTTATCACTGGTATGTTTCTTTGGTCTGAATTCTGTTTTGTCTAAAATTAATATAGTTACTCCAGCTTTCTTTTGATTAGTACTAGATAATATATCTTTCTGTCTCCTAATATTTTAACTGTTGCATATAAAATCTTTTAATTCATTTATAACTTTTAAATTATTTATGAAAATGCTTTATATATATATTTAGTATAGAAAGAGAAATGAAAAAAATATATAATCCCACTATACAGAAGTAACTGTAGTTAAAACAAGTGTTTTTCTCTTTTTTTAACTTTTTTCCCTTTGTGTACATAGAAACTGAGTCTATACTGGAGTTCAGAGTAAAGGCAATGGCATCCCACTCCAGTACTCTTGCCTGGAAACTCCCATGGACAGAGGAGCCTGGTAGGCTGCAGTCCATGGGGTCGCTAAGAGCCAGACATGACTGAGCGACTTCACTTTCACTTTTCCCTTTCATGCATTGGAGAAGGAAATGGCAACCCACTCCAGTGTTCTTGCCTGGAGAATCCCAGGGACGGGGGAGCCCAATGGGCTGCCGTCCATGGGGTCGCACAGAGTCGGACATGACTGAAGCGCCTTAGCAGCGGCAGCAGCAGCAGGGATGTCTTGGTAAAAAAGTAGGAAGAGCTCACAAGAAGTTTCTATAAATTAGGGGATAAAGAAACCTCACATTCTCTATGCTTATTTTTCCTGAGTCGGTAACATATCTATGTAACACCACATTCATAAAGGTATTTGTTTCTCAGATTCTCCAAACTTTTATTCTAAATGAATTTCTCTCCCCGAGAAATAACAATTTTAACACTTTGCTGAATATCTGTATGTAGAGTATATATTCTGTGCATATTCAAGAATAGGTACTTTAATTTTTTTTAAATTTATTTATCTTTATTTTTGGCTGTGCTGGGTATACATTACTCTGCACAAGCTTTCTCTAGTTGAGGTAAGTGGGGTCTACTTTGTGCTGTGGTGTGTGGGCTTTTTATTGAGGTGACTTCTCTCATTGCAGAGCACCAGCTCTAAACACGTAGACTCAGTAGTTGCAGATCGCAAACTCTAGACTCAGAAGGTAGGGCACACAGGCTTAGTTTCTCTGTGGCATATGGGATCTTCCTGGATCAGGGACTGAACTTCTGTCTCCTGCATCTTGAGGCAGATTCTTAACTACCAGGATAGCCCAAGAATAGGTACTTTATTAATATAACTGTATGTGTCATAAATACTGTCCTGTCCTAGTTTTTGATATGTGACAGAGCATCTCAGAGAATTTTCCATTTCAGTAGCTACAGAATTTCTTCCTTTGAACATTTGAAAATTATTCCCTTTGTATATATGTACTATAATTTATTTGACTGCTATCCCATTGACATACATTTAGATGATTTCAAGGGCTTTGCTAATATAAACACTGCTACAATGAATATCTTGTACACATGACTTCACACTTCAGAGAGAGAGTATGTGTGTTCATAGCACATTCCTCAATTTGAAATTCCTTGGTGAATGGGTATATGCTTTACAATTTTGATAGAAAATGGGGTCATTGAATTTCTAGCCAACAAGAGTTCACCACGTTATGTTTCCAAGAACAACACATAAAAATACAGTTTTCCACCGTCCTGTCAACATGATGTTTACCAAATTATCTGTGTTAGTATTCCATTATAGGTTTATTTCTCTAAAAGAAAGTTTTAAGAACCGTTTCATGTGTGTAGCAGCTGTAGTTTTCTCTGAACCAGCTGTTCATATTGTTTACTCATGTCTCAGTTGCTTTTACCTTGTGATCCCTAGGAATTCTTTGTGTAAATTAGTCCTCTGTGATATGAATTGAATGTTTTTTGGCGTTTTTTGCTATGTAAACATTAAAAAGTTCTGTGTAGTTGAACCTAGATCCTTTCTCACATGTCTCTGGGCTCCAATATCAACCTTAAGAATGCACTTTTCACTGTGGTGTCATCAGAGAAACTTTCCTTTGGTTTCTTCTGGTACATTTATGATTTCCTTCTTGCTTAGTTATTTTATTCATTAGGTTTTTATCTTGCTGTGAGGTATAAAGGAGGAATCCAGCCTTATTTTTATGGGATTGCTATTTCTTTTTTTTTTCTTTTTTAATTTATTTATTTTTTATTTTACTTTACAATTCTGTATTGGTTTTGCCATACATTGACATGAATCCACCACGGGTGTACATGCATTAATATCATTAAAACTTTTTCTTCATGATTTTGAAATGTGACCTTTATTACATGTTACATTACTGCATATGATTGAATCATATGCTTCAGGATGTATGATCTTGTTCTCTTGGTGTGTGTGAATACCACATAAGTGTGAGTATTTGGTGTGTGTGTGTGTGTGTATGAAAAATATGTATAGTGTGCTTAATATGTGTTCAGTGTACTTCTCTTATCTGTTACATTGAGATGCAAACCTAGTACACTTTCTTAGATGCCTCAGGCTTTCTGTCTGTTTACTGCTTTAGTTTTTGTTTGAGCTGGGTTGGTTTTTCTCTACTTTTTGGACATAAATGAAACATTGTAGTGAGGGACCCAGATCTTGCTTCCCTAGTGGTCCTAAGGGGCTGGCTACAGCGATGTGGAAGTGTGGAAAAGATAGTTCCCTATGACTGATATGGAAAGAGCCAAACAGGCACATGCCCCACTTTGCCAGCTATCTGGAGAAGCCTTCCATGTGGATTTGAGGTGTGGTGGATTATACTGAAGTATAATCCATCTGTCACACAAGGAATCAGGTTGATGGCCAAATACATTGACTTTGTCCCCAAAAGATTATATGGTCCCAACATTCTTCTTTTTTTGGTATCATTGTGACTTTCCTCACTGTATTGGTTTTGTGACAATGTTGGCAATAAGCAATAAAGTCTAAATCTGTGTATTTGCCTAAAAAAGGTTCAGTTCAGTTCAGTTCAGTTGCTCAGTCGTGTCCGACACTTTGCGACCCCGTGAATCGCAGCACACCAGGCCTCCCTGTCCATCACCATCTCCCGGAGCTCACTCAGACTCACGTCCATAGAGTCCGTGATGCCATCCAGCCATCTCATCCTTGGTTGTCCCCTTCTCCTCCTGCCCCCAATCTCTCCCAGCATCAGAGTCTTTTCCAATGAGTCAACTCTTCGCATGAGGTGTCCAAAGTACTGGAGCTTCAGCTTCAGCATCATTCCTTCCAAGAAATCCCAGGGTTGATCTCCTTCAGAATGGACTGGTTGTATCTCCTTGCAGTCCAAGGGACCCTCAAGAGTCTTCTCCAACAGCACAGTTCAAACGCATAAAAAAAGTTATGTCTAAAAAATGCTTTGGATTGTCTTGTACAGATTACCTGAATTTCTGGTTGTATTTCATGGCAGGAGTGTTTTCCTTGCACAGTTACAAATTTCCTAATGCCTTAGTATAAGTAGTTGCTCTTCCTTAAATCTTAAATATTATGAGAAAGATATTCTCAATCCCCATTCAATAGCAAGATCTGCCAGAGTAGTTGCTCAGAGCCTGGGCCATACTCATCAATCTTTTCCAATGGGTTTGGCATCATGCAGGACACAGAGGACGAGAAGATGTGGATTTAAATAGGAAGTATAACATATGTCTCTTTCTTTCCGGAGCATCAGGATTGTGCTAAGGAAGCTGACTGAAGAGGGAGTGATAGGAAATTTTTGTATGGCAGCAGCTTCTGTCCGGTAAACTCACTTGCTACATGTAGCCACTTAGAGTATTTTGGCCTGTCCTCTGCTTAGCAGCACTGCTGCATTTTGCAACAGACAACACTGGCTTTATCAATAGACACTTTGCTTTTGAAATGAAAAAAATAGGCATTTTATTATCATGGTTGATTGGATACTGCCCATAACCTAATGCAAATGATTTTTTAAAATACTTTCTCCATTTGTATGTTTAAGCCCAGGAATTTGAGTTTTGGAAAGAAGTTTATTAGAAATATACTCAAGTGTTTACTTTTTGAGAAAAGCCAATAGATCTCCTAAGACATACCTGAGAAGGTACACATTACAAGATGAGTTAGCTTAGCTATGCATGCAGTTTTGTGACAGTGACAAGAAGGAAAATGAAGCCACATAGTCCGAGGCAGCTGAGAAATTGTGAGGTATGGGGTCACTATAGACTTGTATTTATTATCTCCATTGGTTGTGTAAGTGAGCTGAGATAGGCAACTTTTCCCAGAAGCTTGACCTTAGCATTTAGAATGATGGTGGCCACAGGTGACAGCTATAGGAATTGAGTGTATTAGTTTGCTGGGGTTGCCGTAATAAAGTACCACAGAGCAATGCCTTAAACAACAGAAATGTATTTCTTCAAAATTGTGGAGACTAGAGTTTAAGATCCAGGTGTCAGCAAGGTTGCTTTCTCCGCAAGGTCTCTCTCTTTGGCTTATAGATGGCTAGCTTCCTGCTTAGTCTTCATCACATGGTCTTCCTTCTGTGTGTGTCTGTGTTATAATCTCCTCTTCTTATTAGGACACTAGTCCTATTTTATGTAGTGAGATTTGGGGGGAAATCACCACATTTTTTTGAGGGCTAGGAAATCAGATTTCTGAGCTGATTATTCCTTTTTCTAAAAATTAATTTTTATTAGAGTCTAGTTGCTTTACAGTGTTAGTTTCTGCTGTACAGCAAAGTGAATCAGTTATACACACACATACACACACAAGCACACACATATCTGCTTTTTTAAAGATTTCTTTCTGATTTAGGTCAACACAGACAATAAAGTAGAATTCCCTGTGCTATACAGTAGGTTCTCATGCAGAGAAATCTGTATGCAGGTCAGGAAGCAACAGTGAGAACTGGACATGGAACAACAGACTGGTTCCAAATAGGAAAAGGAGTACATCAAGGCTGTATATTGTCACCCTGCTTATTTAACTTCTATGCAGAGTACATCATGAGAAACGCTGGACTGGAAGAAGCACAAGCTGGAATCAAGATTGCTGGAAGAACCTCAAATATGCAGATGACACTACCCTTATGGCAGAAAGTGAAGAGGAACTAAAAAGCCTCTTGATGAAAGTGAAAGAGGAGAGTGAAAAAGTTGGCTTAAAGCTCAACATTCAGAAACAAAGATCATGGCATCCAGTCCCATCAGTTCATGACAAATAGATGGATAAACAGTGGAAACAGTGACAGACTATTTTTTGGGCTCCAGAATCACTGCAGATGGTGATTGCAGTCATGAAATTAAAAGACGCTTATTCCTTACAAGAAAAGTTATGACCAACCTAGATAGTATATTAAAAAGCAGAGACATTACTTTGCCAACAAAGATCCGTCTAGTCAAGGCTATGGTTTTTCCAGTGGTCATGTATGGATGTGAGAGTTGGACTGTGAAGAAAGCTGAGCACCGGAGAATTGATGCTTTTGAACTGTGGTGTTGGAGAAGACTCTTGAGAGTCTGTTGGACTGCAAGGAGATCCAGCCAGTCCATCCTAAAGGAAATCAGTCCTAACTATTCATTGGAAGGACTGATGCTAAAGCTGAAACTCTAATACTTTGGTCACCTGATGTGAAGAGCTGACTCACTGGAAAGACCCTGATGCTGGGAAAGATTGAGGGCGGGAGGAGAAGAGGTTGACAGAGGTTGAGATGGTTGGATGGCATCACCGACTCAATGGACATGAGTTTGAGTAAACTCCGGGAGTTGGTGATGGACAGAGAGGCCTGGCATGCTGCAATCCATGGGGTTGCAAAGAGTTGGACACGACTGAGCTACTGAAGTGAACTGAACTGTCTATTTTGAATTTTTGAATAATTGAAATGATTGGAATGGCCTAGTCCAGTCTCCTCATGAACAGAAGAGCAAACTGAAAGGTGGGAAAGGAAAGTTGTTTTCCCGAATGTTGAAAAATCAAGAGAAATCATGAATCTGAATATGACTGCATTTAGTAGTTCGTTTATGATAATATCTCTGTCATTGGGTAATTGCCAGGAGATGTCAGAGAGGATTTGTAGAGTGCACATAATTTGTCCTATTTGCATTGACAGTTTGTTATTTGTACTAGAATTGCTGGTGTAGACTGAGATAACTTCTTAAAAACAAATCATAAAAGCTGTTTGGCAACATACAACTTAGGACACAATAAAAAACTTCTGAGAAACTACTTTTTACAGAATATGGTAAATGCACTTGGAGCTTGACAATAAGTACTTTATATTTATAAGCATTAGTGGCAATGTATTGAGCTTCTTATGCTCAAGAAGCTACATGAAAGGTTGCCTTCAGATTGTTGTTGTAGCTAGAGATGCTGAGACTTAAGTTTCTTCAATGAGAATCATCTTATCCCTTTTTCTTAGTATAAGAAATCTAAATATCCCAAGGGGGCAAGAACAAAGAAATGAGAGTGTGAGGCTTGGAACAATTGTAGGATATTTTAATGCCCTGTGGATCATAACCTCCTATTAAGACAATTGTCATGGGTTATAGGAGATGGAATAAATGTTCTATAGGTGGTGTCTAGTTTAGATTCACTTCCCTGGTGACTCAGCTGGTAAATAATTCACCTGTTAATGAAGAAGATGCTTGAAATGGGGGTTCAATCCCTGAGTCAGGAAGATCCTCTGGAGAAGGGTATGACTACTCACTCTAGCATTCTTGCCTGAAGAATCCCATGGACAGAGGAGCCTGGTGGGCTACAGTCCATGGGGTTGCAGAGCTGAACAGGACTGAGTGAGTAACATACACATATAGAAGACAGACAGCTCACCTTGGACCCAACCTGAAACTCAGATGTAGTTGGTGAACTGTTGGACTGGCTTTGAGAATTTGTATTGAATTTTGTCCTTTCTTGAAAAGGCAAAGGAAAATCTTGGATGATCCTTGAGAATGTTATGCCAAGTGTAACAAGCCCGTAATAAAAAAGATATTGTATATTCCACTTAGGATGAGATACATACATAGTCAAAGTCACAGAGATAGAAGGTAGAATGGTGGTTGCCAGTGGCTAGAGGGAGGAGGGTAGGGAGTTAGTATTTGGGAGTATTAGTATTAGTATTTGGGAGTTAGTATTAGGGAGTTAGTATAATGGGAACAGAATTCCAGGTTGGCAAAATGAAAAGAGTTCTGGAGATGGAAGGTGGTTGTACAAAAATGTGAATGTACTTAATATGTGAATGTACTGTGCCTTTCAAAATGATTGTTGTTGTTGTTCAGTACTAAGTCATGTCTGACTCTCTGTGACCCTGTGGACTGCAGCACAGCAGGCTTTCCTGTCCTCCACTATCTTCCGGAGTTTGCTCAAATGAATGTCCATTGAATCTGTGATGTTGTCTAACCATCTCATCCTCTGCTATCCCCTTCTTCTTTTGTCTTCACTCTTTCCAAATATCAAGATCTCTTCCAATGAGTTGGCTCTTTCCATCAGGTGGCCCAAGTTTTAGAGCTTCTGCATCAGTCCTTTCAGTGAGTATTCAGGATTGATTTCCTTTAGGATTGATTGGTTTGATCTCCTTGATGTCCAAAGGATTCTCAAGAGTCTTTTCCAGCACCACAATTCAAGATGGTTACAGTGGTAACTTTTATATTGTGTGTATTTTATCCCAATAAAAAAGAATAAGAAATAGAGGAACTTGTGTGAGCAAATAAAAGATTTTTTAAACAGTTTGATAGAGGTTTTAAGGTCTGGTTTGGAGGGAGGGCCATGGGATGAAAAATGTAGCCTTTATCTGTCCCAGATTGGCCCAACAGGGAGATTTTTATGAGAATGAAAAGAAACTGTTATCATGAGGGACTTAGAACTGGTGGATGAACAGCCACTTGGGTGTCATGGAGGGAATCAAGAGTGGCTTGAGGAGCTCTGGGGTGGAGGATGGCATTGAGGGTCTCCAGGGTTGGTGGCTTAGGGGCTGCGGATGGACACCTGAGGTCGGTCACTCATGGTGGGTCTCACCAGTGATGGTAGCTATGAGGTTCTCACCAGGGTCCTCATGGGGAGAGAACACAGCTGGATCAGGGGAGGGGCCAAAGTGGGCACCTTGAAGTGACAGTAGCTGACAGGTTGGACCCTGAATGCTTGTGAGATACTGGGGGGTAGACTTTAGACACCTAGGGAGAGTCATTAAAGCTGGTCAGATATCCTGTAGGAGCGAGTGAGGACCAGAGCTAGTAAAATATGAATTATTATTGATCAAATTGCTCCATCAACACTCTTGAGCCAGTGAGACAAGGGAAGTGTGTCTTTCTAGTGAATAAACAGAGGGTCACATTCCTGACCTGGTGGGGCACTGAACAGTTATTCACTCAAACAGGAAATCTGGTAATGGATCCAGTCACGTGACTGGGGATTTGCTTTATCATCATGGCATCGAGGACCTATGCCTTTAAGCTCAAACATGAGGACATGGCATTTGAATGGCAGTCTTTGTTGAGTGATACAGTGCTTCCTGTTTTATGGATGGCAGAAGAGAAGCACTGTCCCTTTTCCAATCTATGGATAAATCATCTGGATTTATGATGGATTAAGTATTCTTTCTCCTCATGACAGTAATAAGTGTTATGAGCAGTGTTTAATAGTTAGCCAGAGGAGATAAATATCAATTACTATTAGAGGAAGCATTTTTTTTAACCCACTTTCCCGCTTTCTCCCATGATGAGGTTAATCATTTATGACAAAGGCACATGAATAATTTTGTTTTATCTCTTTATCCAAGCAGTAAATGAATAGTAGTAATGCAGAGAGATTTGGATAATCAGTGTAAGAATGTATGCCAAGTATTTAAAGTTTTGTATTCTTCTCAAAACTCATTTTGTCTCAGCCACAAATAGTGCTTCTGTTCATAACGTGTGTTTAAAATTTTCACTTGGGGAACTCGGTCTTACCTTTCTTTGAATGTTTTTCTTTCTTGATGGGCAAGCTGTGTGGGAGCTGCAGCGTGCCTGGGAAAGGGTGCAGGGGCGAGGCTGCTGAGTGTAGGATATTGCGTGAAGGAAATGATAATAATGGGTTTCTAGCTCTTAGTAATAAAAACTGATAAATTAAAATTAATCTATTTGCATATAGTAAAATTCACTCTTTTTGGTGTATAGTTGTTTTGAATTTTGATAAATGCAGAGTACTGTGTCCACAGCCACAATTTAGATGCTGGACAGATCCATGACCCACCCCACCCCCAAAGGCCCCTAATGTCAGTACCTCTGCTGACATGTCTCCCACCCCCAGTCCTTGGCAACAACTGATCTGTTCTCCACCCTGCCACTTTTTAAAAAAAATTTTATTTTATGTTGGGGCACAGTCGATTAAAATTTTTGTCAGTTTCAGGTGTATAGCAAAGTAATTCAGTTATACATGTACAGGTATCTCTTCTTTTTAAAATTCTTTTTCCTGTTTAGATTCTTATAGTATTGAGCAGAGTTCAGGACCCACTGTGTAACACAGGAAACTCTGCATCCTATAGTTTTGCCTTTTCCCACAGAGAGGGTTTCCTCCTTGTTCTTAGCTGGGAGCTGTTGTTGCTCGCTAGATGGTTAGACTGGCTGTGTTTGGAGGTGATTTGGGAGCGGGGAGATCTGGTAGTTCTGATGAAGCCTGTGTCACTTGGTGCCTTTCTCTGGGGCTGTTCTTGACTCCTCCAGACCTCAAGCAATGCTTTTTCAGGCCCTTTGCCAATCTTTCTTTCCAGGAGAAAGTGACTGGGAATTCCTCTTCTACCTGCCACCCCCCAACACCCCCTCCCAAGCCCACCACTAGGTATTTAATAATTTGTCAAACATTTGGTGTCCTTCTTGGGTAAACAAGTGCTGGTATCCCATCTCTGTTTACAGGCACCTCTCTTAATATTTTAAAGTTTGGGGTTCATTGGTGGCCCTCTGACTTTGGTCCTTTGAATTTCTGAGGAACATTAAGGAATTTGTCGGTGGTCCTGTTTTCCTTTTGCTGTCTGAGAGAGAAGGATGTTGGTGCAGCTGAGTCCAACCCTGGGGGAAGCCAGGATGAGCGTCTACCTTTAATCCCTGTTACCTCTGCTGACATTTGGGGTTAGTTTTCTGCTATTTTGTTTGTTTGTTATTTTTTGAGATTTTATTCCTCTTGGCTTTCTTCCCTATCAGTTGCTCATACTCAGGATAACAACTCTTCCCTTAGCCTCAAAAACATTAGCCATGCTTGAGTGTGAAAAAGGCAGATGGTGATGCGCTGCCCGTTTGCATCTGATCTTAGGGAAGGAGGTGGAGGTGCAGTGAGATACTTCTCATCTCCTTGAGGTGGAGGATGAAGAGGTGTTTGTGTAAAGGTCCTGGACACTGCCCCTTTCTTCTGTAATATTCTCAACACCACTGGCCAAGGTGTCCCAAGAGAAGGGGAAGAAAAAACATGTTTGGAATCGTAGGTGGTTTTCTGCAAAACCTCTTCATTCATGACCATGGAGGAGGGTAGCAAAAAAGGAGGCATTGCAGGACTAAGGAATTTTTGCAGTGATCACATTAGTGCCTCTCCGCCGTTCTGTGTCTAGCCCTGGCTGGTTCTCCATCACCATCACCTTTACAATCACCTGGAGGAAGCAGAGAGACATTCAGCATCAGCACTCTGCTGAAGTTCTGCTCCCTCATTTCCCCGTGTTTATTTGGAGGGCTTAGTTGGGTGCATGGGAAGCCAGCGGCTTGGGATAAGCTTGGAAAGCTCCTCCGTGGCTTCACAGGTCGCACTGAATGAAGAGAACAACGGTGCACTGAACCTTCGAGGGAACCTTGGATTCCCACTGAGCTGTGTGATCAGGCTACTGACACGAATCTTTTCTCTCACTATTGTTGGGCTGTAACTTGTCCCAGAGGGAAGAAGTGGGTCAGAATATAATTTTTCTACCCTTATTCTCCTGTGGGGATCTCCTACATTAGGAGGTATTTTATATCCAATAATAGTCTATAAGACATGTCAGGTTGGAAGAGGTACCCTGGCCCAACACTAGGTGTCTTCAGCTTGTTCCTAGGAAGCAGGATTATTTTGTATTCCTGTTTATCCACCTATCCATTCATTCAACTCTCCATTCCTTAAAAAATTTTTTTATTTGTGTTTTTGACTGTGTCGTGTCTTCCTTGCTGCATGCGGGTTTTCTCTAGTTGCGGCAAGCAGGAGCTACTCTTCGTCATGGTCGGTGGGCTTCTTCTCTTGTTACAGAGCAATGGGCTCAGTCGTTGTGATGCCTGGGCTTAGCTGCCCCAAGGCATGTGGAATCTTCCCAGACCAGGGATTGAACCCCTGCATTGGCAAGGGCATTCTTTACCATTGGACCACAAGCGAAGTCCCTCTCCATTCATTTTTAAATAAATATTTATTGAATGCCTTCCATGAGCTAAAATGATGATAATAAAATCATGAGTAAACATCTAGAACACAACCTGACACATAGCAGGTGCTTTAATAGTATTGGTTAAGGGAATGAGTGAGTGAGTTGATGAAGGCGTGACTCTTGTTCTCAAGACATATACAGTCTATTGACAGTGGGGAGGGCTAGGTACACAGAATAATACTCTATGAAAACGGGGGACACAGGATTTGTTGGAAATAAGAGGCAAATAGCCTTTGAGTGTGACTTGAATAATTAGGGAAGGGCAGTGTCTGAGTTGAGTTACAAAGCAGCAGCAGTTTGACAAAGTGGATAGTATATGATGGTTAGTAAAGTGGAGTTTGTGTTTCAGCACGTCTGGGTTGCAGCTCTGGTTCTGCCCCTGTTCAGCTGATGCACCAGCATCACTTGTAGATAGAGCATAGCCAGGTTTATCAGATCTCGTGCAGGGAAGGGAACATCACCTTCCCAGCCTCCCAGAAGACAGGAAGCAGAGGAAGATATTGAAAGTATTTAGCACTGGGACTTGCTGACTTTCAAAGCTGGTCTTACAAGGTGGGGGATTGGTCAGGAGAGGGCAGAGTTTGGTACATAAGAGTAAGGTGAGGGTCTTCAAGAAAGTCCAGTTAAGCAAGCCTATAGTCTTAAAAATATGCTGTTATAGGGACTTTCCTAGCACTCCAGTGGTTAAGACTTTGCTTTTCCAATGCCGGGAGAATGGGTCTATTCCCTGGTTGGGAACTAAGATCCAAAGGATTAAAAAAAAACCCCAAAACTATAAGAAAATGCTTTATTAGTTGATTCATTATCACCTATCTTCTAGAAGGTAACATATGACAATTTTATTTTCTTGCTTTTAATTTTTTGTATAATTTTTTTTTTTTTTTTGCTTTTTCTTAGAATTTTTAACATAGGGACAGAATGGTCTGTTGATTTCAGTACTTACTAGCTATGTGCCTTTGGGCAAGATTTTCCTTTCCTACTAGTTTTAACTGACACTAATATGTGAATAAAACTAATAAAAGATTTAATGAGATCAAATGTGTATAACACACAGCACACAGGACTTGACCCACAGGAAGCGTTTGTCATGGGATACAGGGCAATTGGCAGCAGAACCATCAATCAGAACCACCATCTCAGCCTCACATTCCACGGAGACTCTGATAATGATATTCTAATCTGAGAGGCTAGAAACCTGTGCTCGCGAGTTCCAGTTCCTTTATCAACTTGCTGTGTGACCTTGGGTAGGTGACGCACCCTCTCTGGCAACCTCTGTGTCCTTCTCTGTAAAATTTAGACATTGACTCTCCTAGTCTGACAAAGAATCTCTAAGGTTTCCTCCAGGCCTACTAATAAACTGGGCCTGGAGCTACTTGTCCTGAAATCCTTTTGTGTCTGAGCTCACCAGGCTGGGACTAGTCTTTATTCCTGGGATGTGGAAAATTTAATTCCTGACTGTGCAGCTTTTTGTTCTCAGCTGCCTGAGGCCAGTTTTGTGCTTCTGAAGGGAACATGAATGCTATGCTGTGAGGCGGCTGCTGATGGATGTTCTGCGTCATTCGGGTCCTGGATTTTGCTTGACCCACGGGAATAGGTTTGTTTCTTTTTAAAGATAGAAATTGTAGTGGAACTCCTTCCCACCATGGTAAAAGGCAGCAGAGAAAGTTCTCTGCTCAGGCAGCTAGTAGCAGGGCAGATGGTATCAGGTTTAAGAGCAAAGATCATAGGACTTCCCCAGGTGGTCCAGTGGTTAAGACTTCGCCTTACAATGCAACAGGTATGGGTTCCATCCCTGGTCAGGAAGCTAAGATCCCACATGCCTCCTGGCCAAAACAAACAAACAAACAAACAAACATAAAATGGAAGTAATATTGTAACAAATTTAATAAAGACATTTAAAAACAGTCCACATCAAAAAAAATCTTTAAAAAACAGAACAGATATCATTGATTTGCGATCTGAAGACTAAACATCATTCTTCTCTGTTTTTCTTGGGCAAGTTACATGACCTCACTGAGTGTTAGCTTCCCATGTAACAAAAGGAGGGAGTAATAATGAGATTACTGTGCTGTTCAAATGAGACAATTGGATGCTAATATTCTTTTTACACTTAGTCTATCAACGTTAGCTGATATTCCTGTTCAACACTCCATGAGTATCAGTGAGTGCTGGGATTATTCTGAGACCTGAGAACGCATGAGGTATGTGCATGAGATGGGCAGCATCTCCACCCCCAGGGAGCTTATACTGTGGTGTGGTGGGGAGTCTGCGTTAGAGTAAAACACTGGACTCATCTGAGGCTTGGTTTAAAAATAATAGAAAGGAAACAGAAAGGACGCGGACTCTTACTGAGCCCTTGCTACAATGCCAGAAGATGCTACAGCCTGAAGTTGTTTTCTCCTTCATTCCTGGCAAAGACCCTGTGCAGAAGGTCTTCTGGGTTCCATTTCACATGTGACGGCTGTGAGCTGCAGAAAAGTGAAATGTATACAAGGGATTCAATATCGAGGTTGTCTGATAACAAAGCTTTGATTCTTTCTAAAACACTGATTGACATGTGCTCTCGAGGCTCTGAATTTGCACCTTTGCTGGGACTTTTCCACACTGTGTGAGTTTTATCTAAATCTCCCATAGTGAAGCATTAAAATGTTACCATGTCACCTTATAATTTCTTCCAACTCTACCTTATTTTATTTATAGAGATGTAGTCATGTGAAGAGTTGACTCATTGGAAAAGACTTTGATACTGGGAGGGATTGGGGGCAGGAGGAGAAGGGGATGACAGAGGATGAGATGGCTCGATGGCATCACTGACTTGATGAACGTGAATCTGAGTGAACTCCAGGAGTTGGTGATAGACAGGGAGGCCTGGCGTGCTGCGATTCATGGGGTCGCAAAGAGTGGGACACGACTGAGCAACTGAACCGACCCACCGAGTGACTGTTTGAAATGTCTCTTGTGTGCATTTAAGCTGACTAATGAAGACTGAATAGACACCCCAAAGCAAAAATCTCCTTTGGTTTATTACTAAGTGTTGTATATAAGGTGTCCCAGAAATGTTGGTTATTACTGTTATTGTTAACAATATTTTTACCTGAGTCAAGGAGCTACCAGGGCAGCAGGAATGATGGACCAAAAGGGGAGAAATAGGCTTCAAGCTCTAGATCTGAAAGCAGGTGGCATCGTCACCTAGACTTATGGTTTGAGGATCAGCTAGTAGAATTCTCAGAATGAGGGACCATGTCCTCAGGATGAGTCATTCATTCTTATTTGTGTAGGTTGCATAATTACTCTGTAATGTAGGCTGAAATGGGTTTATTACTGAAGCAAGAATGTTGCGATTTCATAGCTGAGAAAATCAGAGAGAGGTTTGCTGCCTTTGTTTGCGACTGGGGGTGAGCTGGCACAGTCCCTGCCTATGGGTGGAGCTGGTCCTGAGAAAATAAAACACATTCACTTGGACTTTGTGGCCAGGGAGAGGAAGAGTAAGCAAGACACCAGGAAAAATGACCTCTTGCTGAAGAGCTCTGTTGCAAGAGACATAATATTTTGAACAAGCAAATGATAGAGAACTTATATAGATTCCACAATAGCAAACTCACAAATTCACACTCATCCACACTCACTTTCATGGCTTCAGAACTAAAATATTAACTGAAAGAGAGAATGAGTGTTTATATATGCTTCAGTTCATGTCCTTGAGGAAGATGAGAAAGAAATCTTATAAATTATTGATTGAAATTACAAACATATGTAACCTATGAGAGAAAAGAGAAAATAGTTGGAAGTCAGATCCAGGAGATGTAACAAGTGAACAATAACCCCTTCAGAGGAAGCAGGAAACAGGGGAGGCAGATTAAATAAATAATAAGGGACATTTTCCTTGAGCTAAAGACAGACTTGAGTCAGAAATTGGAAATGTTCTCAGCTTCCTGATAGGATTAATAAGAAAAGATATATCCCTAGGAAAATACTTCAGCTTTGAGCATAAAGAAGAAATCTTAGAATATTGCAGACAGAAGGAATGTGTTATTTTCCAAGGGGAGAGATTAATACTGGCCTGTGATTTCTCATTTGCTCCACTGGACATTAGAAGAAGAAAGAATAGTGCCTATAATTTACCCAAGAAAACAACTCCTTTGTGCAGTCAAAGCATCATTCCCTGTCAACTGAAAAAGAGATTTAATTGTTTTTTTCCTATTCAAAACCTTTTAAGGATACTTCTCTTTGCAAAATTGACTCTTACCTGGGTAAGAAGAGAATGAAGAGTTACAGAAATATAATCACAGGCTGTCAGAAAGCTGAAGCTCCTATTTTTTTTAACTTTTTATATATTGGAGTGTAGACGATTAACAATAGTGTGATGGTTTCAGGAGCACAGCAGAGCAACTCAGCTGAAATTCTCCAGACAAGAATACTGGAGTGGGGTGCCATGCAGGGGATTTTCACGACCCAGGGATCAAACCCAGGGCTCCTGCACTGTAGGCAGATTTGTTACCATATGAACCACTGGGGAAGCCCATACATGTATCCATTCTCCCACAAAGATTTTTTTAAGGTTTTTTTTAAAATTAATTTTTAACAGTTGGAGTATAGTTGATTTACATTTCTGTGTTAGTTTCTGCTACACAACAAAGGGAGTCAGTTATACATGTATGAATATCCACTCTTGTTTTAGATTCTTTTCCCAGATAAATCATTATGAAGTATTGAATAAAGGTCCCTGTGCTAGTCAGTTGATTCTTTGATTATCTATTCTACATAGTGTATATATGTCAATCCTGATCTCCCAATTTATTTTTAGATAAGAAAGGATTTTGATCCATCTCAGGTAACTAATATAATATGCTCAAAAAATTACTGTAACCAAACAATGCATCATAGTAGAGAAATCTAGAGGTAGAGGATATGGAGGGAAAACAGGTGAAAAATAAACCTTGCAGTGTGTGTGTTTAAGTCTAATTGGATATGAATAAATGACATAAAGTTTTCAATGTGTGTGCTAAACATGGGAGTCTCAAACTTGTCTTTGCTTCCCTAGGCATAGTCTAGGAGTTCAAGTACTAAACTCCATAAAATCAGGTTGGTGTAGTTTTGAGCCTAATTTAGCAAAAGCAATATGTGTCTTAAGTTCAAAAACCTGCTTGATACCTCTTTTCCCATCTTGTCTTTTGGCCCAGTGCTTCTGAGCACAATTTAATAGATCTTGTCTTAAAAGAGGTATTGTTGAGAGTGAAGTAAGCCAGAAAGAAAAACACCAATATAGTATACTAATGCATATGTATGGCATTTAGAAAGATGGTAATGATAACCCTGTATGTGAGACAGCAAAAGAGACACAGATGTATAGAATAGTCTTTTGGACTCTGTGGGAGAGGGCAAGGGTGGGATGATCTGAGAGAATAGCACTGGAACATGTATAATATCATATGTGAAATAGATTGCCAGTCCAGGTTCAATGCATGATACAGGGTTCTTGGGGCTGGTGCACCGGGATGACCCAGAGGGATGGGATGGGGAGGGAGGTTGGGAGAGGGGTTCAGGATGTGGAACACATGTACACCCATGGCGGATCCATGTCAATGTATGGCAAAACCAATACAATATTGTAAAGTAATTAGCCTCCAATTAAAACAAATAAATTAAATAAATAAAAATTTTTTTAAAAGAAGGGGCAAAATTATTATTTGGTGAAAAAATATCATGTCCAGAGTTCCAAGAAAAAATTCTGGGCAAATACTTATCTGTCTAAAACTCTGTTTTAATATGTTTTCAAATATTGGATGTGGGTTACTGAAATTAAAAGTTCCCACAGGGAAATTGAAACCCTCCTCATACACATCTGGTAGGAATGCAAAATGGTGCAGCCGTCTTGGAAAACACTCTGGCAGTTCCTCAAATGATCAACAGTTATCATATGACTACATTTTCACTCCTCGGTATGTAACCAAGAGATTACACCCATAATTGTACATAAGTATTCACAGAAGCAGTATTCATGAGAGCTCCTAAGTAGAAACAACGCACATGCCCACCAGTTGATGAAACAGATGAAATATTATTTGGCAACAGGAGGAAATTAAGAACTAATACATGCTATTGATACAATGTGAATAATCCCTGTAAACGCTGTGCTGAGTGAAAGAAGCCAATCACAAAGGACTCCATTTTATATGATTGTCTTTGTAGAGTTGTTTTTGTTGTTCAGTTGCTCATTCATGTTCAATTCTTTGTGACTCCATGGACTGCAGCCCACCAGGCTCCTCTGTCCATGGGATTCTCCAGGCAAGAATACTGTAGTGGGTTACCATTTCCTCCTCCAGGGGACCTTTACTACCCAGGGATCTAACCTTTGTCTCCTGCATTGCAGGAAGACTCTTTACCTAGAGAAGCCCTAATCCCAAAGGACTACGTTTATATAATTCTTTTTATAGAACAGGCAAATCTATAGAGACAGAGAGATTAATGATTTCCAAGGGGCTGGGGGACAAATGGAATTGAGGGTTCTGGGTTTCTTTATTGAAGTGATGAAAATGTGCTAAAATTGTGGGGAAGATTGCATAACTCCCCGAGTATATGAAAAACCATTGAATCTTATGCTTGACTTAGGTAACTTGTATAGTATGTGAATTATATCTCAGTAAAGCTGTTAAAATATCCCAAATGTCTTATTTCTTTGCTTCTTATGACTTGTTTTTTCCAGTTATCCTAAGTCTTTGAAACAGTTTATTTTATTAAAAATGTATGGTCAAGATTGGCAGAAAAATCTGACCCAGATTAGTCAACTTTGTGAATGGATTTGTTAGTATTTGAAAGCCACCTATCAAAATGAAAGGTAGTCAAGACTGACATTGTGATAGGTCTTCAGTTTAACATATTAACAGACCAAGACGTGAAAGTCATCTGCTACTAAAACTATAGTAGGCATTTTCCATTGGAACACTTGGGTACCATGGGAAACTCAAATACAAAAGAATTTTTGTAGCTTACAGAAGTTTCTGCTATGGGGAATTCCAAAGTAAAGTGTTACAGTGAATTGGACACTGAGGTTCATGATTCTTTTCAGAACATAAGGACCTTGGGTGTCTTCAACACTCCATTGATTTCATACCTGTTTGAAATCATGATAACATCTTTCTGGTCCAAGTTTCTTTTTCTTCATTTTAATTTCCTTATAATCTCATTTGTCTTTCACTTTTGGCCTTATCTTTATGCTTGCTGCTGCTGCTGCTGCTAAGTCGCTTCAGTCGTGTCCGACTCTGTGCAACCCCATAGACGGCAGCCCACCAGGCTCCGCCGTCCCTGGGATTCTCCAGGCAAGAACACTGGAGTGGGTTGCCATTTCCTTCTCCAATGCATGAAAGTGAAAAGTGAAAGTGAGGTTACTCGGTCATGTCCGACTCTTTGCGACCCCATGGACTGTAGCCTACCAGGCTTTTCCGTCCATGGGATTTTCCAGGCAAGAGTACTGGAGTGGGGTGCCATCGTCTATCTTTATGCTTTAGCATGCTTAAAAAGACATTTGTAAAGGATTTGTATGCTATAGGAAAATAAGCTTTGTTCACTGATGGGGAAAAACATAGATGAAAAAAATTTTACATTAAATAGAATGTTGTCATTAACTGAATATTTCAGTTCCCTTATAGTAAACCAGAAACCCTTTTTGTTTGCTCTTTAAATCTTGTTGGAAATCTTTTTGAAATGTATCTGTTCTTTTCCCTGTCTGTAAAAATAAAATATGCATTTAGATTATCAGTAATAGCTGAAAGACTTCATATCTCCCAGGTTTCTGACTGTCAACAAATATTTATTGGTTGTTTACACTTAAGGTTCTCAGTGAATAGGGAATATTGTATTGACAACGGTATAGGATATCGGGCTAAGTGTATCCTGAGCTCAGAATATCTCAGTTGAAGATTCTAGTTAGAGTGTATTCTACATGCATCTTAATATTAAAACGTATCCAAATTCAATCCCTCCAGGCTAGTGTTTTTTCATCAGAAATTATGAACTTTTTTTCCTTAGAGAGCAAGTTTTGACTTGGCTCTTTGAAAATAACTCCTCTTACATATTAATAATGAAAAAATTCTTCACGACACAGTTAAAGAATGGAAAGGCACTGAGACGACCCAGAGGGATGGTACAGGGAGGGAGGAGGGAGGGAGGTTCAGGACGGGGAACACGTGTATACCTGTGGTGGATTCATGTTGATGTATGGCAAAACCAATACAATATTGTAAAGTAATTAACCTCCAATTAAAATAAATAAATTTATATTTTAAAAAAAAGGAAAGCAAAAAAAAAGAATGGAAAGGCAGACTCTCTTTAGGGAGAATATTGTGACAAGTGTGCACACCAGTGCAGTGGGGTTTTGAGGCAGGGGAGAGAAATGGGAGGAATTAATAGACATGAAGCAGGATAGAGATCAATGGATGGAAAATTACTAACAGGAAGCAGCAGTAAGAGATGAGATCATGGCTAAACTGACTTGACCAGATTCTTGGTAAAGGCAGGCCAGGGTGATCAGACATTGCCTGGGTTGGGGGAGAGGGGCTGAGGAATCCAATCAGATATGCAGGGTGGTCAGATACTGAGAGTGGGGAACCTGGTTAAACCCATGTAGGATTCCTGCTAATATTTTGCTCTTAAGGTTCATGACCAAGGATGGAGTCTAGCTGGGGTCCAAAGAGCCTGCTTCCAATCTGATTGTGGAGAGAGGTGTTGTCCAGACGTGAAGAGGACTAATAAAGCAGTGGAAAGGAAGGGTCCTTGGCAGCAGGAGGAGAGAAAACACCACAAGAAAGGTTATCTTCAAGGCAGAGTTTCCCAGAGAGAGTAAAACATCATGGGTCCTGTCCTGATGTGATATCTCAAGATGGAAAATGGTTTTGTAGAGACCAAGGCTTCAGAAGTCTACAAAGAGATCCATTGTACAGTGGATCTAATTTCTATGGGAGAGAACAGTTAAGCCTCCTGGATCCCCCGTTTAGAGGATATGTATGAATCAACAGCTCATCCATCAGTTAGCTATGTTGTATTCATTTAGGCTATCACTGAGGAGGTCAGAGGTTAAGACGAGGTATTTCCCTCAGAGAATTTCTAGATGAGGTGGGATGACCCTCAGAAAAAAGTACGTTCATCATTTTTTGGTATGCACTTCATGAAGGAGGTACGTCATCTTGTGCATGAGACCCCAACTCAATGCATCTTCTCCTTTCAACCAGTCATCTGTGAAGCTGTTACCAGCCTACTTTAAACCCTTCTATGGGGACTTCCCTGGTGGTCCAGTGGTTAAGAATCTGCCCTGCAATGCAGGGGATGCAGGTTCGACCCCTTGTTGGTTAAGATACTATATGGTGCAGAGCAGCTAAGCCCACATGCCACAACCACTGAGCCCAAGATAGCCAAATAAACAAACAAACAGATTTTCAGTGGTTTCTGACCAACTTAGAGTCAAGAACATTTTTCACATGGCCTTCAAGGTTCTCAGTGTCTTACCCTCTCTAAGTCTCTCCAGACAGGGTTTTATTTTCTCACTTAATTCATTTTCCATGAGAACATTTATTGACTATTTCTGGCTTCTCATATGCATTTGTACCACATGGTCTCTGAGTGAGTTCATTAATGTTGCGGTGGTTTGTAGGGATGGAAAATGGTAGCTGAGGTTTCATATGTGCTTGAGTTTTGATGATGACAGGGCCGGTAATTGTAGCTGTCCTTAATGACAGATGTCCTTTTCTGATGCAGTGGGTGATGCAGGTACAAACACAAGTTGAGAGATCACACCATCTCTAGGTCACTGAATGAGCTGATAGGATCAGGGTGTTAGATCCAGATCAAAGCTTATGGAGATGCTTGATGACATTTCCCCTTTTTTTAATCCACCCTCAGTGGTCCTTGGTGGCTCAGAGGTTAAAGCGTCTGCCTGCATTGCGGGAGACCTCGGTTTGATCCCTGGGTTGGGAAGATCCCCTGGAGAAGGAAATGGCAACCCACTCCAGTACTCTTGCCTGGGGAATCCCATGGATGGAGGAGCCTGGTGGGCTACAGTCTGCAGGGTCGCAAAGAGTCGGACACGACTCAGCGACTTCACTTTCACTTTCAGTGGTCCTTACCCACCACCAGTCCCCTGAGTTTAGAGAATAAAGATGCTCCAAGATCTGCCCAACTGTGTAACTGAGGAGTCTGTGTTGTAGAGGAGATCTCACTGTGGAATGAAGAAATTCTTTTTATTTTCTCATTAGATGGCCCATCTTGATGGCTTTTTTCAATCACGGCTGTTCACGACTGTCCCACCATGCCTTTCAAATTACTCCTGGAGATACATTGATTCCATTTACCTATGTCTCAGTGAAAGTATTCTGTATCTTTCTAAGAAACATCTTTGTGGACACGGATGGCTTGTGGCATGAGGCTGGCCCTGTTCCATGATTTGCAGTCCTTGTATGAGCCTTGTAAATATTTAAACAGATAAACATTGGATACAGACACATCCTTGCTACTCATGGGATCCTCTCTGTAATAGAGCTTGCATCTTCGAGGAACATTTTCAAAATGAGACTGTTGTGTATCTGTCAGGGATGAGAGCAGGCATTTATTTGGGGGGGCAGACACAGCACTCAGCCTGTGTCTTGGCAAATGCCCGTTGTCCCCAGTGGAAAGGTGGCTGGTGATACTGACACGGAACCACAAATCTTGACCTAACTGGGTAATTTCTTAGGGAAATCAATTCTCAGCTGTCGTTACTAGGTTTTCCTCTGTCTTTCCTCGTATATCATACTCTTTCTTCTTGCTTCCTCTGTGAAGTCTACAGTTTTAGGTAGTTTTAAAAGTTGTGATTAGATTTCTTATGCATACACGTTTTTGCCCCTGGAGAGAAAGAGAAGAAAA
The DNA here is from genome assembly GCF_014754425.2 of Oryx dammah. Lineage (NCBI taxonomy): Eukaryota > Metazoa > Chordata > Mammalia > Artiodactyla > Bovidae > Oryx > Oryx dammah. Next base: position 39,576,349 of record NW_024070193.1, read on the forward strand.
GTTCTTGGAGAAAAATCCAAATGACTGTTGTTTATCAGGGTCAGTGAGCTGCATGGTTATGAAACCGCAGAGCTGTGTCCACAAGCATCATTGACCTTATTGTCTCCTTTATCCTGTGTTATGTTTTAGAGGGTTCAAGATGAGCATATTTAGGAACATATCATAGACAAAAGACTTTTTATTTTTCTATCTATGGATTTGTGTACCTCAAAAAGCACAACAAAAACAACAGAATGACATTTAGTTTTACCTTAATGAATTATTAGCTTTATGGAAAAGAATAAGATTATGTCATATTAGAGCCAAGCTATGAAATCAGCATGAATCTGTGCCTTTCGAGTTATCTATGTGATCCTTTGGAAATTAGAAGCTACCACATGTTATTACAGGCAAAAGCCATTTGGAAACAGCCTCAGTACAACTAAATCAAGGCTCAGAGAACTTTATTGATGAAGCCTTAACACTGATCATGAATTATAATGTATTATACATAGAAAACATTTCTTTAAATATAACTTTGTGTTCTTTATTCATATTCTTCTTTTTTTTTTAAGGAAGTCGTAACACGGATGTAGCTTTGTTTTGTATTTTTGCATTCCACGTGTCATGCAGAATCTTAGTTCCTTGACCAAGGATAAAACCCACACCTCCTGCAGTGGAAGCATGGATTTCTTAACCACTGGACTGCCAGGGAAATCCCTTTCTTCATATTCTTGATCTTGCAAGACCTCTCAGCCTAGGCTTAGATACATAGCAAAGTGTTAACACAAAATTTTAAACAATAATAAGAAGCACCAGTTCACCAGGTGACTTATGGCTGTCAAGCCACCATTTTTCCCAGATTCTCCGAAATGTGCCTGAAGATTGGAAAAGTCTCCCTACTGGCTACAGAGGCTCTATGTCTTGATATTTTAGGTCTATCAATCAGTCCTTTGTCATTGCACCAGTGCTGATCTGGGTCCTTTGGAATGGGGAGAGTGCAGGGAGCCCATTCACAGAGTCCCTTGAGCATGGACATGCTCTCTTTCTCCAGAGTGTCTGGCAGGTATTACTGCTTTGGGGGCTTGCTAACATGGAAGTGGGCAAGAATAGTCACTTTCAGTTTCTCTGATTCTTCTGCATGAACATGGCTTCTTCTGGCTCCAGGGGCCAGCCTTTATGAAAGGCACCAAGTCCCACAGTGGGCTCCACAGATGGTGCAGATAAGAATCTGCCTGCCAGTGCAGGAGACGAGGGCTCAGTCCCTGGGTTGAGAAGTTCCCCTGGAGGAGGAAGTGGCAACCCACTCCAGTATTCTTCCTGAGATAATCCCATGGACACAGGGGCCTGGCAAGCTACAGTCCATGGGGTTGCAAAGAATCGGCCACAGCTGAGTGAATGAGCATGCGTGCAAGCACCCTGTCCCACAGGCAACTGTGCAAATAAATAGTCTGGGTCTAAACAGGCAAACAGTCTGGGCCTGTTAGTGTGGGTTATGCTGTACCAAGTTTCTTAATCCTAATAGCTGCTTGTGAATCATCCTCTTTTCCATCCACTGGCCAAGTGCCTGGAGAAGAACTTTCACATATTAGATACACAAGGTATTTTTGTCCATGGAAAACATTTTTCTATCTAATGAGGGATTTAAGGGACTTGGACAGACACTTCTCTTAATGTATCTAGCCATGTACCAAAATAAGATATCCGGTGCTGACTGCACAGGAAAGGTTATGATGGAATGGAGGAGAGTGCAAATAGCTGCCTATGTTAAATTCTTCTTAATAGCAGGTTAAATATTTTCTAAGGATGTATTTATTCTTGGGATATATATAAAACAACAATGGTAAAAGATAGGACTTTGGAAAAAGTCAATGACTAATGAAAATTTAAGTCTAGACTATGTCAATGACTAATTAACATTTAAAATTTTAGATTTAAAATTCAAATCCAACAGGCATTGGATTATAGGTCACCAATGCTCTGTATAGAAAATACCTAACACCGTTTGACTATCAGCCTTGAGGGTCTATCTTAGTCCTATTACTCTGAACCCAAAGCAATTCTTTTCTTTGTCTGACCTGTTAAGCACTTTACAACGTCTTCTAGAAAAATACTTCAGATGACAGCAGTGATATTGTTGTGCAACACACTGGTGCCAGGATTATTTCCCTTTGGAATTTGTCATTTTTCAGATCCATTGTGAAGTCAGAGTCAGTCCACTTGTATTGAATCCTAAGCTTTTATACACATGGTATTTTTGATTTGTGTTAGCACCCTGGGGTAGATATTTTCTTGTCTTCCCAGGTTTGTACAAGATGTAGGGGAGGGATGGAATTTAAATCCAGATTTCAATTTCCTGGTAATTTTCCTATGTAGCCATGTGCATGCATGATAAGTCGCTTTAGTCGTGTCCAACTCTGCGACCTTATAGACTGGGGCCTGCCAGGCTGCTCTGTGTGTGGGATTTCCCAGGCAAGAATACTAGAGTGGGTCGCCATGCCCTCCTCCAGGGCATCTTCCCAACCCAGGGATCAAACCCAAGTCTCTTTTGTCTCCTGCATTGGCAGACAGGTTCTTTGCCATTAGCACCACCTGGGAAGCCCATGTGACTATACCTACCATTAAAAATAGAATGATCAGATAAAGAATAATCTTCTTAGAGTAATCACGCTGTAAAGGGAAGTCAATGTTCACATTTGATGTGCTATGGAAAAAATTCAATTAATAAGCAGACGAGGAATCTGTAGTCAGTGCAAAGAGCTGTTACAGTGATGGATTAGACAAGATTCATAGCAAAAATACCTGGGTTTGAATTAGTACCTGTCCTTCCTGAGCTCAGTTTCCCCATCTGTACAATGGGGGTAACAGGAATAGCTTCCTCTTAGGGCAATGATGAGAAGTCATTGATCGAATGCATACAGCACCCAGTACCTGGCGCAAGAAGTGTTGTAACTGATCACTGTTACAATTGTTATTGTCATCCTGGTGTTACTGTGTTCTTGCTGTGATCATGGATCATCTCAGCAGATCATCATGAAAGGCCTGCTCTTGAAATCTACCTCCATGTCTTTAAGCGCATACAACACCAATCAGCAAATATACTCTAGCTTAACCTGATAAAACAGCAGGGTTTTTGTGTTCTGGAACATGGGTTTTCTTCCTTCTACTTTCACAGAGTGGTTTATATGAATCTTAATCCTTATCCCCTCGATCACAGAGTGATAGCTAAATGGATTAGAAGACTGTTTCCTTAAGGTCTTAACTTTGATGAAAGAGACTAAAAGTTAAAAAGGATGTCTTTATCGCTATCTGCTGTGGGAAATAAGAAAATTTCATGCAGGTCCCCATCAGTTTACATGATCCAGATCGCACAGTAAACGATGAAGTGCAGTCAGGGCTCAAGCCTGGGAATCGCTCTTTGAGATGGTCATTAAAAATACCAAATAATGAAACACAGTGTGAGCAGTTTTTCTTTAGTTAGCAGTTGAGAGCTCGAAGACCCAATTGTGATATAACTTAATACAACAAAATAGGAATATTTTCACTGCTACCTCATTACAGAATCAGTGTTAAGCTTCTATAATGGCTTTGTAGCATGCACCCAGCATACAGTAGTGAGCAAGGTCAAAGTGGTCCTTGGCCTCAAGGAAGTTATGTCTTAGGGGCAGAGAAAGGCAGCAGACACTAACTCTTGAGCAGTAGCTCATGAAATGCAGTATGTACAATGACTGTGGAAGAACAGAATACTGTAAAACTACATGCTGGATGTACTTCACCCCTTTAGGACTCGAAAGGCTTCTTTGAGGAATTTGGGTTTATGCCAAGATGTAAAGGATAAGGAGGAGTACAGCAGGCAAAGATGAAGGGGAGGAGAATTCTACCTGGAGGAAGCAACTGATAGAAAGAATGGATGGGAGGACCTTCCCAGTGGTCCAGTGGTTAAGACTTCATACTTCCAATGCAGGGAATTTGGATTTGATCCCTGGCTGTGTGGTGATTCACACCCTGTGTGGTGTGGCCAAAAATTAAAAAAACAAAACAAAACAAAACAAAACCCAACTGGGTAATAGGTGTCCATATGGGTTGAGGAGAAAGAATTTCATTGTGATTGAAGAACAGAGGGTGTGTGTATAGGAGGGGGAAGAATAAGGGGAGATGGATGGGAAAGGGGAAGGAGATAGCAAAAGGCTTGTAGTGTGGAATCCCTATATTTCAGAGAAAGAGTGATGGACTTGGGGAGAGGTAGACCTGTATTCAATCTGTATTTGAGTTGTGGCTTTGGGCACAGTTGATCTTTCTGACTCTAAGTATTCCTTTGTAAGTTGCAGAGAGTAATATTTCTGCCACAGGGCTGTCATGAGTATAGAGGGAAATATATGAAAGGGTTTACCTAAAGGGTCAAGTATAATACTGGCATAGAGTCAGTGCTCTAGAAATGCCAGTATGTACATATAAAGGCAAATACACACACAAAGCGCTGAGTTATTAGAAGGGCATGAATATTGAACCTGTTATTTCTTCCTGAGAGAACTGGGTTTGTTGGAGTACATGCATATGTGTGTATAGATTTCTCTGTACATGAATGGTCATTGACTCAGTCTGGAGGAGACAGTGTTGGTCTTTGGTATGGAGGACAGATATTTTCTCTCACCCTGGAGTGAGAGAACATCAGGTAATTATGTTTCTGACAAATGGATCTGTATTAGTTTCCTTTTGCTGCTGTAACAAATTACCACCACCTTAATGGCTTAAAACAAAACAAATTTATTATCTTATGGATCTGGAGGCCAATAGCCTGAAATTAGTTTGCCTTGGCCGAAATGAAGGTGTAGCAGGGCTATGTTCCTTCCAGAGGGTCTAGGGCAGAATTCATTTTCTCACCTTTACTGGCTGCTTGAGACTATGCCTGCATATATGAACTTATGGTCACTTCCTCCATCTTCAAAGCCAGCAGTGCTGTATCTTCCAATGTTTTCTCTGACCCTGCCTCCCTTTTACAGGATTCTTCCTGTCTTTACATACTTTCACCCTGATAATCTAACCTTTAACTTAATTACATGTGCAGAGCCTCTTTGCCATGTAAAATAACATTTTTATAGTTTCACAGATTAGGACATAGACATCCTGGGAAGACATTATTCTACTTAATACAGGGTCTTTCCTTTTCTGGCCTTTCCAGGTGGCTATAGTGGTAAAGAATCCACCTGCTAGTGCAGGAAATGCCAGAGACTCGATTCAATCCCTGGGTCCAGAAGATCGCCTGGAGTAGCAAATGGTAACCCACTCCAGTATTCTTGCCTGGGAAATCTCATGGACAGAGGAGCCTGGTGGTCATGAAGGAGTTGTACAAGACTAAGCACGGGACAGACATTTCTTTTCCTAGAGGAATGAGGAGCCAGCATTCTCGCGGAAAAGAATCTGGTTTTCATGGAGATCAAGGCTCTTGCTGATTGGCTGTTAAGGGCTACTGTGGAGTAAAAGGAAAGAACATGGGTTCCTCCTCTCCTTCCAGCCAGCTGTCCCTTTCTCCTGCACTCCAGCCCCCAAGGCCTTCTTCCAGGCTTCCTGGTGGCACAGGCCTGGGCTTTGGGCCTGAAATGTCCTGCTCTCTTTACCCAGTTAACTCCTCAGCCTTTGGATCTGTTTAACTATTCCTCCTTCTGAGGTTTAACTTCCTCTGTTCTTGGGGATCAAGCTGGGGACCTGACCCTGGAATTGGTGGGAGCTACTCTTTTATTTCTTTTTTATCAATTTATTTCTCACAGTTCTAGAGGCTTGAAAGTCCAAGTTCAAGGTATTAGCAGATGCAGTGTCTGATGAGGGCCCGCTTCCTGATTTGCAAGTGGTTATCTTATTGTTTCCTCATGTGACCGAAGGCAAAGTGAGGGCACAAGCTCTACTGTGCCATCTTTATTTTTTGGCCCCAGCATATGGCATGTAGGATCTTAGTTCCCTGACCAGGGATCAAACCGCATCTCCTGCATTGGAAGCATGGAATATCAATGGGAAGTTCCGGTGGGGCCTCTCTTGATACAGGGTCCGTTTTTATGTTCATTCATTTTATATGCTTTTATTGAGGCGATTACAGGTCGGAGGTCTCTGGAAGCAGATGCTGAAGCAGAACTGGGAGGCAGTATGTTTTTTGGAGGGCATTTGTGGAAGGTTTGGGTAGAGGGAGGAGACGAATGGTGATATAGGCCTGGGCACTTCCGTTCACCCCATGGAGTGGGGTCTGCAGGGAACATGGCTTGTCTAGAGCAGTGGTTCTCACAGTGCCATCCTGGGCCAGGCACAGCAGTATTACCTGGGACTTGTAAGAAATGCAGCTTTTTAGATCCCACCCCAGACATATTCTGTTATTCTGAAAGTAGCAATGATGAAAAGTTTAAAGGTTAGAACACAGTAGTGTGGCAGAAGGGATCCCCAAGTATTGGGTGAACCCAGAGGAGCTTGTTGTTTTTGTTCAGTTGGTAAGTCATGTCTGACTCTTTGCGACCCCATGGACTGCAGCATGCCAGGCTTCCCTGTTCTTCACCATCTCTTGGAGCTTGCTCAAATTCATGTCCATTCCGTCAGTGATGCCTTCAAACCATCTCATCCTCTGTGGTCCCCTTCTCCGCCTGCCTTCAATCCTTCCCAGCATCAACGTCTTTTCCAGTAAGTCGGCTCTTTGCATTGGCTGGCCAAAGTATTGGAGCTTCAGAGAAGCTAGTCCTAACTTAATGCAAAGTTGGACCACCTCCAGGAGGATGGGTTGCCTGAGATGAGCCCTAATGACAATATGGGTTCATGAGATGGAGAGAGGATGGAAGGGCTTCCCAGGTGGCGCTAGTGGTAAAGAACCTGCCTGCCAGTGCAAGAGATGAAAGAGATGCTAATTTGATCCCTGGGTTGGGAAGATCCCCTGGAGGAGGGCATGGCGACCCACTCCAGTATTCTTGCCTGGGAAATCCCCTGGACAGAGGAGCCTGGTAGGCTATAGTCCATAGGGTCTCACAGAATTGGATATGACTGAAGCAAATTAGTGTGAATGCAGAGAAGGTAAAAAGGGCCTCCATGCACAGGGGCCAGGGCCAGAGTGGAGGCCAAAGACCACCCTGCATGTAGCACCCTATGGCTGCAGGGTCAGGTGCCTGGTGGGTTTTCAGGATGAAGATGGAGAGGCAGGTAGATATTAAGACCTTTAAATACTGTGTGTGTGTGCTTGAACGTATGAGTATAGTTGCTCAGTTGTGTCCGACTCTTTGTGACCCCATGGACTGTAGCCCGCCAGGCTCCTCTGTCTATGGTATTTCCCAGGCAAGAATACTGGAGTGGGTTATCATTCCCTTCTCCAGGGGATCTTCCTGACCCAGGGATCAAACATGCATTTCCTGCGTTGACAAGTGGATTCTTTACTGCTGAGCCATCATGGAAGCCCCTTTAAGTACTACCTGCCAACCATTTTTCTGGCTTTATACTCTCAAAAAACAGAATACTGCTAAACTCTTGGTGATCACAGCTGGAGGAAGTTTACAGGGGAAGAGGATGAGCATCACCCTCCAGGCTTTGTCCTCAAATCTCAGATTCCTGCCATCACAGTCATGGCTCAGATTTAAGCAGAGGAATGTTTCATTCAAGAGGCTGCCTCAAGTGTTCTTCCTGAGATGCAATAAAGAGGAAGTCTTGTCTCTCTGGCTTCCTGAGATGATGCTGACCCTGTATTTCTCCAGGACTGATGGCTAGGGGATGGTGTTGTATGTGGGCCTTTCATGGAACTGCCTGTGCATCAAGCATTTATATGGCAGCAGTTCTTTACCAGCCCCCTGCTCCCCAGGGCTGCTTTCTCAGCAGTGGCTCTTGAAGCATCTCCTTGTGTTTTTGGTTTGCCAAGCCCCTGTTACTCTAATTCTTTGCTTTTGCTATTCCTTGCTGTTCTTCTGCCATTAGTTAGGTATTCAGCAGCTAAATTACAGCACTTGGAGAGTGAAGCTTTTCCAATATTTTGCCCCTCTGCTGTGATAACTTCTGTAACTTGTGGTAATGTGTAAAATTGATTTTGAGATTTTGATGTTAAATAAATTATAAACTTCCAAATGGCCCAACCTTGCATTTTATGCTTGACATTTAAGTCAAAAAAAGGGTTGCTTACCTTTTTTTTTCCTAAAAGATTTTCACTTTTTTTCTCTATAGATCCTTTGTTGTTGCCTTGACAGACTTCCACTAAATATTTTTACATGTAATTTTTTTCACTCATGAGATTTCAAAGTGGATTTGTTAGACTTCTGGGCTCGGGGGTTATAAGACTTAGATTCCATGTATAAGTGAAACTGTTAGCTTTATTCTCTGAAGCCTCTGGCAAGTGCTTGTAAACAAAGTGGCCTAATCCTGGGTTAGGTATCGGGAGTTTCATTTCCATGGCAGGAGAGATTTCTGGATTGACTGTGAACTGCATTTCAATGACATTCGTTTTGCTCGTGCACCAAGTTGATGAGAGAGAGCAGTGGAGTATGCCACTGGTATAAGAAGCTGTCAACAATAGGGCTTCCCCATTAAGTGCGTTCACCCTTCATCTGGACAGTGCACAGTCATGCTCTGAGATTCTTTCAGGGTGCTGTTGGCTTCAAGGTACCCTGACTTTTCCTTCCTTAGGAAACTCAACCAGTTTGACTTCTGAAACAATGCCTAGTGGACCGAAAATTACATGTGATAAATATGTGTGTATGATTATTGGGTTGGCTAAAAAATGTCTGAGTTTTTCCATAAGATGTTATGGAAAAACCCAATCCAAAGAACATGCCTGCCAATGCAGGTAGACATAGGAGATGTGGATTCAATCTGAGTCAGGAAAATCCCCTGAAGGAGGGCATGGCAACCTATTCCAATATTCTTGCCTGGACAGAGGAGCCTGGTGGGCTACAGTCCATAGGGTCACAAAGAGTCAGACACAAATGAAGCAACTTGGCATGCATACAATGTGCATATATATATATAAAATTGTAAATACATAAATACTTAAATATATTTTAATTTTTAGATTAAAATATATTTACTTGATAAATTAAATTTATTTTTTAACAAATTAAATATTGTATTGATGAATTAAAACATATTTAATTGATAAATATATCAGCTTCTGTGATAGTTCAGCTTGTAAAAAATCCGCCTGCAATGCAGGAGACCCTGGTTCGATTCCTAGGTTGGGAAGATTCCCCTGGACAAGGGAATGGCTACCTACTCCATCTGGCCTGGAGAATTCTATACAGTCCATGGGGTTACAAAGGACGTCACAAAGGTCATGTGACTGAGTGACTTTCACTTTTACTAAATATATTTTATATAATTGCATAAAATTATGCAGGTATATATTTTTTAACAACTAAATGGCTAATGTTAAAAACCTCTGCAAATTGTCCTCAGGACCTACAGAAAATGGAGAAGCACTTAAAAAATCGACTAAATCTTCGAAAGAACAGTTTCCGCAACTATCCCAGAAGGGGCTTGCCCTTGGTATGTCTCACCCCCATCCCCCATCTTCCTGTTGCAGAGGCTTTATCCTGGGCAGGTTCTGCTGAGAAGACTGGTCTTCCTTCTCTCATACAGTCACACTCCTAAAGAAGAAGCTTTATCCCAGGCATAACAGGACAAGAATAGTGGCCCTGAAATTCCTACCTCAGTTTGTGTATGAGGTAGGAGTTACAAGCGAGCACTCATTCCATGTCAGGATAGAAACTGAGAAGCCCAGAGGTTGCCATCCTTGGGGTCCTGCTCATAGAGCAGGGTGGCATTCTGGGAGAAGCAGGCCATTATCCATCTCCCTTTCCCATGGCATTTACACTGAGATACTGCCCAGAGGATACCCAGGTCAAACAGAGAGTTCCACAGATCTCCCTAAGGGGACTGACATTTTTGGGGAATAAACAGTGGTGAAATTCATTCTTAGGGGTGTTGTCGAAAGCAGTGCAGGTCTTGGTGATACCTAGTTAGTAGTGGTGTCCTTTGGCTGGTGCCTCAATGACAGCAGTAAGCAAAATGGTAGGCCAGCTTAGAAGTTTAATAGAGAGTCAGAGAAAGAGGTAATTAAGATCTCTTCTGAGATTGGAGTAGTCTCAAAGACTGTCAGAATTCTGCCACTGAAAATGGGTTCTAACTCAACTGGGTAAAACTGTGAAGCAATTTTTGCCCCAGGACATTGTTAAAAACTGTGGTGGAATCCGATAGCAATTAATGGAGACTAACAGCTGGGTGTGATACCAATAGGGGAAGATCAGCTCAGATGCCTGGGGAAAATGTGCTTATACCCAAGACTTTACCCTCTGAGGAGTGATTTCAGCAGCTTCACACTGTGGAGGAAACATTTCAATTTACTGTCCACCTAAAACAGTGAACAATAAAAAGCAAGAAAACAATAAGGCCTACAAGAGGGAATGGTGGTGGTACTGTATGCAGAGTTGCTATTATTAAAAAAAATGTCTAGTTTTACGTGAGCTATGGCTGAAAACTTATCGAATCTGATGAAGAATATTTATCTACATCTAAGAAACTCAGAGAACTCCAGATAGGATGAAATACTAGTGCCAGACATAACATGTTGTGTGTTACTTGCTCACTCGTGCCCGACTCTATGCGACCTCATGAATTGCAGCACGCCAGGGCTCCCTGTCCGTCACCAACTCCCGGAGTTCACTCAAATTCACGTCTATCAAGTCGGTGATGCCATCCAGCCATCTCATCCTCTGTCTTCCCCTTTTCCTCCTGCCCATAATCCCTCCCAGCATCAGAGTCTTTTCCAGTGAGTCAACACTTCACATGAAGTGGCCAAAGTACTGGAGTTTCAGCTTCAGCATCATTCCTTCCAAAGAATACCCAGAACTTATCTCCTTCAGAATGGACTGGTTGGCTCTCCTTGCAGTCTAAGGGACCCTCAAGAGTCTTCTCCAATACCACAGTTCAAAAGCATCAATTCTTCGGCACTCAGCTTCCTTCACAGTCCAACTCTCACATCCATACATGACTACTGGAAAAACCATAGCCTTGACTAGACGGACCTTTGTTGGCAAAGTAATGTCTCTGCTTTTGAATATGCTATTTAGGTTGGTCATAACTTTCCTTCCAAGGAGTAAGTATCTTTTAATTTCATGGCTGCAGTCACCATCTGCAGTGATTTTGGAGCCCCCCCAAAATAAAGTCTGACATTGTTTCCACTGTTTCCCCATCTATTTCCCATGAAGTGATGGGACCAGATGCCATGATCTTCGTTTTCTGAATGTTGAGCTTTAAGCCAACTTTTTCACTCTCTTTCACTTTCATCAAGAGGCTTTTTAGTTCCTCTTCACTTTCTGCCATAAGGATGGTGTCATCTGCATATCTGAGGTTATTGATATTTCTCCCGGCAGTCTTTTATCTTAACTGACTTGAATAGCACTTGCATAAACATTTATATTTGGATTGTTAGGTCTATAATTTATAGAAATATAATGTATTTGAGTAACCGTACAGAAGCAGTGGGTAGGAATTAGTCTCTTTTGGAGTAAGGGATATCAATATACACAGAAAGAAATGAAATGAAAAAAAGAAATGGCAAAATAAGTTTACTACAGCAAAATTTGTAAATATATATACTTGCCTCTTTAAAAGACCCAGAATTACATAGATACTTATATTTTGGATTGTGACATGTATCAATGTGATATATATGACAATAATAGGACTAAAAGTAGAGCAAGGGATAGACTTGTACAAGAGTAAAGTTTCTATGTCTAACTAAAATTAAGTTGGTGGATTAAGTTATCTTGCATTTTATAAGCCTTAGAACGGCTGCTATTAAAAAAAGCTGAAAATATATGTAGTTAAAAATTACTAAAGGGAATTGGAGCTGTAATATATTGCTGGTAGTATTGTTAAAATGATGCAGCCACTTTGGAAAACAGTTTGGCAATTCCTCAAAGAGTTTAGCATAGAGTGATCAAATGGTTCAATAGTTTTAATCCCCGGCATAAACCCAAGAGAGAGAAAACATATATCCACACAATTCTTATACATGAATTTTCATATCAGTATCATTTATAATAGCTTAGAAGTGTAAACCACCCAAATGCCCATCAACTGATCAATGAGTAGATTAGATGGGGTGATTAGATGAATACATCCTTAGTCATTCCATTGTGTTTGACTCTTTGTGGCCCTTTGGACTGTAGCCTACCAGGCTCCCCCTGTCCATGGGATTTTTCAGGCAAGAATACTGGAGGAGGTTGCCAGTTTCTTTCTCCAGGGGATCTTTCCGACCTACGTCTCCTGTGTTTCCTGCACTGCAGGTGGGTTCTTTACCTGCTGAGCCATCAGGGAAGTCCTAGTATATTAATACATTTGAGTACTACTTTGCAACCAAAAGGGATAAATTACTGATATAAGTTACAACATGAAGGAACCTAAGAAATATACTTCATAAAAGAAGCCAGTTACAAAAGACCATACACTGCATGATTCCATTTAAACGAAATTTCCACAACAGGCAAATTTGTCGAGGTAGAAAATAGATGAATGGGTTCCCAGGGCGAAGGAGAACAGAGAGTGGAGAATGATGGGTGATGGGCATGGATTTTTTTAAATTGGAGTATTGTTGGTTTACAATGTTGTGTCAGTTTCTATTGTACAAGGAAGTGAATCAGCCATATGTACATACATCCCCTCCCTCTCAGGCATCCCCCTCACTCCTCTAGGTTATCGCAGAGCCCCAAGCTGAGCAGCTATATGGCAGCTTCCCACTAGCTATTTTACATGCGGTAGTGTATATACGCCGATCCTACTCTCCCAGTTCAGCCCAGCCTCCCCTTCCCCCGCTCCCTGTGTCCACATAATCTGCGTTTTTATTCATGCCCTACAGATAGTTTCATCAGTACCATTTTTCTAGATTCCATATATATGTGTTAATATACCATATTTGTTTTTTGCTTTCTGACTTGCATGGATTTTAATAATTCTGCTGTGTTGATGGTTTTACAGCTTTGTCAACATGCTAAAAACATTGCATTATACCCTTGAAAAATCATAAACCATATGTGAGTAATATCTTAATAGAGCTACTCAAAAAATCCTCACAAATTGTGCTTTGTACTTTTTGATAAAGCACAGAGTGAAAGCTGGTGACATTTGTTGCAAGGCCTCTGTCCCTTGCTGTGAGGTGAGTGAGAGGTGTGCTGATCTCCCTCTTAACCAATGAGGAAACTGAGGCTTAGACAAGTCAAGTGACTTGTCAGAGCCCCTAGTTCTAATTAGGCAAATTCAAGACTTTCCTGGAGGGCCAGTGGTTAAGACTCTACACTTCCACTGCAGAGGCAGAGGTGTGATTCCTTGTAGGGGAACTAAGAGCCCACACGCTGCATGGTTAAAAAAAAAAAAGATAAATGAAGCTCACTCAGAATACCTGTCTTCTCACACCAGAAACTCTGTTTTTTCTAATGTGCCCTACATTTGTTTTATAAAAGTCTGAGGGTGTCATTGCCACCTCTCATGTCTTGACTTTAAAACAACAAACATAGAAAGACACTAAAGCTTTAGTTTTTATGAAGTTTTTGGAAAATATTGTTGTTGTTCAGTTGCTCAGTCATGTCCAACTCTTTGTGACCCCATGGACTGCAGCACACCAGGCTTTCCTGTCCTTCAACATCTTGGGGAGCCTGCTCAAATTCTTGTCCACTGAGTCGGTGATGCCATTCAACCTTGGCCTTGTCATCCCCTTCTCCTCCTGCCTTCAATCTTTCCCAGCATCAGGGTCTTTTCTAATGACCCTTTTCTATTTTTGGAAAATATAGAAAATTATAAAGAAGGAAATGAATGAGTAACACCATCCAGGAATAAAGCCATGAACATTTTTATATAATTATCTGCAGTTTTTCCACTGAGTATCTATGACTACACATTCACTTTGAACATAATTCAGATCACATTATGTATATAATAATTTTAAAAAATTGGTATTATCTCCTGAGTAATTCCCCTTGGCATTGTTCTTCAGAAACACAATTTAATAACTGCCTAATATTTACTCTGCATATGCCTCATGATTTATTTAATGCTTTCACTGTTGGACTTTCAAATTGATTCAGTGATTCAGGTTTTTCTTTACCCTAAAAAAGTGCTAGGTATATAGACCTTTGTCTGAATTTGACTATTTACTTAGAGCAAACCCACAGAATGTATAAACTTTAAAAAATTTCCATGTGTGTGGCTAAATTGTTACCTCATAAGGCCACATAATTTTTTTATATCAACAAAGCATTTATAGGGAAGCTGTAAAAGCTAGTGTTGAGGTATAAGACTCAGAAAATTTGGGTTCATAACTTAGCTCCACTGTATACTAAGTGTACCAGAAGGATTATATTTATGTGTGTGCATTTATATAAGAGAGTGAGCATGCATGTGTGAGAGGAAGCAAGCACAAAAGGGATTAATTTTAAGGAGTTGAGTCAAGTAGCAGTGGAGGGTTGGTAAAACCAAAATTTGATGGGGTGGGTTGGCAGGCTAGGACCCAGGGAAGAGTGGCAATTTGAATCCACAGGCATCTTTGTTCTGGTAAGACCTTCAGCTGATTAGATGATTCAGTTCAGTTCAGTAGCTCAGTCGTGTCTGACTCTTTGCGACCCCGTGAATCGCAGCACGCCGGGCCTCCCTGTCCATCACCAACTCCTGGAGTTCACTCAGACACCCATCCATTGAGTCTGTGATGCCATCCAGCCATCTCATCCTTGGTCGTCTCCTTCTCCTCCTGCCCCCAATCCCTCCCAGCATCAAAGTCTTTTCCAATGAGTCAACTCTTCACATGAGGTGGCCAAAGTACTGGAGTTTCAGCTTCAGCATCATTCCTTCCAAAGAAATCCCAGGGTTGATCTCCTTCAGAATGGACTGGTTAGATCTCCTTGCAGTCCAAGGGACTCTCAAGATTCTTCTCCAACACCACAGTTCAAACGCATCAATGCTTTGGTGCTCAGCCTTCTTCACAGTCCAACTCTCACATCCATACATGACCACTGGAAAAATCATGACCTTGACTAGACGGACCTCAGTCGGCAAAGTAATGTCTCTGCTTTTGAATATACTATCTAGGTTGGTCATAACTTTTCTTCCAAGGAGTAAGTGTCTTTTAATTTCATGCCTGCAGTCACCATCTGCAGTGATATTGGAGCCCCCAAAAATAAAGTCTGACACTGTTTCCACTGTTTCCCCATCTATTTCCCATGAAGTGATGGGACCGGATGCCATGATCTACGTTTTCTGAATGTTGAGCTTTAAGCCAACTTTTTGGCTCTCCTCTTTCACTTTCATCAAGAGGCTTTTTAGTTCTTCTTCCCTTTCTGCCATAAGGGTGGTGTCATCTGCATATCTGAGGTTATTGATATTTCTCCAGGCAGTCTTGATTCCAGCTTGTGTTTCTTCCAGTCCAGCATTTCTCATGATGTACTCTGCATAGAAGTTAAATAAGCAGGGTGACAATATACAGCCTTGACGTACTCCTTTTCCTATTTGGAACCAGTCTGTTGTTCCATGTCCAGTTCTAACTGTTGCTTCCTGATCTGCATACAGATTTCTCAAGAGGCAGGTCAGGTGGTCTGGTATTCCCATCTCTTTCAGAATTTTCCACAGTTGCTTGTGATCCACACAGTCAAAGGCTTTGGCATAGTCAATAAAGCAGAAATAGATGTTTTTCTGGAACTCTCTTGGTTTTTCCATGATCCAGCGGATGTTGGCAATTTGATCTCTGGTTCCTCCACCTTTTCTAAAACCAGCTTGAACATCAGGAAGTTCACAGTTCACGTATTGCTGAAGCCTGGCTTGGAGAATTTTGAGCATGACTTTACTAGCATGTGAGATGAGTGCAATTGTGTGGTAGTTTGAGCATTCTTTGGCATTGCCTTTCTTTGGGATTGGAATGAAAACTGACCTTTTCCAGTCCTGTGGCCACTGCTGAGTTTTCCAAACTTGCTGGCATATTGAGTGCAGCACTTTCACAGCATCATCTTTCAGGATTTGAAATAGCTCAACTGGAATTCCATCACCTCCACTAGCTTTGTTCATAGTGATGCTTTCTAAAGCCCACTTGACTTCACATTCCAGGATGTCTGGCTCTAGATGAGTGATCACACCATCGTGATTATCTGTGTCATGATCTTTTTTGCACAGTTCTTCTGTGTATCCTTGCCACCTCTTCTTAATATCTTCTGCTTCTGTTAGGTCCATACCATTTCTGTCCTTTATCAAGCCCATCTTTGCATGAAATGTTCCCTTGGTATCTTTAATTTTCTAGAAGACTAGAAGAGATCTCTAGTCTTTCCCATTCTGTTCTTTTCCTCTATTTCTTTGCATTGATCGCTGAAGAAGGCTTTCTTATCTCTTCTTGCTATTCTTTGGAACTCTGCATTCAGATGCTTATATCTTTCCTTTTCTCCTTGGCTTTTCACTTCTCTTCTTTTCACAGCTATTTGTAAGGCCTCCCCAGACAGCCATTTTGCTTTTTTGCATTTCTTTTCCATGGGGTTGGTCTTGATCCCTGTCTCCTGTACAATGTCACGAACCTCAATCCATAGTTCATCAGGCACTCTATCTATCAGATCTAGGCCCTTAAATCTATTTCTCACTTCCACTGTATAATCATAAGGGATTTGATTTAGGTCATACCTGAATGGTCTAGCAGTTTTCCCTACTTTCTTCAATTTCAGTCTGAATTTGGTAATAAGGAGTTCATGATCTGAGCCACAGTCAGCTCCTGGTCTTGTTTTTGTTGACTGTATAGAGCTTCTCCATTTTTGGCTGCAGAGAATATAATCAATCTGATTTCGGTGTTGACCATCTGGTGATGTCCATGTGTAGAGTCTTCTCTTGTGTTGTTGGAAGAGGGTGTTTGCTATGACCAGTGCATTTTCTTGGCAAAACTCTATTAGTCTTTGCCCTGCTTCATTCTGCATTCCAAGGCCAAATTTGCTTGTTACTCCAGGTGTTTCTTGACTTCCTACTTTTGCATTCCAGTCCCCTATAATGAAAAGGACATCTTTTTGGGGTGTTAGTTCTAAAAGGTCTTGTAGGTCTTCATAGAACTGTTCAACTTCAGCTTCTTCAGCATTACTGGTTGGGGCTTAGGCTTGGATTACTGTGATATTGAATGGTTTGCCTTGGAGACAAACAGATCATTCTGCCATTTTTGAGATTGCATCCAAGTACTGCATTTCGGACTCTTTCAGACCATGATGGCTCCATTTCTTCTGAGGGATTCCTGCCTGCAGTAGTAGATATAATGGTCATCTGAGTTAAATTCACCCATTCCAGTCCATTTTAGTTCGCTGATTACTAAAATGTCGATGTTCACTCTTGCCATCTCCTGTTTGACCACTTCCAATTTGCCTTGATTCATGGACCTGACATTTCAGGTTCCTATGCAATATTGCTCTTCACAGCATCAGACCTTGCTTCTATCACCAGTCACATCCACAGCTGGGTATTGTTTTTGCTTAGGCTCCATCCCTTCATTCTTTCTGGAGTTATTTCTCCACTGACCTCCGGTAGCATATTGGGCACCTACTGACCTGGGGAGTTCCTCTTTCAGTATCCTACCATTTTGCCTTATTATACTGTTCATGGGGTTCTCAAGGCAAGAATACTGAAGTGGTTTGCCATTCCCTTCTCCAGTGGACCACATTCTGTCAGACCTCTCCACCATGACCCACCCATCTTGGGTTGCCCTGCGGGCATGGCTTAGTTTCATTGAGTTAGACAAGGCTGTGGTCTTAGTGTGATTAGAATGACTAGTTTTCTGTGAGTATGGTTTCAGTGTGTCTGCCCTCTGATGCCCTCTTGCAACACCTACCATCTTACTTGGGTTTCTCTTACCTATATCCACCCATATTAAGGAGAGTAATCTGTGTTACTCAAAGCCCACTTATTTAAATGTTAATCTCATCCCAAACACCCTTCCCAGAAACACATAGCGTTCAAAACATATAGTTCAGAAAAACATAGTTCAAATTTCAGACTTGCTGATTGTTTAATATTCTTCCACACTAGATGGTCATTATACAGTCTCCTAAGCAGCCCTGGGTAAACCCTGCGAATCTGCCCACTGCAGCTTCTCCCTCCCGGACCGCTCCAAGGTCAAAACAGGAGCAGCCTCAAAGTTAATTAGGGAACTTGATCCCTGCTACAGATGGTTTTGGTCTGAATCCTTTGTGAGTCATAAGATTCTTTTCTACACCAGTGGTACAGTATGTTCAATTTATATTCTGTTTAAAGATCACTTCAAAGCACTGAATTGCAAGCTTTAGAAATTTGTATGATTTTAAAAAAACAAACTAAATCAATCCAAACAATACTAGAGTAAACCCCTTCGGTTTTACACCTTTGTGGTCAAGTTTGGGACCTCACCTTTAATTTCCACATTCTTAGGAAAAGAGTTGAGTACTGTTGCTTGCCTTGGCAGCATATATGAGCTTCCCTGGTGAGTTAGATGGTAAGGAATCTATCTGCAGTGCAGGGGCTGCTGCTACTGCTGCTAAGTTGCTTCAGTTGTGTCCGACTCTGTGCGATCCCATAGATGGCAGCCCACCAGGCTCCTCCGTCCATGGGATTTTCCAGGCAAGAGTACTGGAGTGGGTTGCCATTGCCTTCTCCGGCAATGCAGGAGACCTGGGTTCAATCCCTGGATCAGAAAGATCCCCTGGGGAAGGTAATGGCTAACCACTCCAGTATTCTTGCCCGGAGAATTCCATGGACAGAGGAGTTTGGCAGGCTGCAGTCCGTGGATCACAAAGAGTTGGACACAACTGAGTGACTAACACTTCCACTTTTGGCAGCATGTATACTAAGAGATGAATGTTTATAGTTCCAAGGAGTGGGACTGCAACACGAGAACAATGGTTCTTACCTCTGCAGTGTTTATAAACATCACCTGCAAAGGGCAGAGGTTCGTTAAAGGCATGGATTCTGGACTCAGCCATTGGAAATCTGAATCTGTTAGTCTCCAATGATGTCTAACAAGGTGGTGTCACTATTATTCTTATTATTTTAATTAATGTAATCTCCAAATGATGCTATGGCAGGTATTCTGTGAGTCACATTTCAAGACATGTTCTTAACTCTGGAGTGTGCAGAACCAAACTCACAGTGGTGAGCATTCCACAAACATGGAAAACATATAAATGTTTTCTTCTGGGAGAACAAGGCTAGGATTAGGTTTGTTAGGAAAAGTGGCTTTTGATTTTACATAGGTGTTATTTACTTCATCAAGGATTTGCTTCCGTATTTCTGTTTAGCTTTAAAATGATCATTATGATTAAAAAATCAAATAGTACTGAGTTTTAATGGAATGGAAGAGTTTTCCACGTCTCCATCCTTACTTCCTTCCAATTCTCTTCCCCACCTCCCACCTCCCAGTATCTGTCAGCTACACTAGTCATTGTAATGTTGTTGAGGCTGATAACATTTACATTCTGCAGTGCAACCTTAATTATGTCTTTAATTTCTAATTTGGGGGCAGACTTTTTGTCAGAGCTAAGTGTGGTTTTTTTTTTGCTTTTACCCTATAAAGTGGCTGACTGAGACAAAATGTGCATTTCTGAGCAAGAAGGGAGCCAGAGAGTTCTTGGGCACAGAAAGCATGAAGGTCCTTGCCACTTGGGGTACATCCTGTAGGGGTGAGGTGGTCGTTTCAAGGAGGGGCACTAAAGGGAACTGCTTGCTGCCACTGCTCAGCAGAAGTGCAGGGACAGGTCTGCATACACACAGTCAGACAGCAGGTTTGCAGGTTCACCGTCTGCCATCATCTGACTGAAATGGCTTTTGATGCTTTTCTGCCCTTGATCATGAAACAGCATCAATGCCAGCAGTGTGGCTGGAATCTGATGAACACCTCCCACGGCTCTGTTCCCTAAATTACACCACACAAAAGATGGCACTCAGAGGACGGCTGGGAGGTGAGGATCAAATATGGAAAAACACTCTAGTTCATCGTGTAGCTAAAATTTCTCCTAAATGTTAATGCTCTCCAGTCACCCCTAGGCCTTCCATTTATGGGCAAAAGTCCTTGCTCTCTTGAGGATCATCAGGATTCAGTGATACCTGTTCAGCTATTTATAATTCACTTTCAACTTTACATCTGAAAACCTTACCTCCTGTTCCTGATTTTGTCAGGAGTATAGTGATCATTCTTTTTCTGGTGGCTAACCTGTCCCCTCTGTGGCTCTTTCTGGCTCATTTGTAGACTATGTTTTCTCTCTTGTGACCTCCTTCTGTGTTTCTTTCCCCCATTTTTCTCTTCCTCTTCTTCCTGTAATTCTGAGCACTTGGTATGTACAATGTGTCTGGCAGAGAGATTGGACTTTATGTGCAGGAAGTCAACATAAATTGGAAATACTGATAAATTAAGAAAAATAATGGGTATTTAAAAGAATAAATTCTTTCTGTATTAATAAAACATTTGCAACCTTGCTTGTGTCAAAAGTTAGTTTTACATATTCCTAATTATTTCAAAAATAACTGTGCCAGTTAATTGTGTAAGTGTTTGTATTTTCCTAGCTCTCTCCAGCTCTCAAAGTTGACTTTTCTTGACCTTCTACTAGAGGTGATGTGTTGAAAACAGATTAATATACTGGTTAATATCACCTGTCCCTAACAAGATATTACACTGGTTTATTTTTTAAAATTCATATGTGATGTTATTATTTTTATTTATTTTTCTCTTTTAATTGAAATATAGTTGATATATAATGTTATTTTAGTTTCAGGTATGCAATACCATAATTTGTATACCTTGGGAAATGAACTCCAATAAATCTAGTTAATATCCATCATCACACATAGTTTCAAACAATTTTTTCTTGTGGTGAGAACTTTTGAGATCTATTGTTTTAGCACATTTCAAATATACACTGCAGCGTTATTAATCATAGTTACCATGCTGTACATGACATCTCTAGGAGTTATTTATTACTGAAGGTCTGTGCATTTTAACCCCCCTCCTCCATTTCACCCACCTCCTATTCTCTGTCTCTGATAACCAACAGTCTGTTCTGTTTCTGGGGCTTCCCATGTGGTGAAGTAGGAGATACAGAAGACTCTGGTTCAGCCCTTGGGTTGGGAAGACCCCTGGAGGAAGAAATGGCAGCCCACTCCAGTATTCTTGTCTGGAAAATCCATGGACGGAGGAGCCTGGTATAGTCCATGAGGTCACAAAGAGTTGACACTACTGAGTACACGAACACACACATTCTGTTTATATGAGTTTGTTTTTGTTTTTTGGGGGTGAGCTGATTGTTGTTTTTAGATTCCATATATAAATGAAGTCATAATAGTATTTGCCTTTGTTTGTGTGACTTGTTTCACTTTTTATAGTGCCATCAATTTCTATCCATGATTTTGTAAATGACAATATTTCCTTTTTTATGGCTGAATAATATTGTGTGTATTAGAGTGTGTGCATGTATCAGTAGAGTTCACATTTTCATGATCCATCCATACATCAGTGGTTATGTCTTGGCTCTTGTAAGTAAAGCTGAAGTGTGCATGGATATGATATACCTTTTTGATTAGTAATTTCATTTGCTGTGGATAAGGTTTAAACTTCTCTGGATACATACCCGGAAGTATAATTGCTGGATCATATGGTAATTCTATTTTTAACTTTTTGAGGAACCTCTGTACTCCATAGTGGCTGCTCAAATTTACACTCCACCAGCAGTTGGCAAGGGTTTCCTTTTCTCCACATCTTCACCAACACTTGTTACTTCCTGTCTTTTTGATAATAGCCACGAAAAGAGGTGTGATGTGATACCTAATTCTGGTTTGATTTGGCATTTCTTGATCATTGGTGACATCGAGCATCGTTTCATGTGCCTTTTAGCCATCTATGTCTTCTTTGGAAAAAAGTATATTTAGATCCTCTGCCCATTTTTTAAGTTTTTTTTTTTTTGCTGTTGAATTGTATAAATACTTTATGTTTTTTGGATATTAATCCTTTACCTGGTATAATATTTGCAAATATTTTCTCCCATTTCATGGGAGAAATTCCTTTTCACCTTGTTGATCATTGTCTTGCTGTGCAGAAGGTTTTTAGCTTGATGTAGTTCCATTTATTTATTTTTAATTTTGTTGCCTTTGTTTTTGACATCAAATCCAAGAAATCATTGCCGAGTGTAATATCATGGAGCTTAACACCTATAAGTTTCTTCCAGGACTTTAATAGCTTCAGGACTTTGTCTTAAATCTTTAATCCATTTTGAGCTATTTTTTTGTATGCTATGAGATAGTACAGTTTTATTCTTTTGCATGAAGGTATCTAGTTTTCTCAACATCATTTACTGAAGAGACTGTCTTTTCCCCATTGTATATTCTTAGTTCCTTTGCCATAAATTGACTTGTATGCTGTGGACTTATTTCTGGGTTTTCTATTCTGTTTCAATGACATATGTGTCTGTTTTTATGCCAGTACCAAACTGTTTAGGTTTGTTCTGATTTTTAAAAGTAAAATTGGCCTTAGGGAAAAAAAAAAAAACAACTTCTCCTTTTATTCCATTAACTGATATTAACCTTTGTCATTTGGAGGGCTTGGTTATCAGAACAAGGAAGTATGACCACATTGCTTTGGTTTTTCTTTATCGTACTCTGCATCTTGGCATCATTTTTATGGTCCATTCTCTGGTACGGTAGGCAGTAAACTAGAGCAGTGACTTTATACCAGAACACCGTGGTTCTTCCTAAGGAATTCCAAGTCCTCCTCTTCTCCTTTAGCTCCATTTCTTACAGATGCATGTTATAGAAGTCCAGCTTCAAGAGTGGGCTTTCTCAGATGTGTCCTTGCCATTATAGGCATGTTTTGCTCATATTTGTTAGCTGGAACAGAATGCTGAGGCTAGAGTGCTTATGTAACATCATAATTGGGTTATTATAATAGTGTGTAGGTGAGAGGTGGGAAGAATAAGAAGAACCACTCATTAGTGGCATCCTTTTAAAAGTTCTATCTATGTCAGCCATCTTTAGCTTAATTAGAGTGACAGCAAACTTAGGACAAAGTGTAGTGATAGTTTGTTTGAAATCTAACTTACTTGATGACACAAAGTAGGGATAATAGAGGAGATAAGAAAGACCAGTATAGTTCACACAGAACATTCCTTTCTTTATCAAGGCACTTTCTGAGCTTTTTGTTCTAAATGAGTTTTCAAAAATGATGACTTTTTTTTCTCTTAGAGAGGTATGTGTTTCTTCTTTTAATGGGGTCTTGTTCCCATAAAAAACCTACGAGCTTAAGGAGACATAAAGGACATATGTGGTTTGAAGGGTGGGAAAGTTAGGGTTTTTAATCCCTTGTCCCATTGTCTGCCCGTCCACAGTGGGTCTGAGCCTAACCCTAATATATAAGCATAGTCCTTATGGTCTAGTCTCTGTGTGGTGCTATTTTTGAAGACTGATACTCCACTAAGAGCGGTGAAGAACACTTTCAGTCTTACTTCTGTTACACAACCTATCAATGGGAGGAAGGTGCATCCATCCAAGCATCTTAAAAATCTTCTTTCCCTATTGCTGCCACATTCAATGACATTCACTTGGAAACAGCTGCCCCACCCAAATCTCTATCTCACCAACTCAAAAGTGCAAAAGAAACAGTTTTAAAACCAAGTCCTTACCGCCGTTTTTCTTCCTACTCCCATTCCCTTTTAACTCCGTCTTTTATTTTTCCTCTTCTCTTCCAAGGAAACTGCATTGGTTTCTGATCTGATTCATACCCTCATCCCTACCTTTCCAAGATCTGTCTCCTCTCTCACATCTTTTCAACTCCACATTGTCAAAGCCATAAAACTGCAATGGAAAATTCACGATTCTTGTCTGAGAGTACTGAGGGGTTGTCCCATACTATATTTGGAGCATATATACATTAACAAATTAGTTGTTTATCTAAAATTCAAATTTTACTGAATATCTACTATTTTACCTTACTAGTCCATCTAGTTAAGGCTATGGTTTTTCCAGTGGTCATGTTTGGATGTTAGAGTTGGACTATAAAGAGAGCTGACCACTGAAAATTTGATGATTTTGAACTGTGGTGTTGGAGAAGACTCTTCGACTGCAAGGAGATCCAAGTCCTGGGTGTTCATTGAAAGGACTGATGTTGAAGCTGAAATTCCAATACTTTGGTCACCTGATGCGAAGAGCTGACTCATTGGAAAAGACCCTGATGCTGGGAAAGATTGAGAGCAGGAGGAGAAGGGGACAACAGAAGATGAGATGATTGGATGGCATCACTGACTCAATGGACATGGGTTTGGATGGACTCCGGGAGTTGGTGATGGACAGGGAGGCCTGGCGTGCTGCAGTTCATGGGGTTGCAAAGAGTTGGACACAACTGAGCAGCAGAACTGAACTGAACTGAGGTTATTTCTAAAGAGATGATAATGTTGAAGGACTGGTTTTCAAAACTTTATTGAGGAATAACTGAGACAATAATTGTGTATATTTAAGTATACGTTTTGATGATTTCATATACATAGACATTGTGGAAAGGTTACCAAGATTAAGATAATTTGTACATTCATCCTGTCACATGGTTGATTTTTTGTGTGAAAGTGTGTGGTGAAAGCTGAAGATCTACTTTCAGCAAATTTTAAGTATCAATACCATGTATTAACTATAGTAACAATGATGTACATTGCCCATTCAGAACTTATTCTTCTAATAACTGTAGCTTTGTACTCTTTGACCTGTATCACCCCCAATTTTCCCTTCCCCCAGCTCCTGACATCCACCTTTTTATTCTCTAATTCTATAAAATCAGATTTGTTTTATTCTTAGATTCCACATATTAGTGACACCATACAGTACTATGCTGCATTTTTCTTTCCATTTCTGGCTTATTTCACTTAGCATAATACCCTCCAGATTTATACATATTATCACAAATGTCAAGATTTCTTTCTTTTTTATGGTAGAGTAATATTCCAGTCACACACACACACACACACACACACACACACACACACACACACAATTATTTTCTTTATTTGATTACTCATTGAAGGGCATGTAGGTCACTTCCAGATCTTGGCTACTGTGAGAAGTGCTGCAATGAACATGGAATTGCAAATGACTCCTTGGGATACTGGTTTCATTTCCTTTGGATATGTGTCCAGGAATGGGATTACTGGATTGTAGGGGTTTACAGGTTGTATTTAATTAAAAAATTAGAAGCAGCATTTAAAGATATTTTTGCATTAGTACCTAATATGTTCTGAACCAGGAGGAAGCCCAGAAACTGGATATATACACAGCCTTCAGGATGCTGAGACACTAGCAACAGGGGTTGTTGAGGCCAAATAGTAAATGGGCTTCCCTGTGATACATTCAGATTGGACTCCAGTTATTGTGATTCTTTTTTCCATGCTGGAGGGTAATATAAATATTTTAAAATAAAAACTAAAGCAGACTACCACAACATTGGAAAGCAACTATACTTCAGTAAGCATTAGTAAATAATAGAATGAAATAATGTGGACTAAAAATTTTAAAAAAGAAGTAGAAATATACAGAATAGAGAAAATGAAATTTGGAACACAAAAATATGTAGGAAGAGAAGAAACAGTTGCTTATGGAGATAGTCTCATTTTTAATGCTTTCTGCTTGCCACCTGTCATCACCTCTTGTTCTTTTTCTCTACTTCTAGGAATCCTTTTACTTTTCTTTCTGTAACTCATCCTTATTTCAAAAATTTCATACTTATTTTCATAGGAATGCATGGCAAAGTATCTTCAAGTCTACCTAAACATCATCAACATCTTTTAAGTAATATGTGTCCATGTGTGTGTTACAGTGTCTCTTTCACTTGCATTTTTGGGGCATAAGCATGGCTGTCTTAGATATTAGACAGGAAACAGACTAAGAGCAGAGACCAAGTCTTTCATAACTGTGGCAGGAAGATTTTAAGATAGATTTTCGGGTCCACTTGTGGCAACTGTGAGTTCAGTCTGTCCTTAATTGCCATGATTAGTTCAATACATGACCACTCACACTTCCCTGAAATAGAACTGTCAACAGGGAGATTGGTCGTGGATCCCTTGGGGGAACACTGCTCACTGCTGTTTGGTTAACCTGCTTTTCCTTTCCATGGTTCCCAGAACTTGGAAGACACTATGTAAGTCCAAAAAGTAATAGGAATCCTCTAGGTTCAACATGATATTTGCTCAGAGATTAATACCTGCTCCTTGTCTCTTTGGGGAAATCAGAGAGATCCTCTCTCCTGTGATTTGAGATAGACAAAAGTTCTCTTGAGAAACCTGTGCATCAAAAGTGAATGGTAAAGTTTTTTTTTTTTTAACTGTGAGAATAACCCCATGAGAAGAAACTATTACGACTCATTTGGCAGATGAAATCCATGCTCTGCCCAAATCCACACAGCTCCCTCTAGTCTCCACATGGACCATCCCTAAGGCTCTTTCACTCCAATAACCAGACTGCTCTGCCATAGACCTGCCCCCAGGAAGCTAGAGACTGCTTGAGACTGTCTCCTGATCACAGCTCTGAACCAATGATTGAGAGATGCAGGAGGAGAGATGCTGCTGCTCCCTTAAAAAAAAAAAATTATTTGTTTGGCTACTCTGAGTCTTAGTTGTGCCCCTCGGGTTCTTTGATCTTCCCTGTGGCATGCAGGCTCTTTAGTGATGGCATGTGGGGTGTAGTTCCCCACCCGGGGATCCATCCCAGGCCCCCTGCGTTGGGAGCGTTGGGAGCGAGGAGTCCTAGCCACTGGCCCATCAGAGAAGTCCCACTCTAGCTCTCTTGATTCTGACTCAGATGACATTGAGGATAGGACCTGCAGTGTTCTCAGAGCTCCCCTGTGTGACAGATCCAAGGTTCCCCTCTCTGGGATTCAGCTTGATGTCACAGATCCCTTTCTCATCCCTGCCCCGCCTTCCCCACTTCCCTACTACTTTTCCTAAGAACATTTCCTAGTAAATCCACATTTTCACATAGACAATCATTTCAGAGCTTACTTCCAAGGAGCTCTAGTTAATCCCAGTTTTATGGTTAGGGAAACTGAAGCCCAGAGAGGTTAGGTAATTTGCCACAGGTCACTCAGAGGTAACTGACTGACCTGTGATTCTGACTCTCATCAGTTGGGCTTCATTTTAACCTTGAAGGATAGGAGGAGAGGATTTGGAAGCAGATGGGGCACTAGAGGGAGACTTCTTTTAAGACAGATAGTGTGAGGATGGGGGTTTTTTAGGAGTGCTATGGGTAGAGTTAGATGAATTGATAAAGTTTGTCTAGAAGTGAGTTGAAAGCTATCATTAAAAAATAGGAGAACTTGAGACTGAAACAGTGGTTGCCAGGGGCTAGAGGAATGGGGAAGTAGAGTTATTGTTCCTGGGGCATAAAGTTTCAGTTAAGCAAGATGAAGAATTTCCAAAGATCTGCTATAAAACTTTGTACCTATAGTTAATATTGAGACTCACAGTATTGTGGTCAAGGGCACAGGCTTCAGTGTTAGACCTGGGGTAAGTTCTGTCCCAGCCACTTTCTAGTTGTATTCAAATCACGACATCTGAGTTTATGATTTTTAACCTGGGAAAAAGAGTTAATAATTTACACCTTGCAGGGTTGCATGAGGTAGAGTTGTCCCTGGGTACCCACAGGAATAGGTTCCAGGACCTCTGCGAATACCAGCATCCACGGATGCTGACGTCCCTTACATAACACTGCATGGAGCCGTTGGCATCCTTGGGCTCTGTGTCTGCAGATGTGAAGGGTCGGTTATACCTCACTTAAGCCTGCTCCGTAGGGACCATGTGCGCCCACGTGCACGCATCTGTGCTCACTTGCTGAGTCACGTCCCTCTCGTTGCAACCTCAGGGACTGTAGCCCGCCAGGCTCCTCTCTCCACGGAACTTTCCAGCCAAGAATACTGGAATGGGTTGTCATTTCCTCCTTCCTCTCCTGGCCGAGGGATCAAACCTGTGTCTCCTATGTCTCCTGCATTGACAGGCAGATTCTTTACCACTGTGCCACCTGGGAAATTTACATAGTGAGCATAATAATACATAAATATATAAGAGCCATTATAAGTCCCAAGTCTTTCCAGAAGGTAGTTTGCTTATTTTAGGAACCAAAAGGTAGGAAGAAGTGGAAAAATCTGACACGAGGCTGGGAACTGAACAGGTTGGTTATAACAGAGTCACTTCTTCCTAACACTGTGATTCCAAACTTTTAGCTCCATTTGTCTTACAATAGTATTTCTAAGCAAGCCCTCCATAAGTGAGTTTTGGAAACAGTTCAGTTCAGTCGCTCAGTCGTGTCTGACTCTTTGCGACCCCATGAATCGCAGCACGCCAGGCCTCCCTGTCCATCACCAACTCCTGGAGTTCACTCAGACTCACGTCCATCAAGTCTGTGATGCCATCCAGCCATCTCATCCTCTGTCGTCCCCTTCTCCTCCTGCCCTCAATCCCTCCCAGCATCAGAGTCTTTTCCAATGAGTCAACTCTTTGCATGAGGTGGCTGGAGTTTCAGCTTTAGCATCATTCCTTCCAAAAAAATCCCAGGGCTGATCTCCTTCAGAATGGATTGGTTCGATCTCCTTGCAGTCCAAGGGACTCTCAAGATTAGCCAAATGTAAATTGAAATGGAAACCCACTCCAGTATTCTTGCCTGGCAAATCCCATGGACAGAGGAGCCTGGTGGGTACAGCTCATGAGGTCGCAAAGAGTCAGACATGACTGAGCACACACACACACACAAATTGAACAAAGCCTGCTCACATTTTAGAAAGTCAAGATCCTCAGTTGTAGATCAAGCCAAGTAACTACCCAGCTTTCACCTTTATTAAGCGTAAAAGAAAAATACTGTGACAAAACGGATGATGAGAAGTATATGAGAATTTTCTCAGATCAGTTCTGTATCTGAAGCAACCTGAAGTTGAATTGTATTCTTACCAGACTTCCTGATGCGATGGGAGAGTATGTTTACAAAGCTGTGTGTACAGTGCCTGCTAGAATACTGCTCAGTGGGTGTTAATTGGCTTCCTTTACTATTGTTATAAACACCTGGGATTCCTGGAGTGGGTATTTCAATGGATTTCAGGGTCCCTAGTGGTTGTGGTATTGACATGTATTGTAAGATGTCTTGGGTGGATTCTGTAGTGACTTCAAAGGGTGTCTTATACTAACTAGATCTACCTTAAAAGTCTTGTCCAAAAATGCTTTTGTGAAATAAAGACAGAATGGTAATGCTTTTGAAATGTCAAGAAAAGTATTTGAAAATAGGATAGGTCATCTCTGTGTCAATCTAAAACCTCTCAAAGCAGCTAACACCATCCTACAGTAATCAGAAAGAGACCATGAGGTTGCTGTTTCTCTGGCTAAGCAGAATTATGTGCGTTGACTATTCCCCTCTACTTCTTAAAACTCTTCAAAAGAATAAAGTCTTATGGAAATGATGCATAATTAAAATGACCTCTCAGTTTCATTAGTTATACATAGAATGGAATTTCCATAGAATAGTAAATCAGAAGATATAGACTGATAATTTTTCTTTTGTAAACTCAGAGTTTGACTTAACAGAGTTGATAGTAATTCCCTTCATTTCTTTGTGCTTCTATATATTTAGCAAGGGAAGATATGTGGCAATGAACATTCCATATTTTATTTAAAGTAATGGAGAAAATTTCGTGTTTTTTCAGAAAACAGCACATACGTTGTTTTACTTGACAGGCAAAGAAAAACCAGCCATAGAGATGGTTATATTTTTCATGTAAGCACCATTTCATTATTTGCCACTTTCCAGTTTCTTTTATTAACACATTTTTTGGAGAATTTTCTGAAAAAGAATGCAACTGGTTGAAAATTTATCTCAGATGAGGTAGAAGTGTAACCAGAAGGAGATGACAATTTAACAAGGGCAACTGTTAATTAAATAAGGTCTGTACCTAGGATTCAGCAAGCCACAGCCTTCCAGGCCAATCAGGCCCTTTTTCAGAAAGTGTTATGGGAACAGAGCCACATCCATTTGTTTACATGCTATGTGTGGCTGCTTTCATGATACAATAGCAGAGTTGAATAGCTGGAAGAGACTGTGTAGCCTAGAAGCCTAAAATGTTCATCTTATCTTTTGAAGCAAAAGTCTGCTGGTCCCTGGCCTTGCCATAGATCTGAGAAAGGCCTTTGTTGATGGTCTGTAAAGAATCCTTAGATGGTTTAACGTGGAAAGATGGTGTACGTCAGTCTCCAGGTTCAAGTTGGTGCTGTTACTGATGAAAGGAATGGAGCAAGGGGGAGAAGGGGTGCTTAATCCGAGTGTTTGTGCTCTTACGAACTTGTAGCTAGTCTAAAGAGATGGTAGACAAGATATCAGTTATATATGGAATCTAAAATATGGCAGAGATGAACCTATCTTCAAGACAGAGACAAACTCACAAACATAGAGATAAGACTTGTGGTGGCCAAGGGGAAGGGAAAAATAGGGATGGAGTGGAAGTTTGGGGTTGGTAGAAGCAAGCTGTTACATTTAGAATGGGTATACAACTAGGTCCCATTGTATAGCACAGGGAACTAGATCCAAACTGGAATAAACCATAATGGAGAAGAATATTTAAAAAGAATGTATATATGTGAATAACTGAGCCACTTTGCTGTAGAGCAGAGATATGCATAACATTGTAAATCAACTATACTTCAATACAAAATATTCTATAACCCCCACCCCCACGCCCGCCATACAGACACAAAATAAAGAGATGGTAGAATTACAGATGTTCTATGCAGTGCTCTCATTGGTATAAGAGCTTCTTAGGATGCCCAATGGACATTCTTTTAGGGGTTCATGGGGCCCTTTGGAGGTCTGGTTGCTCTGGGGGTCAATATTTAAAAACCACATTGCAACCTCCTTCCCTGTACAGCACTTGTAAGGCCCTAGATGAAGTGTCCCCCTGGGCTTGGCAGGACTGGCCACTGATAGGAAAGAGCACCAGATTCAGAGAGTCTTGGGACGTCTGTTTTCACTTAGTCCAGTGTTTCTACATTGGCCAAAAAAAAAAAATTGTGTTCCATGAGTTGAAACAAATTGTTCTACCATTGCGGTTGAGGGCGGTGAGTAGGAAGAGCGTGAGACAAATTCAGAGAGTAGCACTGATATATACACACTACTGTGTGTAAAGTAGCTAGTGGAAAGCTGCTGTATGACACAGGGAGCTCAGCCCAGTGCTCTGTGATGACCTAGAGTGGTGGGATGGGGGAGGGGAGGAGGAAGTCTGGGGGGAGGGGATATATGCATACATATGACTGATTCATGCTGTTGTACAGCAGAGATTGTAAAGCAGTTATACTCCAATTAAATAAAGTGAATAATGAACAATTTTAATTTAATAGGAAAAATTAATAGATACAATGAATCACTTTTAAGTTTTTCTCTTGGAATACTCAGAACATTTTGGTGCCTGCTACCTGTGCCTGGTGTCCATGGTTGTTAAGTCAGCAACTGTTTTTTAGAGGGTCTACTGCGAGTATGTACCAGGTACTATGTTAGAGGTCTAGAATACAGTGCTGAAGAAGCAAAGCATAGTCTCTGTTCTCATGTAAACTTGTCTAGTGTGGGAACCATTACACAAGTTATTAGTATCTTTGGAGTAAGGTTCAGTTCAGTCGCTGAGTCGTGTCTGACTCTTTGCGAGCCCATGGACTACAGCACACTAGGCTTCCCTGTCCATCACCAACTCCCAGAGCTTGCTCAAACTCATGTTCATTGAGTCGATGATGCCATACAACCATCTTATTCTCTGTCATCTCCTTCTCCTCCTGTGACTTCAATCTTTCCCAGCATCAGGGTCTTTTCCAATGAGTCAGTTCTTCGCATCAGGTGGTCAAAGTATTGGAGCTTCAGCATCAGTCCTTCTGATGAATATTCAGTACTGATTTCTTTTAGGATTGACTGGTTTGATCGCTTTGCTGTCTAAGGGACTCTCAAGAGTCTTCTCCAACACCACAGTTCAAAAGCATCAATTCTTCGGTGCTCAACTTTCTTTATGGTCCAACTCTCACATCCATACATGACTACTGGAAAAACCATCAGTTCAGTTCATTCACTCAGTCGTGTCCACTCTTTGTGACCCCATGGACTGCAGCATGCCAGGCTGCCCTGTCCATAGCTTTGACGAGACAGACCTTTGTCGGCAAAGTAATGTCTCTGCTTTTAATAGGTTGTCTCGGTTGGTCATAGCTTTTTTTCCAAGGAGCAAGCGTCTTTTAATTTAATGGCTGCCGTCACTATCTGCAGGTGATTTTGGAGCCCAAGAAAAAAAAGGCTATCACTGTTTCCATTGTTTCCCCATCTATTTGCCATGAGTGATGAGGCTAGATGCCGTGATCTTTGTTTTTCGAATGTTGAGTTTTAAGCCAGCTTTTTCACTCTCCTCTTTCACTTTCATCCAGAGGCTCTTTAATTCTTCTTCACTTTCTGCCATAAGGGTGATGTCATCTGCATATCTGAGGTTATTAATATTTGTCCCCGCAATCTTGATTCCAGCTTGTGCTTCATCCAGCCTGGCATTTTGCATGATGTACTCTGCATAGAAGTTAAATAAGCAGGGTGACAATATACAGCATTGATGTACTCCTTTCCCAATTTGGAACCAGTCTGTTGTTCCATGTCCAGTTCTAACAGTTGCTTCTTGACCTGTGTACAGATTTCCCAGGAGGCAGGTAAGGTGGTATAATCCCATCTCTTTCAGAATTTTCCAGTTTGTTGTGATCCACACAGTCAAAGGTTTTGGCGTAGTCAGTAAAGCAGAAATAGATGTTTTTCTGGAAATGTCTTGCTTTTTCCATGATGCAACAGATGTTGGCAATTTGATCTCTGGTTCCTCTGCCTTTTCTAAATCCAGCTTGAACATTTGGAAGTTCTTGGGTCATGTACTGTTGAAGCCTGACTGGTAGAATTTTGAACATTACTTTGATAGCATGTGAGATGAGTGCAATTGTGTGGTAGTTTGAGCATTCTTTGGCATTGCCTTTCTTAGGGACTGGAGTGAAAACTGACCTTTTCCAGTCCTGTGGCCACTGCTGAGTTTTCCAAATTTGCTGGCATGTGGGTCAGCAGTGGCCTGCTGCGGGGAATGGGGATCTGGCTGCAGCAGACCTGGGTCATGTGGCATGTGGCATGAGCCCTCTTGGAGGAGTGAGGTTGCCTAGGTTTAAATCCCCACACCTCCACTGACTGACTAGGTGACCTTCACCAAATTTCAAAACCTGATTATGCTTCTGCTTCCTTTTATGTGTAAACTGTGAAAAATAGCTTTAGGGTTGGTGTGAGACTAAAGGTACCAGACTCAAAGCATTTGGAATATTGTCAGCACATTGTAAAAAAATATATATATAGTATATATACACACACTAGTGCTTGTTATTTTGAGAAAATGTACAAATATAATACTTTCATGCTGGAGTAAATGCTGTAAAGGAAAAGAACAGATTTCCATGAGAAAGTAAAAGGAAACACCAACAGTAGGTTGTGTGGAATGAGTACTCTGAGAAGAGACTAAGATTTGAAAAAGGAGGAACAGGTGAAATCGTCAGGGGTTCTTTTGGCGGTTCAGAAGAGCTCCTTCCAGTCCTTTGTGTCTCAGCATAGAGGAGAATTCGGCGAGAGACAGAGTGGTCAATAAGAAGTGAGACTTATTAGAACAGGATGCTTGTGTCTACGGCTATACCACCCTGAACACACCAGATCTCATCTGATCTCAGAAGCTAAGCAGGGTCAGACCTGGTTAGTACTTGGATGGGAGAATAGGATGCTTGTGAGGCTTACAAGTGGGCAGGAGAGCACTGCATTGCCACGCTCCAAAAACTTACTGGGCCACAGTGTTATAATCAAAGGAAAAGTGGGGAGGAGAGAAAGACCACTCTCCTCCTCATTTTTGAGTAGACATCATGTTTCCATCATGAGCTCCTCCTCCACCTTGGGCAGATGAGTCTTCCTATCCCTACATGGTCAAGTTGGGACTATCATGGCACTATGGAAATATTATTTCAGCTCTCAGTGCAATGAGGGTATTTACTTTGAAATGCCACCTTTCCATAAATTATTATTCTTCATGTGTACAGAGAGCGTGTCCTAGGGTCACTAACTTGCTGAGCTCACTGGGCAGGATGTGAGTCTCACGTTACCATTGTTTTGTTGTTGGGGGGATGTCTCATGCTTCTGCTGCATGGTTTTGTTGCCAAGCAAGCCTGCTTGGTTTTCTGGTTAGGTAGATCTGTTTTCTTAAGTGATCATTAACTTACAGTGGTCTCCCATGCTTTTTTGTTATTTAGAATCCTCTAGTGGGATTAAGTATTTAATGCCCTCCTTTGCCCTAGTTTGTCCCTTTACTTTGTCCCTATCAGTGGTGGGATGGGGGTGGGGGAGAACATTCTCGCAAAGGGAACAGCATGCACAGCGTTCCCAAGGCAGAAGGTGAGCGCGCATGTTCCAGGGTCTGAAAGAAATCCATTGTGTCTACAACCTAGTGACGCCTTCTTGTGGCTTCCATTTGGGAATATGATTTCTACCCTTAGATTAAACGTAGAAAACAAGGGGATACACACAGAAGCTCATAGAAAAGTGTCAGGCAAATAATCATGACATCAATACCAGCCATGATCATTACTGTTGATATTATTTTTATTGTTGTGGAACAAGATTTCTAATTACTTCTTTTGTGCAATTTTGGTGATTAGTGTCATCATCTGGTTTTCTGAGGATGTAAATAACTGTGACTTGAGAAAAAATATTTTCCTTGTTTACAATAGTGATGTATAAATAGTAAGTGTTCTGGTGTGAACTGGTCTGATGATCCCAGTTCTTCTAGGAAACTTCTAAACTTCTCCAGGAAAGAATTCACACGTAAGAAAGACCTAGCAGTCTGTGTTCAATTTTACACCTTTCTTTGGCTGCTGAATAGATAGTCCAGGTTAATTATTTAAAATTTCTTGTAGCTCAGAATCATATCTTGTACTTTTGTATAACCATTGCCTGTCTAATTTCAAAGACACTTTATTTTCATTGATAGTTACTTTCTAGCTTTCTTTTATAACTGTGTTTTATCTTTGCTAAGTTGCATGTTTTTCCTACATTCACATTTGTGATACTGGGTTACATGTTATAATTGGTCTTATGCCACAGTCTAATTGGCCACATTTTTCCCTTGGTGTCATAACAGATAGTTATGATCAAGAGTAAGTTGAATCTGACAAAATCTGGTACACACCTTCATTAAATGAGCAGCAGGTCCCAAGATGCTCAAATATCAGGTCTCAAAGCAATGCTTTTTTTACTTCAGCAGTTTCCTTTCCTAGAGGTGTGAAAAGTCACATATCTTTCTAATTCAATAACAATTCAGTTTCCTCTAGAGAGAGATT
The DNA here is from genome assembly GCF_014754425.2 of Oryx dammah. Taxonomy (NCBI): domain Eukaryota; kingdom Metazoa; phylum Chordata; class Mammalia; order Artiodactyla; family Bovidae; genus Oryx; species Oryx dammah. The sequence continues at coordinate 39,611,718 of NW_024070193.1, forward strand.
CCTAACAGGGTCACTCATTCTGGTGGTCAGTTTGTGAGGTGCACACAGGTGTCTGGTCGAGGGGAAGCTTCTGTCTGGCCAGCCCTGCACAGTTGAACCTGCCCATGGAAAGGAGAGCATGTTTGAAATTTATCTGCTCAGAGTGGTTGCTGTTTATAATTTGTCCTCCTAGGGCAGTCACCTTGTTGTAATTCAAACAAGTAGGGCATAGTTTGTGCCAGCAAGAGGTCTGATCCTTGACACTGTAGGCTTAAACTGTTCGCTTCTCTTTTCTATCCAATCCTCCCTCTGTCTTCACTGTCTGTACGTTTTTGTCTTACTGTCATTCAGTGAGTCTAAGCTTAAAGGATTCTCAGTTTGATTTCTTCCTCTCTGTATGCTGTGTGCTGTCGCTTCAGTCATGCCTGACTCTTTGCAACCCCATAGCCTGTAGCCTGCCAGGCGCCTCTGTCCACGGGATCCTCCAGGCAAGAATACTGGAGTGAGTTGCCATGGCCGTCTTCAGGGGATCTCCCGACCCAGGGATCAAACCCCTGTCTCTATGACTTCTGCACTGGTAGATGGGTTCTTGACCACTAATGCCACCGGGAAGCCCCTACTCAATATGCAGATAAATACTGTCTCTGGAATACTTCATTTATTTACTTATTTTTTGCCTCTTGGAGTTGATTCCCCTTCTTTTGGTAGCTATTCTGATTTTTCTGTGGACATATCACTCCTGCTAATATGTTCATTCAGGGAGTGGGCAGGGGGCTCAGTGGGATGGGGGGCAGGAAGCATCTGGCCGAGGTGTAAGCCAGTCAGCACATTATACTCCCTTGACCCCAAGGGACCCTGACGCAAACTGGATTAATAAGATACAGTGGGATGTTTTTTTGGTAGGGGAATCCTGGTCAGGAGTTCCATGTTGTTTATGGACTTCGACAAAAGAAGGTATATGGACTGGAGCTGCTGTAGTGGCCTTGAGACCCCAGTGGGGAATCCTCCCCAAGAATGTCGCCAACAGCCTGGGCGGTTGAACTGGAAGGACAAGAGAAACTGTGGCCAGATTATGTCCTTTGGGAATTTGAAGACAGCTAGCTGTGTCTGAAGGCAAAAATATTCCTGAACTTTTTATTATGTGAACAGATAAATTTTACTTATACCCATTTGGGTAGGCTAGTTTGTAATTTGCAGTTGAAGAGTACTGGTATACCCTCTTGGCTAACCATGGATCTGAAACTATAATAGATCCATTTCCTTTATAGCTATAAATAGAATGACCTTGGTTGGTTCTGTCTCCATCTCTCTCTCATTTTGCGTCTCTCTTCTGTGTCTCTCTATTTCTTGCTCCATTTCTCTGTCTCTGGTTTTACTCTCTTCCTCTGGGAGATTTAACAAGCTCATGCTGCTTCTTTTTATTGTGACAAATTAGGAAAAAGGATATCATCTTTTAGCCCCAAAGAGAAAGTGGTTTCTGTGCTGACTTGAGAGATTTTGTTGTCACATTTGTTCTAGTTTTACTGACCATTCTTGTTCTCGTTTTTATATTAATAGATAGAAGGCTCTGGATCTGAGGAGGAAATGTTTTTGTTAGCTAGGTTTGTAAAATATGAATGAACTCAAGAGAGTAGAAGGATTAGTGATGAGTTGCTATTTCTTAACGGATATTCTTAGATTCGGAGAATGCTGTAATCTTTAGCTATCAAATGTCAATTATTATTGCTAAACAAAGTTCCGAAAATAAAGAACACTTATTGATTCAGGTTCAGATGGAGTAATTGCAGTTCATGTATGATGAGTAAGGTGATGAAATTGAACTACATGACGGTAGGAATTTTTATCTTAGTCATTACTATGCAAATGCTAAATACATAGAAGGTACACAATAAATACTGATGGGAGGAATGAAAAAATGTTTCAATGAATGAATGAGTTAGGATCATGTGTTTTGGTTGAGTACACTCAATACTTGTATTAATACATATCATGTTCATTACCAATTTAAAGGAATTAAGTATATATATTTTAGCTATTTTTAAAATTAAATGTGGAAATTCCTCACTTGAAAAGGTGTCTTTCATAATAAAGTCCAAGCATAACTTTCTTTTTTAATATAAATTTATTTATTTTAATTGGAGGCTAATTACTTTACAATATTGTATTAGTTTTGCCATACATCAGCATGAATCTGTCTCGGCTTTCTAGTTTTACTGTGTTTGCCCAGATTCTATTACCTCAGCGTTTCCTGCCATTGAACTTAAATTCTGGCAATTCCTATGGGTTTCCCTGGTGGTTCCATGGTAAGAATCTGCCTGCCAGTGCAGAAGAGGTGGGTTTGATCCCTGGTGTGAAAATATCCCCTGGAGAAGGAAATGGCAGGAACCAGCTCCAGGGTTCTTGCCTGGGAAATCCCATGGACAGAGGAGCCCGGCAGGCTACAGTCCATGGAGTCACAAAGAGTTGGATATAACTTAGCAACTGAACAACAAAAACAACAGCAATAATGAGGAGAGATGACCTCTCACTATGAACAGACTCCTCCTCCTTACCCATGAAAGTGTCCTAGCTGGAAGAACCAAATAGCTTACCCCAGATTGTAGATTTCTGTATATCTGAATTCATGCTGGTTTCATCCATAGGTGAAGGGATAACTCACAATTTTTATATAGATATAGAAAATCTATTCTGTGGCCCTGTGAGATGTCCCTCGATTCCTAATAGGTTCAGTTAGATCACGTTAGTACAGCCCCTTTCAGACCAACCCCCTATTTTATCATACTACTGTCCATCATGGATGGCAGCAGGATCCTTCATTCCATAGAACACTGGCCACTGGGTGCCTCTCCAGAGTCGTGCTAAATCACTAAACCTCTGTGTCCCCATTTGAATTCTAAAGTCCACTTGACCCATTTGGGTAAATACACCCAGAATCTCAATAAAATTTTGCTAGACAGTCCCATATTTTCAGCTGATTTTTCCTCTATTTCTATTTGCATGGAGGGAAGCCTACATCCAGCTGATGACTTACTTACATAGCTAATGCTTCTTAGAGCCCCAACTTAGGGCAAATATTTGTATAGTTTTCTTTCATCAAAAGCTATTCTTTACAAAGAACATGCAGGCAGCACTTTACCAGAGTGCATTTTTCATCTGCTTGAATGACATGTTGTATAAAGTCTTCAGAGAGAGTCTTCGCACTGCAGATAAACAATAAAACAGAGTTATTCCCGACAGGGGATTTAAAGTCACAGCCCATTACACTTATTGACAAAGGACAAATTATTCTCTTCATTGTATCCAGTACAGGGAGTCAAGGGATCCAGACTCCTAACTCATCACTTTATTCCCTTTCCTCTCCAAAATTACTTACTGGAAATATAAAGTATAATGACTGTATGTTGGGTGATTACATAATTTTTCATCTTACTGAATTCTTCTGTTTTTCATTTAAGGCTGAATTCTTAATAAAAGAGCTTGCTCACATTCTCAGGAAGTATTTGATCTTGCTCAGCGTAACTTAAACCTTAAATGTTTAATATGGTTTACATTGCAGTGCTTTGGTAATTGAATCAGTGCCACACTCCATTCGCTCCATCTTTTTATTTTTTTGAAACCACACTCTTCCCTGAAAATTGAAAAGCTACATTTAATGAAGTTAAAGGCTCAGACTTTGAAATGTTAACTTTTGTTGTGCAGTATAAATTAATCACGGTAATCCATTTACAGAAGACTCATCCTAACTCTTTCCTTGGGTGTCCACATAGGCAAGTGGAAGAGGATAGTAAACAGAATTGTCTTGATGATCAAAGTCAAAACAAACAAAATTTTGTGGCAAGGGTAAGTAGTATTATACCCAGTCCGTATAAATGCCTCTTTTGATGGAATTCTCTGGACAGGAGTATATTTCTCTCTGAAATGCAACACAAGGTTTAAACAGAGCCAAGGGACTCATAGATTTTAGACTGGCATCCTTTATTCCTCTCTAATGTGGCAAAACATTACAGGCCTTGTGATTGATTTTTCAGTGGATTAACAAAACTTGAAGGTAACATCCACCTAGGGACAGAGAGTCCTCAGATGAAAATCAGATAATTTGACTATCATCACCAAATGCTTGACAAGTTATTTAACTCTTCTTATGTTAAAGATCTGTTGCACATTTAGTTTTTTAGTAGGTCATGTGAAAACAGTCTCAGTAACCTTAAGTGAACAGGAGGAGTGAAACCTCCCATCCATTGATACGCTAACCAGATGAGGCATAAAATTAAAAATGTAGTAAAGTTAGGTAGGCATACACTCAAATCTATCTTTCTCTGTAATCCAATATTGGGAAGTTCCTTAACCTCTTTGGGTCTTGTTTTCTTATTTATCAATGCAAATTCTTTTTAGAAAAAATTAATTGAAAAAAATGAGTATCTTTTACTATAAAATTGTTGCATCCAGTTTTTTTTTTTTCCATGTGTGCAGAAAGCTTGCAATGGAAATGGAATGGAAATATGCAATGGAAATATTTAAATGAAAGTTTTAAAGCCTTTTCTTTACTATATCGTCTTATTTTGTTGTTGTTCAGTCACTACGTCGTGTCTGACTCTTGGCGACCCCGTGAACTGCAGCATGCCAGGCTTCTCTGACTTTGACTGTCTCCCAGAATTTGCTCAAACTCATGTCCATTGAGTTGGTGATGCCATCCAACCATCTCATTCTCCATTGCCCTCTTCTCCTCCTGCCCTCAATCTTTTCCAGCATCAGGGTACTTTCCAATGAGTCAGTTCTTTGCATCATGTGGCCAAAGTACTGGAGCTTTAGCTTCAGCAGCAGTCCTTCCAGTGAATATTCAGGGTTGATTTCCTTTAGGGTTGACTGGTTCGAACTCCTTGCTGACCGATGGACTCTCAAGAGTCTTCTCCAGCATCACAATTTGAAAGCTTCAATTCTTCAGTGGTCAGCTTTCTTTATGAACTAACTCTCACATCCTTACATGACTACTGGAAAAACCATCCCAGGTAAATATGTAAGAAACATAAATAAGCTTCATGGAAAAACAACACTTGCTATAGTTTTATAAAATTATGGGAAAGCCTAGACAGAGCAATACAGTGTCTAAAACAATTTCAGAGGTAAGAGAAAGTCATAAAAGATGCTGGAAATAGAAGTGGGGTGAGTCATGGAGAGTTTTGAAGGTCAAGACAGCACTGAGGCTTTGGCCAGAAAATGGGAAACACTCAAGAGGTCTGAACAAGAAAGTGAAATAGACATTAGGTAGACCAGGCTGGAATCCTGAAAACCAGTTAGGAAGGATCTACAAAATAGAATGCTAAAGAAGCATTATGCTTTATGGCACCAGGATAGCCTGGTTGTGTGAAGGAAGAATAATCAGGACTTAACAATTGAGAAATGTGGGCAAATAAAGATGACTGTAGTTTTCAGCCACAAAAATTAGAAATATGTTGTTACCACTGAGAGAAAGACTAGAGGAAAATGTTTTCAGGAAAGATGAAAAGTAGATAGAATTCAGAATTGATTATAATGGTTTCCAAATCAAATTAGACCCCAGTATATAAAAGAATTGTCTCCTCTAACCATTGGTAACTGCTGTTGCTATTAGAATCTCACATGTATGCTTCAGAGTGTTCCTGAACATTTTTAGACTGTTCCCCCCCACAAAAGTATTCAAAGAGTAGAATCTTTAGAAGAATCCCTGTGGTGAACTCTTCTGTAAAAAGAAAAACATATATGTTCAATGACTTCCAACTTTCCTGTTTTGTGCCTTGGCATTTTTACTTTATTGGGTTAAAATAATGACAACCTCAGAACAAGTCTGTCTTGATGTTTGATTTCTGTCTGCCAGGTTCTTACCCCATTATGGAGTGATAGTTCGAATGTCTCTTTGAAACAGGTCCCAAGTGACCTGTGGGAGAACCAACGACCCATTTTTACAGCTTCTCACAATAGCTGTCAAGGCCCAAGGCATTCTGTACCTCTTGATTTCTTAGGAAGTATTGAGCCTCTGTCTGTCTTCACGAGAGAGTGCGAGGAACCATGAGGTTCTGGTTCATTAATCTGCAACTCTGTGCCATGTAGGAAGTGAATGGGCTGGATGGAGATTGACGGGCCTTTAAGGAAACCTGCATATGTTCTCACTAAGTTGCTTCTGATCTGTTTTATGGGTTAGGAAACTTTCTTCCCCCTGTACAATGCATTACACGTGTGCTGTGTGATGTCGCTTCCCTGTGTCCGACTCTGTGCAACCCTATGGACTCTAGCCCACCAGGCTCCTCTATCCATGGGATTCTCCAGGCAAGAATACTGGAGTGGGTTGCCATGCCCTCCTCCAGGGGATCTTCCCGACCCAGGGACTGAACCCATGTCTCTTACATCGCTTGAACTGGCTGGTGGGTTTTTTACCACTAGCACCACCTGGGAAGCCCAGAAAAGGCATTAAAAGTGAAAGTGTAGTCACTCAGTCATGTCCGACTCTTCAACCCCATGACTGTAGCCCGCCAGGCTCCTCTGTCGTGGACTTCCCTAGGCAAGAGTATTGGAGTGCATTGCCATTCCCTTCTCCAGAGGATCTTCCAGACTGAGGGGTCGAGCCTGGGTCTCCCGCATTCAGGAAGATCGTCGCCATCTGAGCCACAAGAGAAGCCCTCAACACCTCCCCAAATCTGAGTTCTTCTGAGCAGTCCCCATTTTACCTTTGTAAGCACAGTTCATGTTCCATGACCAGAGTCGGGATTTCAGATTGTCTGTTATTTGAGAGCTTTGCCTAGGAGATGGTTGCCTTGCTCATTCTAGGAGAATAATCCCCATTAGAGAGGCCACAGTTTTCTTTTTCTTTGGGGTTGGGGTTAGGGTGTGGGCAGTGTACAAAAAAAGGATAATACTGTTATGACTTGAGAATTATATTCAATCAGGCAGCATATCATTTTCTTATAAATATATAAAGGAACAGGGTTGTTTTGGCTTTTGTTATTTTCTTCACAATCACTTTACTATTTTTCATTGGAGTATAATTGCTTTAGAATGTTGTGCTAGTTTCTTCCGTACAACAAAGTGATTCATCTATATGTGTACATATACATATGTGCGTCCATATATACACATTCCCTCCTACCCCTCTAGGTCATCACAGAGCATCGGGCTGAGCTCCCTGTGCGATGCTCCAGTGTCCACTAGCTATCTATTTAACACATGATAGTGTATAAAGATAGGTCAATGCTACTCTGTCAATTCATCCTACCCTCTTCTTCCCCCTCTGTGTCTGAAAATCTATGGTACCTATTCTCTCTAGACACTTAAGACTTGTGGAGAGTAAGAGGCATTTTATAAAACTGTTCTGTTACAAAAGGAGTTTCTCTCATGCTTTTAGTCTCTTTTCTAGATATGTAAAGTTTTTCTAAAGCAAAATTCTAATTAATTTCAAGTGTAACCCAAAATGATTTCAATGCTACAGAAATGCTTTAAAAGAATGAAAAAAAATGGACATCTGATATGAAAAGGTCTCCTTAATTTATTACTTCCCCCTCTCATTCTGCAAACCATTCTAAAAGATGAAGAAAAATGTAGAGCAAAGATAAAACCTTTCATCATCTATGGAAAAAAATCCAAAAATATTTGTAAAACCTTAAAAAAAAAAAAAACCCAGCAAAATTGAGTTCATGTAGAGACCACATCAGAGAACCAGAGAAAGCAGAGGAGGAAGAGTCTAGTCCTGGCAGAACCCAGAAGCTGTCAGCAGTTTCTGAAGGTGAAGAGCACATTGTGAAATGCAGGAAGTGATGTTTCTGTTTGCAGCAGTCAGGGCAGAACCAGGGGTGAAGGAGGTGGCATCAGAGCCATCTGGCCACAGCGTGGCTCTGAAGACTAATGGCAATAATGCTCCACAAAGAATCAAGCAAAACACCCATTTTCCTTCAAGCTGTTCTGTGCAGCAACTGACCACAATGAAAATGGACATTTTGATAGAAAAACTAATTCTCCAAAAGTGTCCATGGGAAAACAAAAAAACATATAATAAAAGTAGAATGATTTCTGTAGAAGAAAAAGTAAAATGTCCAGGTGATAGCAACATAAAGCACCAGGGTAGTTTTCCAGGGGTGGGTGCTACCAAACTATTAATGAATAGAAAATTTTACCATTTTTAAACTGATTAGGAGCACAGAAAAAGGGTGATGGAATATTTCCATTTTTTTTTTTAAAAGAGAGAGAACAGAACTACTACCAAAATCAAACACAGATTGTTAAGTAAAAAAGGCTACTATAGATCACTAACCCAAATACAAGTACCTATGCCTAAGTAATTAATATTCATAAGTAAATAGTCCCTATTAAAAGGTTTTGTGATATTGAACTAGATTGGTCATGATATAAAGAGAAAAATCATAATTTGCTGCATGTATGCTGAAAAAGTATTTGATCAAACTCAACTTCCACTCAGAATAATTACAATCAATAAACTTACATGAATTCTTTCTGAAGTTGATAAAATGTCATCATGAGGAACAACCCATCCCATAAGCCAGCATATCCAATGAAAAATATGACATTTCCAACTGAGGTCAGCAGCAGCTGGTGTTAAGTATGTGCTATCCTGTCTTTTATATTACGTTGGAGGCACTAGCTAACATAGTTAGATCAAGAATAAAATTAGGGAAATGAGGATAATCTTAGAGACCTCTGGGACAATGTTAAATGCCCCAACATTCGAATCATAGGAGTCCCAGAAGAAGAAAAAAAGAAAGACCATGAAAAAATACTTGAGGAGGTAATAGTTAAAAACTTCCCTAAAATGGGGAAGGAAATAATCACCCAAGTCCAAGAATCCCACAGAGTCCCAAATAAGATAAATCCAAGGCAAAACACCCCAAGACACATATTAATCAAATTAACAAAGATCAAACACAAAGAACAAATATTAAAAGCAGCAAGGGAAAAACAACAAATAACAGACAAGGGGATTCCCATAAGGATAACAGCTGATCTTTCAATAGAAACTCTTCAGGCTAGGAGGGAATGGCAGGACATACTTAAAGTGATGAAAGAAAATAACCTATAGCCCAGATTACTGTACCAAGCAAGGATCTCATTCAAATATGAAGGAGAAATCAAAAGTTTTCAGTTCAGTCCAGTTCAGTCACTCAGTCGTTTCTGACTCTTTGCGACCCCATGAATCGTAGCACGCCAGGCCTCCCTGTCCATCACCAACTCAAACTCAAGTTCATCGAGTCGGTGATGTCATCCAGCCATCTCATCCTCTGTTGTCCCCTTCTTCTCCTGCCCCCAAATCCCTCCCAGCATGAGTCTTTTCCAGTGAGTCAACTCTTTGCATGAGGTGGCCCAAAGTACTGGAGTTTCAGCTTCAGCATCAGTCCTTCCAATGAACACCCAGGACTGCTCTCTTTTAGGATGGACTGGTTGGATCTCCTTGCAGTCCAAGGAACTCTCAAGAGTCTTCTCCAACACCACAGTTCAAAAGCATCAATTCTTCAGCGCTCAGCCTTCTTCACAGTCCAACTCTCACATCCATACATGACCACAGGAAAAACCATAGCCTTGACCAGACAGACCTTTGTTGGCAAAGTAATGTCTCTGCTTTTGAATATGCTATCTTGGTTGGTCATAACTTTTCTTCCAAGGAGTAAGCATCTTTTAATTTCATGGCTGCAATCACCATCTGCAGTGATTTTGGAGCCCCCCAAAATAAAGTCTGACACTGTTTCCACTGTTTCCCCATCTATTTCCCATGAAGTGATGGGACCAGATGCCATGATCTTCATTTTCTGAATGTTGAGCTTTAAGCCAACTTTTTCACTCTCCTCTTTCAGTCCCCCAACCAGGGATCAAATCTTCATCTCTTGCTTTGGAAGGCAGATTCCTAACCACTGACCACAAGGAAAATCTGCATTGCATAGTTTAGAGTTAATGGTGCCAGTGTTAATAGATTGGTCAGTGGTTCTCATCTGAAATGGACCAGTTTTTATATCAAATGTTAGTCTTGGTGACTACTCAGAAGCTCCTACAAATGGGCCTCAAACTGCAGAAATGAAGGAGACGAAGAGATCCAGAGAGAAGGGACAAGTTTGATAATGATGATGATGCTTGCCAAAAGCCTCAGTCTATGGGGCACTGAGATCTGAGAATTTGGGTGCAATTAGAAGGAAAAATACAGAAAAGCAATTAGAAGCAAAAATAGTTATTTGGTTTTAGTGAACAGCAAGAATCTTAGCTACCAGTATCTTTAATGACCACTTGCTTCTTAATTGACCCGGTCAAGTTAGTTACAGGATACTGTTGGCCAAGAAAGATGCAATAAAGATTTTGGAATGAAAGCAATTTCCTTTTTATTCTGGCATTCGGGGAGAAAGTATAATTTAAACAGTTACAGTCTCTTTTTGTTAGTGAGAAATAATTATAGTTACAATGTAGTCTGTGCTTCTGATATTGCCAGGCATTGTGCTAGACATGCAGATGTTTTCTTATGTAATCTCCCCAGCAACTTAATGACATAAATATATTCTTATTTAAAAATTTGAAGAATGACCTAGGATTACCAAGGGGCAAGTCAGGCTTTAGAACTCATTCTCTCTGAATTCAGTGAACTCTGCTAAGAATTTTCATTCCATGTTTGTGAGTTTCTCTCTTACCCTTCCTTGAAACACTCCTGAATATGTGGGATGAATCCATATGGTATCTTATTTTTACCCTTGGACAGGGGGTCTAGTGGGACTTTCTGGTGTCAAAACAAAGATGAGGTTGGCAAGCGAGCAGTCAATGATGTCTTGCATGCAGATAAAAGCAAAGGAAAGGTTTTGAAATGACAGGACCAGAATAACACAGAGATCTAGACTCTGAGACCAAGACAGCTGGCAGGATTGGACTAAAAGGATTATGGCAATTTATCAGAACTGTGGGTGAATCAGAGGCTTAGCAACCAGATTTATTAATGTTCAAAGAATTTGAGGTTAAGAACTTAAATCTTCCCCAGCTCAGAAGGAAATTGATCTTAGTGCCTAAAATTGGGACAGAAGCTACTGGTGGAAACTAAAAACAAGCCAGTATGGGATCAAGAAAAATCACATAGCTCATCTTCCCTTTAACCAGCTCCATGATTTGAGGGAATAGCTGGAGAGTTGAATAGCTCATGTCTTGCATATCATGGAGATATTCTGCCACACCAGGTTCATGTTGTTCAGCTGTAAGAGATGGAATAAAATTTATTATATTTGCTGTTCAGTCGCCACGTCACATCCAACTCTTTGCGACCCCATGGACTGCAGCACACTAGGCTTCCCTGTCCCTCACCATCTCCCAGAGTTTGCCCAAGTTCGTGTCCATTGAGTCAGTGATGCCATCCAACCATCTCATCCTCTGTTGCCCCTCTTCCCTGCCTTCAGTCTTTCCCAGCATCAGAGTCTTTTCCAGTGAGTTGGCTTTTTGCATCAGGTAGCCAAAGTACTGGAGCTTCAGCATCAGTCCTTCCAATGAATATTCAGAGTTGATTTCCTTTAGGATTGACTGGTTTGACCTCCTTGCAGTCCAAGGGACTCTCAAGAGTCTTCTCTAGCACCTTAGTAGGAAAGCCTCAATTCTTTGGTGCTCTGCCTTCTTTATGGCCCAGCTTTTACATCCCATATATGACTACTTGAAAGACCATAGCCTTAATGATATGGACACAGCTGAGTGAGTGAGCACACACATAGGAAATACCAGGCATTGTACTAGATAAATGTGTGTGGTTAAGTTGCTTCAGTCATGTCTGACTCTGCAGCCCCATGGCCTGTAACCTGGCAGGCTCCTCTGTCCATATAATTCTTACGAATACTGGAGTGGGGTGCCATGCTCTCCTCTAGGGGGTCTTCCCTACCCATGGATTGAACTGACGTCTTTTACATCTCCTGCATTGGTCGGCAGGTTCTTTATCACCAGCACCACCTGATCACTCGAGAAACAAGAGTGACCAAAAGAGCACAGTCTTATTTCATGGACTTTATCACCTTGCAAGAGGGAGCAGGGTCATTGAAATAATTAGTCAAAAACAGGACATTATAAATAAGATCAGAGCTGTGGCCAAGCAATGGTTGGGATCACACAAGACTATCATAGAGGGAACTGACATCCTTAGGAAAGACAGGTCTTGGAAATGATGAGTTAAACTGGCAAGAGTAGGCATTATTGGCAAAGCAGCCTGGAGAAGAGGCTTCCAGGCAGAGGAGACAGCATGTGTTAGGTTGAACCATATGGAATTGCTGCTTTGAAAGGTCAGAAATGGTTGAATATCAAATAATTCACATGGCTTATTTATGGCATGTGGTGCTCATAGCAAAATTCAAAACACTATGCCTAATAATAAGGTCATTAATATGCTTTTTGTACTCCTGTGTTTTTTTTTTTTTGTAATCCAGACAGTGACCCCAGTGCAGATAAACAAAATGTCAAATGACAGTGGATTAAGAGAGGTCCAAAGGAAGCGTAGGAGTCTTCAGAGAGAATGAGTTCTAGAGAAACCAAGTGTCCCAATGGCAGAACCTGTCCCATGCATATGGTTGCCTCAGGAAGAAACTCCAGTGAGCTGCCCCCATCTCCTGTTCTCCATAGCTTCAGGGTTATGGCATGGTTTCCCATCAAGGGCTTGGGCAAGTGTCTGCTTGGCTGAATATGTGCTAGCTAGTCCTCAACTTCCCTCTTGCTCATTAAAGGAAGTGACAGTGTTGAAATAAGCATGATACACTTGTCTCTTTGGCTGTGTCCATGGAGTGTCCCGTTGACAGTGAGATCTGTGTAGACATTACATGGCATGCTGACTCAGGGGCTTGTTGAGTCGTTTACTGTTTCCTTCTGAATGAAATTTGTTGGGCCTGATTACTTGGGGAAATGCCTCAGATATTGCAGGCGCAGGAGAATTCAAGTAATCAGCTGCCACCTCATAAGCTATTTTGTTATGTCCCCTGCCCCCATATCTGGGGGCGTGTGACATTTTAAAATTCAATTTCATTATATAGGAAACTCATTACAAAGAGCCAGTAGGTTATAATTCAGGTACACGAGAAGGGAATTATCAGAAGACAGAGGCGCAGTTGTGTCATCTTCCTTGTTTTCTGACCCATGTAATTTAGGCAGTGGTGATGGTCCTCATTATAAGTATAGAAATAGTGGCTGAGATATTCTGTTTAACAAGTGATTGTGCTATGCTAAGGGCCGTTCCTGGACTCCCTTCTTTAGGTTTTACCAGCAAGTCTATAATACAGGTACTTCAGTTTATCCCAAGATTACAAAGGAGGAATCAGAGCTCCAAAGAGATGAATCACTTACCCAAGCCAATGAATGCCAAAGGGGAGCTGGAATATAGACCCAGGTTGGTCCAACTCCTGAGCCAGTATCTCTGACCACTCAGTGTGATCAGTGTAGTCTCTGCAACAGATTTTCAAGAGGCACAAAGGGAGCTTGGTAAATATGCAGATGCCCTGTCTCCATCCCTGGCATATGACATCAGTCTTGGAAGTGAGGCCTGGGAAGGGGGCTCTGCGTTTTAACAAGCACCCGAGGGGGTAGTTGTGTGCTCTGAAGTGTTAGAAGTGTTTCACGTTGTGGAAAATGGTAGAAAAAGCACAGTTTTGAAGTGATTCTTTAATCCACAGCAGTCTGTCAATTACCAGGAATCTAAAAGTGGAAGCTCCATTCAGAAAGATCATATTTGTGTGCAAAGTGGCATGTCCTGGTTGGTCCTCAGGGATTGGGGTGTTCGGGTTTATCCTCGGGGGGCAGGGAACAGTTGCTCCGGACCTATGGCAGAACAGTTTGTTGGGAAGAGGATTAGGGATGCATATGACTCACTCCCCATTTTCCTTTCTACGGCAGCCGTGACCAAGTCTCTCGTGAATCAGGCCACTTCAGGTTAACTGCAAAATGGCATCAGCCAGCACTACGGTAGTATGTGTCGCCTGCTTATCTGGATTCAGAGCCTGGTGACTTCTCCGTTGACAGGTGGATGGGACACGCTGTCGTGTGTTAAGCGGAGGGGTCTTCCTGGGTTTGGTTGCTGTTGCTAAGGAAGTAAAGAGAAGTGCTACTCAAAGTGTTTCGACTTTTTCTTCTATTTCAAAGTGGAGCAACTATTGCAGTGGCTGTCGAACTTGAGCATTTGTCAAAGTCACTTGGAGAGAAAGTGAAATACAAATGCTAGGCTTTCTCTCAGTTTCTGCGTCAGTAGATTGGGAGTTGGCAATGAGCATATGACATGACACAACACCCATTTGCCACTTTGATGGTGCAAATCTGGGTACCAGATTTTAAGAATCACTGGTCTGTAGCTTAGCTGATAAGATGACTTGGAGACAGTTTCCTAATGCAGTTTTAATTCTGGAATGAACTGTACAAAACTAGCCCACCCTACATCTCATCTCTTAGATATCAAAGACTAGGGATAAATTCAGTCATGTGACTCCATTTGGCCATTTTTATGATGGCTGAGGGCTGGGGCTCTGCAGTCAGAACTGGTTTTGAATTCACTCTTCAGGTGAGTGAGCTGATATACTGGAGCCTCTGTTTCTACATCTGTGAGCCAGCAAAAATGAAAATGCCTGTCTTGTAGGGTTTGTGCTGGCGGTCTTTCGTCTCTCTACTCCATTTTCTTCGCTTCTCCATTTTGCACTGTGGCCCAGGAATCTGACTCACCCTCTTGCCTTCTGGTTTCCCAGTGGGTTCATGTGATGGGGAGATCTAAGTGCTGATGGAGAGTGAAATAAAGCAGTTGCATTCTCCAGCTGGGGCTTCCCTGGTGGCTCAGTGGTAAAGCATCCGCCTGCCAGTGCAGGAGCCATGGGTTCATTCCCTGGGTCAGAATGATCCCCTGGAGAAGGAAATGGCAATCCACTTCAGTATTCTTGCCTAGAAAATCCCATGGACAGAGGAGCCTGGGGGGCTACTCCATTGGGTCACAAAGAGTTTGATGCAATTTAGCGACTAAAACAACAACAAATTCTCCAGCTCATGCCCTGCAGAGTCACTGCAGGCTGGCTGTGGTCCTCCCAGGAAGAACACATCTTGCTGGCTAGCACTCTTTTAAACTCAGACCTGCTACCTCTGGGTTCTTGGAATATCACTCAACCCTTGACCTCTCTGACTAGAGATGGTGAAATTTGCACTATTCCTTGCTCATTTCCTTTAAACTTGCTGCCTCTTCTGTAAATAGAATCTCTATGAAAGCCCTTTGGCCTGTGCCATCTGTTTCATGCTGGGCTCTTGACTGATAAAATTGTGATAAGATAAATGAAGAAATGCAGAAAGCACTTGGCAGGGTGCTCCCAGTGAGGCAGTGCCCAGGGACTTTAACATCACTGCTGCTTTGTAATATTTGACCTGAACTGTCGTGTGTATAATCTACAGTGCCTACCCAGACAGGAATAACTCAGTAATTCATTTTGTCTTTTTCAGGTACCACTAACATTATCCAGATTCATTTTCCTCTATCCTGTATAAAGAATTATTCTTTTCAATTTTTGACATCTGTATTATGAATGTTATACTTTCATATATTTCTTTTCTGTTTCTTATCAGTTGACATTAACTAGGATATGACTACTCTATTTTTACCTTTGTTTAGTCAACCATCTTTCTGGATACCACCCTCTCGTGTAGAAATTCCACCTGTGAAGGTAACAATTCATGGAAAGATGGAAAGGTAGAGGGAGCCTGACAGCATTTTGAACTAACTACTTATTTTCTTTTTTTTCTTGTGAGAAAAATAAACTTCAAATGGGTAAGCCACAGTATTTGGACTTTCTGCTGCATTCAGGTAAATGGAGTCCTAACTGATACATTGCACATTCAGGAACTGGAATAGTTTATTCAGGGTGATCATGAAACAAATACCCAACAGAGTCACAAAAATACTGCTCCAAGAAGGGGACACAACTTTGAAAAATGTTATAGGTTTCTACATTTGATCTGTAGGCTGTGCCAGTGATTTTCTTGTAGGCAAAGTCTGTTTCCATCCTTGTTATCCCCATGGTGCTCAACACAGAGTTCATTATCAGTAACAAAAGAAGTATTTACTGGATACATATGTACAATGTATGTTTAATAGAGATTGTGTCTGATTAATTTTCTGGGCAGTGACATAAGGATGAAATAACAAGGCTGACTCCTTTAATTATTGGTCGTGTCCAGATCCCCTGCCCCAGAGGGAAAATATTAAGGAGGAGACTGGGAGCATCTTTGTATTCCTAGGACTTAGGACAGTATCCCGGAAGTAATACATTCTCAGAAATGATATGTGAAATAAGCAAATGAAGAAATGAAAGTGAATACCAAGTGTTCTCTGTCTGTCTGGAAAAGTGTTGACTTCAAAACTTTTCACAACTTTAAATATATTGTATCTTTTGGTACCTAAATTACTTCTGGGTTGTTTTTGCACATTTTTTTTTTCAAATTTAGAAAAATGAGAATGCAGAAGAGTCTCCAAAAGAAGACAAAATTATCTGCCATCTAGACTTGAGGAAAACAAAGACAGAGGAAACTTTCTGGGTGCCTTTGATGGAGATTCTTTTCCCCATCAGCAGAAACTTCTTTGTGGAGTCTGATTCTGCTGGTATTTTCCTGCAACTTAGCTTAGTAACTATGACTGACTTTCTGTATCTCCTCTGCTAAATCAGGATAATGAATGCTACTTAAAGTTCTCATTTTTCCTTTAATTTACAAACCTTTAGAGCACTCAGTTTCTTTTACTGCCTCCTCGATACTGTAATTTGCAACAACAGGTCCTTATTCTGAAAGCAGTTTATTTAAAGATACCTCATTTGAGCTTCTCAGTGTGTTATTCCTGAACAATGCTTTTTGAGCTTTATTATCCTTGTCATCTTTTGACATACATGTGCAATCGCTGATATTTTTAGTGTGCTATTAATATGACTAAATTGTATTATGTATTTTATTGGGTGGATGTGTTATTACACAGTTACCTTTCAGATTTATATCTGTAATCTCAAAAATTAATGAGCATTCATATTTTTTAAAAAGTTAACACAATGCCAACAAGGTAATTAGAAGTATAAATAAACCAAAGCCAAGTGATTTTGAAGAAATTTTATGACCTAATATTGGTGTGAGAAAGGGGAAGAGATAGGAAGGAAGCCATTCTAGGAGACTTATTCTACCATAATGTTGGAAAACAACTAGTTTATCTCTGGTCTTCTTTTCATGATAGAATATTACTGATCAATGAGAAAGTACCCCTACTGATACAGTTTGGATATTTATTTGTTTATTTTTTTTATTGAGATACAACTGACCTACAACAAAGCTGTACAGCTTGTTGAGCTGATTTGATTAAATGCTGCAATACGATTACTGCCATAGCATTAGTTACCTCTGTCATGTCAGATAATTAGCATTTCTTTTCTGTGGAGAGACCATCTAAGGCCGAATCTCTTGGCAGCTTTGAAGTATTACGGTCTATGCAGTATTGTTGACTATAATTACAGTGTTGTGCACTAGATTCCCAGATCTTACTTATTTTCTGGTTGCACGTGTGTACCTTTGACAAGCATCTCAATTTCCCCACCCCTCAGTCCCTGGTAGCCACCACCCTAGTCTCTCTTTTTCTGTGAGTTTGATTATTTAGATTCCCTTAGAAGTGAGGTGGCATGGTATCTGTCTTTCGCCATTAGACATATCACTTTGCTTAATGCCATCAAGATCCATCCATGTTTTCATGAATGGTAGGCTCTCCTTCCTTCCTTCTCATGGCTGAACTGTATCTATCTGCTTCATACTTTATTCATTCTTTGATGAGCACTTGGGTTGTTTCCATATCTCGGCTCTTGTGCATAATGTTGCAATAGACATGGGAGTTCAGCTATGTTTCTGATATCCTATTTTCATCTCCTTTGGATGTTTACCCAGAAATAGAGTTGCTGGATTATATGGTAGTCCTATTTTTAATTTTTTTGAGGAAACTCATTCCATGTTTTTCTAACACTTCTCACTTTCTCCTTCCCTTTTCTTTCATTCTGAATAGCTATGAAAATCTGTGCAGCATTTTGTATTTTGTTTCTGGAGTTTATCCATTAACTCACTCAGCACGTACTTGTTGGGTGCCTGGTTTTCTGGGAACAAAACGGTGAGCTGAGCACCAAGGCTACAATGATAGGAGAATCCTAGTTCCCATGGAGCTTGCAATCTAGTGGAGGGAGGCTGGATGTCATTGACTAATTGCAATAATAAATCTATAATTGTAAGTTGGTGTAGTACAACAAAGAAGATCATAGTTAGTGAGAAGGTATAGTAAACTATCCTGACATAGACTGCAGCCTTGGGCTCAGAGTCAAAGAAGATTCTTTGAGGAAATACAGTTTGAGTTGAGAGTGTAGGGTGAGTAGGAGGTGAGAAGTAAAAGGATGTGGGGAAGCAGGTACGCAGGATTTAAGCCCCGTGACTTGAGAGGACATGGAATGATTGAGGCCTTGAACATTGGCAATAGCTGGAGCTCTGAAAGGAAGGGATAGAGTGATGTTAGACATGACATGACAGGGAACTGGGCCCCAGATGATGCAAAACTTTAAAGGTCATGTTAAGAATTAGTTCTGTATCCTAAGAGCAGTGGGAGGAAGTTGTAAAGAGTTTGTTCCATTCATTGGCCCTTAATTCTTTCTTCTCTCCTTTGCTGTCTTCTGTGTACATGAATCATGGCTCTAATTAGGATATTGTGATGGTCAACCTCATGTGTCCGCTTGATTGGGCCCCAGTCCTCAGATATTTGGTCAAATATTCTGAAAGTTTCTGTGAGGGTGTTTTTGGATGAGAGGATCATTTTAACAAGTGGATCTGGAGTAAGGCATATTGTCCTCTGTTATTTGTGTCGGCTTTGTCCAATCAGTTGAAAACCTGAATAGAACAAAAATCTGACCTTCCCTTGTGCAAAAGGAAATTCTAGCGAAGAGCTTTCAGATTTGAGCTGTATCATTGTTCTTCCCTGAGGCTCCAGCCTATCAGCCCACCCTGTAGATTTTGGACTTGCCAGCCCGCCCAATCACATGAGCCAATTCCTTAAAATAAATCTCAATCTCTTTCTTTTTCTCTCTCTGTCTCTCTTTATAGACAAACACACAGACATAGACATATATATACACATATTCATACACACACACATACACACACACATCCTATTTGTTTAATTTCTCTTAGGAACCTCGATTAACACAAATTTTGTTATCTCCTTCAAAAAAGAGAATATGTTTCATCATCTTTGCATGCTCGTAGTAGCTACTACGTTGTGAATAGTGACTGTTCAGAAAAGTGGCATTTTGGTAAGGATATTTGTATTATACTATATGTATATGTAGTACCATACTGCTCTATATATACTAGGCATTAGCATTGACACTTGGGTTTCAGGACTTGCTTTGGATAGCATTAGAGAAAATATTTATTGAATTGGAGGATAAATCATTCCCCTTGGGAATCTACATGCTTATGAGTCTGGTAAATTCATTGTGGAGAAAAATGTTTTGTTTTCATAATTTTATTTGTCTTTAATTTTTTCCTGTGCTGGGTCTTCTTTGCTGCGTGGGCTTTTCTCTGGTTGAGAAGAGCGGGGGCTACTCTCTAGTTGGGGTACACAGGCTTCTCAGTGTGGTGGCTTCTCTTGTTTCAGAGCAAAGGCTCGATAGCTGTAGTGCACGGGATTAGTTGCTCCATGGCATGTGGGATCTTCCTGCACCAGGGATCAAACCCATGTCTCTGACATTGGCAAGCAGATTCTTTACCAGTGAGCCACCTTTGGACTGTTAAAGTTGACCCCAGATTAGGCATTCTTTCACTAAAACTTCAGTGACATGGGCTTTGTTTTCAAGAAGTTTCCCTATATAGTTAGAATTTTTTAAAATTAATTTTCACTGGAGCATCATTGCTTTACAAAGTTGTGTTAGTTTCTACTGTAAAGCAAAACGAATCAGCCGTACACATACGTACATCACCTCCCTTTTGGACTTCTTTCCCATTCAGGTCACCACAGCGCTAATATTAAGTAGAGTTCTCTATGTTCTGCAGTATATTCACATTAGTTATCTTTTTTATACTATAAAGTTATCTATTTTATGATATTCAGGAGATCCAACACTGTGTAGGAAGTTGCCAAACATTCTTCATCATAATGACGTGTGGGTGGA
This sequence comes from Oryx dammah, assembly GCF_014754425.2. Lineage (NCBI taxonomy): Eukaryota > Metazoa > Chordata > Mammalia > Artiodactyla > Bovidae > Oryx > Oryx dammah. Next base: position 39,631,862 of record NW_024070193.1, read on the forward strand.
TGGGTAGGATCTATCTATCTATTTATTTATACAACAATAACTGTAATAATAATAAAAGTTGGCCTAATCCTATTAAATCAGATTCTTTTATGGGATGGGGCTTGGGCATAAATACTTTTTCAAAGTGTTCAAGGTGATTATATGGGAAGCAGACCAGGATTGGATTCCTGAGTTGGGAAGATCCTCTGGCGAAGGGAAAGGCTACCCACTCCAGTATTCTGGCCTAGAGAATTCCATGGACTGTATAGTCCATGGGGTAGCAAAGAGCTGGACACGACTGAGCAACTTTCACTTTCAAGATTGAAAGCCAATGCCTGAAAGTAGAGTCACTTGCAGAGCTTGTTATATTGTAGATTGCTGTCCCACCTACTGCTCCCACCTCCCCCCACCCCAGAATTTCTAATTTGGTCAGATTGGGATGGAGACCCTAGCTTCTATACTTCTGACAATGTCTCACATAATGATCATGATGATCCTGAGATTCTACTTTGAAGACCATGGTCTTAAAAGATCTGAACAGACTATGATGTTATTCATAGTCCTGATTAGAAGGCTTTGGGAGGAATGGGGGCTGAAGTTGGTCTTGAAGAATAAGGAGAACTTGGATGGAGGCAGGGACAAGGCATTGCAGTCAGAAGCAAAGATTTAAAAACTAGATGCCCAGAGACATAGGGAATCTAATTCCTGCCACTCCCCCCAAATCACAGATTTATATTTTGTAATAAATCAGCATGGTGTGTTCCTTTAGAGATGGTACCAGTTAGCAATGCTGCAGTTTAAAACTGTTCTTCCTATAAGCAACATTCAGTCAACAAATTATGCTCTGCACATAGAATATGCTCAAAATGAGAGCTTTTCAATTATCCAGTATTTGTTATTTACTCATTTATCTATTTTATCTATTTTTATTCTGTGGCAGGCACTGTTCCAGGTGCCTGAGATAGCAGTTTAAAAGGGTGTAGGGTCTAGTGCAGGGTCAACCAACTTTTTCCTGTGAAGGACCAGAGAGTGAATATGTTAGATTTGTGTAGTTCAGGAGGAACATCAAGGACATCATGTGGGTACTTACAGAACTGCTCAGATTTGACAGCATTAGCTACTGTGCTATACAAGAGCCAGGTTTATGCCAAATTTAGCTGCAGGCTGAAGTCTGTCAACTGCTGGTCAAGCGAGAGAGACACACATTAATAAAACACAGAAGTACAAGACGAAATTCCATTTTGTTCAGTAAAATAAAGAACAAGCACAGGGTCTATGAGGGAAGTCAAAAGGGGATCTTACTGAGTTTGGCAAAGAAGGTCAAGGAAGGCAGCTTTGAAGAAATCATTGCCACTGAGACCTGAAGGGTCAGTTTGGAAGTCAGGGAGGTAAACCCCATGGAGAGGATGGAGCACAATGTCAAGTGGAAGATGGAGGAACCCAGGGAAGGCAGGTGGCATGGAGTGAAGCGTCAAGGTGGGTGGTGGTAGGAGGTGGGGTCCGAGAAAAGGCAAGCGCCTTAGTTGGCATTGGAACACTTTGTGTTTTCAGAGAGCAGAGATATTACCACCATTCATAACCTGAGTGGACAGCGCAGGCTGTAAACTGATGAAACAGTAGAGAGAGTTTTTGTGTCTTAGTAAAGGAGTGAGGGAGAAATTTGTAGAGTTAATAACCAGATTGCCGGAGGGATTTCCTGATGGAAAGAAAAAAGACTCCTCTACTTCAACTTTGTGTCATTGATAGGGAGCAAGTGATGGAGTACAGGGGGGAAAAAAACTGTATTTAATTTGTGTGTGTAAAGCCAGGCACTAAAACTAGAATGCTTCATACCAAAGAATATGCTGCTATATGGCTCAGATGGTAAAGAACTGGCCTGCAATGCAGGAGACCTGGGTTCGATCCCTGGATTGGAACAACTCCCTGAAGGAGGGCACGCCAACCCACTCCAGTTTTCTTGCCTGGAGAATTCCATGGACACAGGAGCCTGGCAGGCTACAGTCCATGAGCTGGACATGATTGAGTGACTAAGCACATTCCCAATTAGGAAAAAATGGAGGCATACATATATTTATTTATTTTAGCATTCATTTCTTTTTTAATTGAATATTGTTGTTTTATAATGTGTTGGTTTCAGATGTATAGCAAAATGATTCAGTTATACACACACACACACACACACACACATATATATCTTTTTCAGATTCTTTTCCCTTATAGATTATAAAATATTGAATATAGTTCCCCGTGCTATACAGTAGGTCATGATTGGTTATCTATTTTGTATATATATACACAGAATACTGGAGTGGGTGGCCTTTCCCTTCTCCAGGGGATCTTCCCAACCCAGGGATCAAACCCAGGTCTCTCGCATTGCAGGTGGTTTCTTTACCAGATGAGCCACCAGGGAAGCCCAAGAATACTGGAGTGGGTATCCTATCCCTTCTCCAGTGGACCTTCCCAACCCAGGAATCAAAACGGGGTCTCCTGCACTGCAGGCAGATTCTTTACCAGCTGAGCTATAAGGGAAGCCCTGTTTTGTATATAGCAATGTATATCTGTTAATCTCAAATTCCAAATTATTCTTCCTCCTATCTTTCCCCTCTTGTAACCATAAATTTGCCTTCCATATCTCTGGGTCTCTTTCTGTTTGCTAAATAATTTCTGTTTTATCCTTTTTTTGAAGAGTCCACATATAAGCAATATCTTATGGTATTTGTCTGTCTCTTTCTGACTTACTTCCACCAATAATCTCTAGGCCCATCCGTGTCACTACAGATGGCGTTATTTCATTCTTTTTTATGGTTGAGTAGTATTCCATTAGGTGTGTATGTGTGTGCGTGTATGCACACACATCTACTATTCATTCATTCATCTATTGAGATATTAGTAAACTGCCTGAGGTAATACTGTGGCCCATAGGGGAACTAGAATTTAAATGTGCATTCTGATTCCAGAACTCAGGCTATTGGCCAGGGTAGGGGGATATCAAGAAACTAGGGGAATGACTAAGAGGAAGTATAATTTGTTTCTTGCCTGGAATCAAGTAGCCTTTTAGATGCTGTGCTTCCAAGATGGCAAGTATCTAGCAGTGGTTTTTTTTTTTTTTTTCCCCTGTATTTCTCTATCTCTGGCAGATATTATTAAACATTTCTTTCTTAGTTTCTATGAATCTCTGAATCCTTCTGCTCACAGAAATGTAATGTATCCCCCCAAAAGATAAATGCTCATTATACCTGCTATGGATAAAATGCCTGGATGTTGTGCTGAAGAAGTAGAAAGTGCACAGTTCTTGGCTGATGTAGTTAGCAAGCCATGTGAGTGGAGTCCAGACTTTTGCAAGACATTCCTTTGTACTTGCTTTTCCCGCCTTCCTTCCCCTCTATCTTCTGGCAAACTTCTCTATGTTAGTGGTTGGCAAACCTTTTTTCTGTAATGGGCCAGACAGCTGCCATAGATCATGTATCAGTGAAGGAGGATGTCTGTATACAGATGCTGCTGCTAAGTCGCTTCCATCGTGTCCAACTCTTTGCGACCCCATGTACTGCAGCCCACCAGGTTCCTCTGTCCATGGGATTCTCGAGGCAAGAAAACTGGAGTGGGTTTCTATGCCCTCCTCCATAGGATCTTCCTGACCCAGGGATCAAACCCATGTCTCTTATATCTCCTGCACTGCCAGGTGGGTTCTTTACCACGAGCACCACCTGGGAAGCCGCTGTATACCAATGAATCTTTGTTAAAAATAAAAAGGACAACAGAGCAGATTTGGTGTATGGGCTATAGTTTGCTGTCTCCTGTCCTAGACTCAGAGGAACCTGTAAGGATATACTGGGAGCAGTTTTTAGATAGTCCCCTCATGTTTTGTTTTTGGATCATATTTCAGGCATATCATTTAGTATAATAATAGCTTTATGGATCTCTTTCTCTGAAAAGGTATTGGGTTGGTCCAAAAGTTCATTTGGGTCTTTCTGTGTTATTTGAATGAAACTTTTGACCAACTCAATATACTTTTTACCCTGTTGTGGTCTCATCAATGGTATCAATACATACTGACTTTCATTTACCAGTTGTCCAGGACAGGATTTGCAGGTATCTCGTGAAAATGGATTGATGTGTTGAATCAGACAGTTGTTGTTCAGTCACTCAGTCGTGTCCAACTTTCTGCGAACCTATGGGCTGCAGCATGCCAGGCTTTCCTGTCCTTCACCATCTCCCAGAGTTTGCTCAAAGTCATATCTGTTGAGTTGGTGAGGCCATCCAACCATCTCATCCTCTGTCATCCCCATCTCCTCCTGCCTTCAATCTTTCCCAGAATCAGGGTCTTTTCTAATGAGTCAGTTCTTGCATCAGGTGGCCAAAGTGCTGGAGTTTCAGCTTCAGTATCAGTCATTCCAATGAATATTTAGGACTGATTTCCTTTAGGATTGATTGATTTGATCTCCTTGTCATCCAAGGGATTCTCAAGAGTCTTCTCCAATGCCACAGTTCAGAAGCATCCATTCTTTGGTGCTCAGCCTTCTTTATGGTCCAGCTCTCACATCCATACATGACTGCTAGAGAATCCATAGCTTATACTATACGAATGTTTGTTGGCAAAGTAATTTCTCTGCTTTGTAATATGCTGTCTAGCTTTCTCATAGCTTTTCTTCCAAGGAGCAAGCCTCTTTTAATTTCATGGCTGCAGTCACCATGTGCAGTGACTTGGCACCCAAGAAAATAAAGTCTGTCACTGTTTCCATTGTTTCCCCATCTATTTGCCATGAAATGATGGGACTGGATGCCATGATCTTTGTTTTTTGAATGTTGAGTTTTAAGCCAACTTTTCCCCTGTCCTCTTTCACCTTCATCAAGAGGCTCTTTAGTTCCTCTTAGCTTTCTGCCTTAAGGGTGGTGTCATCTGCATATCTGAGGTGATTGGTATTTCTCCTGGCAATTAGTTACTAAGCCATGCCCAACTCTTGTGACCCTATAGACTGTAGCCTGCCAGGCTCCTCTGTCCATAGGATTCTCCAGGCAAGCCTACTGGAGTAGGTTGCCATTTCCTCTTCCAGGGAATCTTCCTAACTCAGGAATAAACCCTGGGTCTCCTGAACTGCAGGAAGATTCTTTATGGACTTATCTACGAGGAAAGTAAATGAGGCAGTGGGAGAGCATATTTTCTGAAAATGGCCCAACATTTCCAGTCTCAGATACCCTTCTCAAAAGGGAATGTGACATCACATCCCATCAAGAGGAGGATCCGTTCCTTCCCTTCTCCTTGAAAGTAGGTTGGACTTGGTGACTGCCTCAACTAATAGCGTGGGCTGGAAATCATGCCTCATGATGTTGACACATGGCCTCCATGTGGTGCCTCCTTCTCTCTCCCGGTCTATCCTTCTCCCTCCTACCCCTCCTTCTTACTCTCTTCCTCTCAGGATTCATGTCCTTGGGTCTCAGCACCCATGCTGAGAGGAAACCCAGATTACCCAGATGGAGAAAACGGCATGCACTGATCCACATGCAGAAGAACTGAGATCTCCCTGCTTGGCAGCTCTCGTCAACCCCCTGACAGGCAAGGCAGGAGCCTTCAGGGACCCAGGAGCCAAATCCAGCAGCTGCCTGTTCGCGTAAATAAACTGTGATGGGGCCTCAGCCTCATGCGTTCATTGATGTTAATTGCTGCTTCTGCTCCGGACCAGCAAGACTGAGGAGTCCTGATGGAGACGGTATTTACAGCTCCCAAAGCTGAAAACACTAGCTGGCTCACTACAGAAAACTTTGCTGATTCTGCCCCTCAGCTTCAAAGCCCCACACATCTGGATCAGGGTCCAACCTCCCTGAATTCCTAGTCTGCAGAACTCATGAGTAGAGGAAGTGTTTGGTGTGCCACATAGTGAGGCTGGAGAGTAATTTGTTATGCACTCAGAGTACTTAAAACACAGATGAACACAGTTTTTGAAAATGTCCAAGCTTATGTTTGTTAAAATACCAGAAGGCCTAAACCTCCCCTGTCTACTCTCTGTTCCTCATCCCCTAAGACACACACACCTGTTTAGAACTTTGTAGTTTTCAGGTTGTATCAAAGATTAAGGAACTGTACCACATCTGTCCCTCTTGGTGTTTTGAAAACTGGGTTATCTTTTCCTTCTAGAAAGCAAATAATACTATCAAGGACCTGATCTGACCTAAGAAATGGAAAGATTTTGCTCATGGAGAAGAAGCTGAGTATCCACAACTGATTCCAGATCTCACCAACCATGACATCTCATTTCACGGTAAGTCTTTGACTCTCTTTCCCCGTAAGACTCTTGAATAGATGAGCAACCACCTCCAACCACGTAACACTGTCAACTGGGGCTCATAGTTCAAGGGGATAGGGTATCATTAAAATATGCTGAATCGTGTTCTATGTTTTCTCCTTTTGCCATTCATCAAAATGAGAGGTTTTCATGAAAAGAGTTAGAGGCCATAAAATCAAATATATTGTAGCATTCCCTTTGGAATGTTTTAAACATTATTAAAAATAGTATCGTTTGAGGTAAAAGGTCAGCTAATAATCATTTTCTTTAAAACTGATGTGAATTTTATGAAACATTTGTCACAGGGCTGTCATTTAAGAGGGCACTGGAAATCATTTTTCATTTTCTACTTATCCTTCTGCAGCTCTCAGTTGTCCTGCAACCACAAACATTATATATCAATTCTTCTGTGTTTTATAATATTTTATGAACATATTTTTCTGAAATCTTATGTGCTGAAAGTTTACACAGAGGACAAATAGGTTTTTTTTTCTTTTTCTGATTTTGCTTTTTTGGAAACTTTTGTGTTAGAGTATAGCTGATTAACAATGTTGTGATAGTTTGGGGGGGATAGTAGCAAAGGACTCAGCCATACATATGCACGTGTCCACTCTCGCCTAAACTCCCCTTCCATCCAGGCTGACACATAACACTGAGCAGAGTGCCTTGTGCTATACAGTAGGTCCTTGTTGTGTATCCATTTTAAATATAGCAGTGCGTACCTGTCCATTCTAAGCTCCCTAACTATCCCTTGCTCCTCATCCTTTCTCCCTGGCAACCATAAGTTCATTGTCTAAATCTGTGGGTCTGTTTCTGTTTTACAAATAAGTTCGTTTGTATAATTTCTTTTCAGATTCTGCATAAAAGTTCTATCATACGATATTTCCATTTGACTTACTTCACTCAGGATGGCGATCTCTAGAACAGACAAATAATGTACAAGGGCACACATAGTTTTTTGTAAGTTGTAAAGAGTAAATTCTTCTTTGATTCAGAATTTAACAAAAGATGGAGAATTTAAATATTGCTATATCATTTTCTTCAATTTATCTTGGTCGACTTGTACTATGGGCTGAAGAAATGTTCTTAGAAAGCTTGTTTGAACCTCTGTTTCCTATTCTAGTTTATCTGGTATTTCTGTGAGATGAGGGTGAAGAGTAGGATGTGTGTGTGTGTAAGAAAGAGAGGGAAAGAGGAAGAGAGAGAGAGAGAGAATGGGCCTTGCACAACACAGACACATGGTTATATTTAATTAAAGAGCTGAAATCTGAGTTGTCCATTACAGTTTCCACGAACGCCTTACAGTGACAGTCTCTCGCTTCTTCCATTACCCCTTATATCAGGCTATTGATTTGTTCTGTGGTTTTGAGAGATGTGTGTACTCTCTGTCAGGGATGAGGTAGCATTGTAGAGAATAAGAGCTCTCCTTTCACACTTGTCAAGGTTCCAACACCAAGTCTGCAATTTTTTAGCTCTTACTGTTTGGCAAGGTCTTTCAACTTTCTAAGCCACAGCCTTCTTCAATATCAGTAACATGGGGCTAGCAATACTCATAGGGTCATTGTGAGGATTAAATGAGATACAATTGTCTTAGCATCATGCTTGCTTGACATTTAGTGAGCCCTGATAAATGGCTGTCACTAATTTTTCTGCCTCTACTAAGGTATTAGCTATGGGGGAAAAGGACTTGATTGTTTCAAAGAAACCATCAGAGAAGTCCACCTACTCGAAACTATTTCTCCTGTTTTGCACCGTGTTGTCTGTCATTTGACACATTTTGATGATTATTTACTTAGAATATAATTTATGTTGTTGTTTAGTCGCTAAGTCACATCTGACTCTCTTGCAACCCACTGGACTGTAACCCTCCTCTGTCCATGGGGTTTTCCAGGTAAGGATACTGGAGTGGGTTGCCATTTCCTTTTTCAGGGGATCTTCCAGGACCAGGGATCGAACCCACATCTCCTGCATTGGGAGGCAGATTCTTTACCACTGAGCCACCAGGAAAGCCCCATATCAAGCTACTGAGGTTCATGATATTGGACAGGTAGATTTTTCTAGAGGACAAAGTATTGGGGGTGGGAAACAGGACAGGCCTGGGTACTTTGGCACCTGGGTGTGTGTGTTGAAAACATGGAGGAAAAATATGCCAAAAATATTGCAGCTGCTTACTTGTCCCTTCTGAAGCAGGGTGCCTTGGGCAATGTTGATGCTCCATTTACATCCTATCTGATGCCTTTGTAACATTTTTGTGCAGTGTTTCCCTGCATGATTGTGATTCTATCAATCAATACCCACAGCATATGTTTGGAAGGATTCCCCTGGGCTGCTGGAGTCACTGTATTCTCACAAATGCCCAGGAGGTGCCTGGAGAACTCTTAGCCAATGACTCATGGGTGCTCCCTGCTGAGGACAAGTCTGAGGCACAGCCTATAGTCCAGAGTTCCCTGTGGGGTATGGCTAAACATGACCTGTCACAATTTTGGATGAGATCTCACTTGTTTGGCTGCTGCTTCTTCCCTGTCAGGCTTACCAGTCTCCCCTGGAAACTCCTTCTTAATAAATTACTTGCACACCAATATTTAATAAGGATCTGCTTCTGGGGAACCTGATCCAAGACAATGTGCAAATAAATATGGTTTTCTGTTAGGTAAGCAGTTGACACCAGGAGAGAGCTTCAGTTTTTAGAGACTGGTAAATGATACAGTGATAAGCTGTTTTGGTGGGACCTTGAAAGTCTAGCATGAGTTCAGTTAAGGAGATCTTGGAGTAAAGAAGTAGTTTTTGTCTCACATAATAAATTTATGGGAACTTGCTCAATGGGGCACACAAAAAAGAGAAAAGAAATCAGGAAGATGGAGAAAAGAGTGAAAATTGCTCAGTCGTGTCTGACTCTTGGTGACCCCATGGTCTATACAGTCCATGGAATTTTCCAGGCCAGAATACTGGAGTGGCTAGCCCTTCCCTTCTCCAGGGGATCTGCTCAACCCAGGGATCGAACCCAGGTCTCCAACATTGCAGGAACTCTTTATCAGGTGAGTCAAGGGGAGAAAAGAGAGGTGAAACCAAACAACGCAGAGGCTCAAGCAAACTTCCTGCTGAAGTTTTGTCCCATATGACTCCCAAGTGGGGTGGCTCTCACTTAGTTCTTTGGTTTATTTATTCGTGTATTATTGGCTATGCTGGGTCTTTGTTGCTGTGCACAGACTCTTCATTGTTGAACGTGGGCATTCTCTGGTTGCAGTGAGCAGGCTCCACTCTCTAGTTGGAGTACACAGGCTTCTCGTGGTGGCTTCTCTTGTTATGGAACTCTAGGATGCATCGGCTTCAGCAGTTGTAGCACATGGACTTAGTTGCTCTGCGGCATGTGAATCTTGGTTCCTGGACCAGGGGTTGAACTGGTGTCCTTTGCATTGGCAGGCAGGTTCTAAACCACTGAGCCACCACGGAAGTCCTTCTCATTCAGTTGCCTATTTGTAAATCTTTTCTTCTTCCTCTTGCTTCCTTACTCCTATAGCCACCCTTTGTCTGTTACAGCCCTGTGCAAGTGAAATTGAGGGGAGCAAAGAAGACAGGAGATGGTATCCATTATGGTGAATCCTGGAGTAAAAGTACTGTAAAATTAGATTTATAGAGTGAACTGCTACTGCTACTGCTAAGTCACTTCAGTCGTGTCCGACTCTGTGCGACCCCATGGACGGCAGCCCATCAGGCTCCCCCGTCCCTGGGATTCTCCAGGCAAGAACACTGGAGTGGGTTGCCATTTCCTTCTCCAATATAGAGTTAACTAATTCATTAGAATCAGAAATGTGAAACCACAGGTGATTCGAAGAAATAAACACACCACCTCCCAAATTCTCTGAGCATTCTGGACAGTAGACAGGTGTTGCATTATTTATTAGGTGGAGCACTAACCAATTTTAATTGTAGAGGCCTGGGTGAACCCAGCTGATATCTGGGTTCTGCTTGTTTTTCTGTTATACTGAATGGTCTGTAGTTAGCTCTGCAGGAAGCAAATATTTCTAGTCCTTTAACCTCAAAGTCTTTCTTTCTACCTTTGTGGATTGGTACAGCCTTAGGAAGGGGCTAAAAATAGGGTGAGAAAGAAAAATCATTTATTGATAGTCTGTTGGGCAGGGGAGAAGGTTGCACTGAAATATTCCCTTTCACATGCAAGGGAGAAAATGAGTGAATTTAATTACCGTGATTAGAACCAATTAAGTAGCTAATTATGCTCTTGAGAACAAAAGGCCATTTGTAGGGTTTCTAACTCTAAATACTTATAAAGCAAGGTGGAAAGGATAACTCCCCATATGCAGTCAGTATGTTACTCTGTAAGAGCGACTACAAGAGATGTGTTGTTGGAACCTAGTGGAAAGAGGTCATGAACACTCTTAGGATTATTCATCACTTTCCCATGCCACAGGGTTTTTATCTGGCTGCTGGGCAAAGTTTTCTCTCCAATCTCCAACCTACTTTATAAAGTTGTCATGAGAATCCAATGAAAGAATTTGATAATTTCCCAAAGGCAGTGATAGAGGCTAATTTCCAGTGGTAATGCTGATCCTTGCTAGCATGAAAACTTGGCCATAGAACTTTCTTTGGCTTTTTTTTCTTTCCTCCCCCAATTGTGTTCTCATCTGTGTCATAAACCAGCTTGGCATCCTTCTGGAGAGACTGTATCTCCATCTATATGCCTGTCTTTGTCTACGTCTACACCTATATCCACATTGACACTTCTTAACTTTTGCAGTGTTAAGTTGCTTAGACATGTCTGACTCTTTTCGACCACATGGACTGCAGCCCACCAGGCTCCCCTATCCATAGGATTTCCCAGGCAAGAATACCAGAGTGGGTTGCCATTTGCTTCTCCAGTTGATCTTCCTGACCCAAGAATCTAACTTGTATCTCCTCCTTGGCAGGTGGATTCATTTGCATAGTCTACAAATTTCTTAAAACAGAACATAGAAATTGAAGTATAGATCATTAGTTACTAAGTGTATGTGCCTGAAATTTCTTCAGTAAGGACTATATTCTTTGAGTTATTTAAGACACATTTTATAAACTATGAGTCTTCTTTAACAGGAAATGTATACCTCATCCACTAGCCACGCACTTGTATACCAATGGACAACATGACCAATTCATCATAACATTCCTTGATACTGAGTCCATGAGGCAGTCTCAGAACCTTCCTCCACACTGGTAACAAGATATAGTCACAGTTGATATTTGAATAGAAGAATGCTTGCAATTCCTATTCTAAACTTGTCAACTCTTAGCATGAAAGCATGAATGAATTTTTACATTCCTGTTGAGGAGAGTTAGCTAGGAGGATTTTATGGCAGGAAGGGGAAAGACAAGATAATTGAATCAGTGATGCCATTCAACCATCTCACCCTCTGTCAACCCCTTCTTTTCCTCCCCTCAATCTTTCCTAACAACAGGGTCTTTTCCAATATGTTGGTTTAGCATCAGGTGGCCAAAATATTGGAGCTTCAGCTTCACAGCATCAGTGCTTCCAATGAATATTCAGGGTTGATCTCCTTTAGGTTTGCCTGGTTTGATCTCCTTGCAGTCCAAGGGACTCTCAAGAGTCTTTTCCAGTGCCCCAATTTGAAAACATCAGTTCTTTAGTGCTCAACCTTCTTAATGGTCCAACTCTCACATCCGCACATGACAACTGGAAAAACCATAGCTTTGACAATTCGGGACATGAAAAGAGCCCAGGCTTTGGACTCCAACAGATCTCACTTCAAATATCAGCTCTGTCACTCATAGCTGTGTGTCCTAGAGCAAAAACTCCTCACCTAACTCTTTTTTAAGTAAGGATAACAACCATACCCTGTAGAGCTGTAGAAAGACTTTGAACTAAAACAATTGTTGTTATTGTTGTTTAGTCACTAAATCTTGTGCAACTCTTTTACTAGTCCATGGTCTGTAGCCTGCCAGGCTCCTCTGTCCATAGGATTTCCCAGGTAAGAATACTGGAGAGGATTACCATTTCCTTCTCCAGGGATCTTCCCAACTCAGGGATCGAACTTGAATCTCCTGCACTGGTAGGTGAATTCTTTATCACTGAGCTACCTGGGAAGCCCAAACTAAAATATATGAAGTGCCTAATTCAATATCTCACATATAGTAAGTGCTCACAAAAGTAGTTTATGCTTGTATCTTCTAGGACTCCTTCAAGCCATGCAAAGTTAACATGGAAACACACACAGGCTCTTACTGTAAACAAAAGAGTCTGAAATGCATTACTTGGATGTGATCTGAAAAAAGACAGTGATCTCTGTTCATTTCCAAGACAAACCATTCAATATCACAGTAATCCAAGTCTATGCTCCAACTATTAATGCTGAAGAAGCTGAAATTGAATGGTTCTACTAAGACCTATAAGACCTTCTAGAGCTAACACCAAAAAAAGATGTCCTTTTCATCATAGGGGACTGAAATACAAAAGTAGGAAGTCAAGAGAGACTTGGAATAACAGGCAAGTTTGGCCTTGGAGTACACAGTGAAGCAGGGCAAAGGCTAACAGAGTTTTGTCAGAGAATGCACTGGTCATAGCAAACATGCTCTTCCAACAACACAAGACACAACTCTACAAGTAAATGCAAAAAGGCAAAATGGTTGTCTGAGGAGGCCTTACAAATAGCTGAGAAAAGAGAAGTGAGGGCAAAGGAGAAAAGGAAAGATATACCCATCTGAATGCAGAGTTCCAAAGGACAGCAAGGAGAATTAAGAAAACCTTAAGTTAACAATGCAAAGAAATAGAAGAAAACAATAGAATGGCAAAGACTAGAGATCTCTTCAAGAAAATTAGAGACACCAAGAGAACATTTTATGCAAAGATGGGCACAATAAAGGACAGAAATGGTATGGACCTAACAGAAGCAGAAGATATTAAAAAGAGGTGGCAAAAATACACAGAAGAACTATATAAAAAGATCTTCATGACCCAGATAACCATGACAGTGTGATCACCCACCTAGAGGCAGACATCATGCAGTACGAAGTCAAGTGGGCCTTAGGAAACATCACTGCAAACAAAGATAGTGGAGGTGATGGAATTCCAACTGAGCTATTTCAAATCCTAAAAGATGATGCTGTGAAAGTGCTGCACTCTATGCCAGCAAATTTGGAAAACTCAGCAGTGGCCATGGGACTGGAAAAGTCAGTTTTCATTCCAATCCCAAAGAAAGGCAGTGACAAAGAATGTTCAGACTTCTGCACAACTGCACTCATTGCGCATGCTAGCAAAATAATACTCAAAATTCTCCAAGCTAGGCTTCAACAATATGTGAACTGAGAACTTCCAGATGTTTAAGTTGGGTTTAGAAAAAGCAGAGAAACCAGGGATCAAATTGGCAACATCCACTGGATCATAGAAAAAACTAGAGAATTCAGGAGAAACATTTACTTCTGCTTCATTGACTATGCTTTGATTGTGTGGATCACAATACATTGTGGAAAATTCTTAAGAGATGGGAATATCAGACTACCATACTTGCCTTCTGTGAAGCCTGTATGCAGGTCAAGAAACAACAGTTAGAACTGGACATGGAACAACTGACTGATTCAAAATTGGGAGAGGAGCTCATCAAGGCTGTGTATTGTCACCCTGCTTATTTAACTTAAACACAGAGTACATCACACAAAATTCTGGGCTGAGAGAAGCACAAACTGGAATCAAGATTGCAGGGAGAAATATCAATAACCTCGGATATGCAGATGATATCACCCTTAAGGCAGAAAGCTAAGAGAAATTGAAGAGGTCTAGATAAAGGTGAAAGAGGAGAGTCAAAAACCAAGCTTAAAACTCAACATTCAAAAGACGAGGATCATGGCATCCAGTCATGTCTTTTCATGGCAAATAGAGGGGGAAACAATGGAAACAGTAACAGACTATTTTCTTCGGCTCCAAATCACTGAGGATGGTGACTGCAGCAATGAAATTAAAAGATGTTTGCTCCTTGGAAGAAAAGCTATGACCAACCTAAACAGCATATTAAAAAGCAGAGACATTACTTTGCTGACAAAGGTCCATATGGTCAAAACTATGGTTTTTCCAGTAGTCATGTATGGATGTGAGAGTTGGACCATAATAAAAGTTGAGCACTGAAGAATTGATGCTTTTAAACTGTGGTGTTGGAGAAGACTCTTCAGAGTCCCTTGGAGTGCAAAGAGATCAAATCAGTCAATCCTAAAGGAAATCAATCTTGAATATTCATTGGAAGGACTGATGCTGAAGCTGAAGCTCCAATACTTTGGCCACCTGATGTGAAGAGCTGCCTCATTAGAAAAGACCCTGATGCTGGGAAAGACTGAAGGCAGGAGAAGGTGACAACAGAGGATGAGATGGTTGGATGGCCTTACTGACTCAATGGACATGAGTTTGAGCAAGCTCTGGGAGATGGTGAAGGACAGGGAAGCCTGGTGTGCTGCAGCCCATGGGGTAGCAAAAAGTTGGACAGTACTGAGTGATTGAACAACAGTGGGAAAAAAGAATGGCCAACATCAAAAAAAAAGTCTATAAGCAATAAATGCTAGAGAGAATGTAAAAAGGTAACCCTCCAGCATGGTTGGTGGGAATATAAATTGGTACAACCACTATGGAGAACAGTATGGAGGCTCTTTAAAAAAAAAAAAATAGAACAACCATTTGATCCAGTATTACCAATCCTGGGAACATATCCAGAAAAGTAATTAACCTCCAATTAAAATGAATAAATTTATATTTAAAAAATAGAAAAAAAAAAACCAAAAGGTTACATGCACTCCAATATTTACTGGAGCACTATTTACAACAGCCAAAACATGGAAGCAGCAGAAATGTTCATGGATGGAGGAATGGGTAAAGAAGATATGGTACCAATATACAGTAGAACATTAGTCAGTCTTGGAATGAAATAATGCACATGCAGTAACACGGACTAACCTAGAGATTATAGCACCATACTAAGTGAACTAAGTCAGATAGAAAAAGACCAATATCATATGATATCGCTTATATGTGGACTCTTTAAAGAATGATGCAAATGAACTTATTTATGATACAGAAACAGACTCACAGACATAGAAGACAAACTTAAGGTTACCAAAGGGGAAGTGTGGTAGGGAAGGGATAAATGAGGAGTTTGGGATTAACATATACACACTGCTGTATATACATCAGCTACTCAACAAGGACCTACTGTATAGCACAGGGAACTCAGTTCAAAGTTACTGACAGCCTGGATGGGAGGGGAGTTTGGGGGAGCATGGCGACATGTGTGCGTACGGCTGAGTCTCTCTGCTGTCCGCCTGAAACCGTCAGAACTCTCTTTACTGGCTAAGTGGCGTCAGTGCTTAGTTACTAAGTCACGTCCGACTCTTTGCAGCCTCACGGACTGCAGCCAGCTGGGCTCCTCTGTCCATGAGATTTTCCACAAGAATACTGGTGTGGGTTGACATTTCCTCCCCCAAGTGATCTTCCTGGCCCAGTAGTTGAACTTGCATATCCTGTGTTGATTGGCAGGAGGATTCTTCACCGTTGAGCCACCAGGGAATCTTAATTGGCCATACTCCAACATAAAATAGAATTTTAAAAAAATTATCAGGGGCTACTCCGTTTCTTCTAAGGGATTGTTGCCCACAGTCTTCTTGTTTTAAAGAAGTATTATGTAGAGAGTACTTAATATTTAGAGAATTTGTATCCACTAGGCATATATGGTTACCGAGCACCTGAAATGTGGCTGGTCTGAACTGATATATGCTATAAGTGTCAAATACCCACTGGAACTTGAAGACTCAGGATGAAAGAATAATATAAAAGTAGTTTATTTATAATTTTATATTGATTGCATGTTGAAATTATAGTAGTTTGGATAGTTTGGGGGTCAATAAAACACAATATTAGGCTTCATTTGTTTCTTTTTGACTTCTTTATTAATAGAAGGTGAGTACTAGAAATTTAAAATTATATATGTGTCTATGTTATATTTCCATTGGGTAGCCCTGGTCTAAAACATGGATTTTCCCCTGGGTCTAAAATCTCTAAAGGAATTCATGTAGAGGGTTTTCAGAGACTGGGAGATCTTTGAAGTTTCATGCACCATGCCATAAGCACCTGCATATGTGGCTTTTTCTGAAAGAATATCATTAGATTTCCATCAGTTTGTGATAGTAAACAAGGGTAGTCACCACTGATTTACAGTCTCATGGGATTTTAAAGTGGAATTTTAACAGGTGAAAATGCACGACATTTCCTCATTTCTGAAACCATCAGAGTAGAGATCTTGAGATTTATCCATATGGAGTTGAGACTGTAATCTCAATGAAAACAGTGGCTGGGTACCTTGTACCCCATTTTTATGCCCAGTACCAGGCATGCATTTTTGGCATCCAGGATTTTGTCATTTACTGCCTTTGATGTCATCATTTGCAAAAAGTTAAAGGCCATTATTTATTTATTTATTTATTTATTGCACAGACATTAAGCATAGTTTGGGAGTAAAAATGACACTTTGGAACTGTTTTGGAAAATGGCTTTTCCTTGGGTGGATTCCCTAAAACCTCAGGACTGGAAACAATAGTATGATCATAAAGAGTTTAACTGTAAGGTGACCCAGGTTGTACCAGGAGTGGATGGGGGAAATAGTGGCAGGTATGGGAAAGAAGCTAGTTCGAGGTTAATGAGCTGGTGGTTTGCTGTGTAGATCATGTCTCAAAGCTGACCCATGTGAAAGGAAAGGACATCATCAACTCTCATGGGTCATAGATCGAAGGTCTTTCCTGGGATCATGAGCTTCTCAGATCTTCTGTCTGTCCCATGTGAGGGATGAGCATCCTTCTACAGTCACAGAGAGTCTTCAGGCTTAGAGTTATGGCCACATGGATTTAGAAGCTGTCCATAAGATGCACTGGAAGGACTGATGCTGAAGTTCCAATATTTTGACCACCTGATGTAATGGCTGACTCATCGGAAAAGACTCTGATGCTGAGAAAAATTGAAGGCAAAAGGAGAAGGGGATGACAGAGGATGAGATGGTTGCATAGCATCACCGATTCAATGGACATGAGTTTGAGGAAACTCCAGGAGATAGTAAAGGACAGGGAAGCCTGGTGTGCTGCAGTCCATGGCGTCACAAGGAGTTGGGCATGACTTAGCAACTGAATAACATGTTGGAGAAGGGTAAGAGTCAAGGAGATGGGAGCTAGGTATCAACAGCTTCAGCTAAAAATTACATGGGGGTTGTGAGGCTGGGAGAAGGTGCTTTCTAATTCTATAACAGTGGACATGGAGAGCATGTTTATTATGGTATAAAGATCCTAATCTAGAAAACTTAGAAATTGTGCATTTAAGAATTTCATAAAGATGGCTGTCTGCCTTCTGGGAATTGGCAAAAATTAATGCTATTTCGACTCCATGGGTTTGTTTGTATTTATATCCATTCCAAACTTAAACATTGTTTTTCAGCTCTCGTACTATGAATGCTCATAGGAAAATGGATCTTTGAGTGTTGTTGAAAAACTACTTGAAAAACTGCAATTATTGTAAAACAGTTTGGCAAAGGTAACATTTTTTGGTAGAAATGAAAAGCAGTTCTGAGGCCAAGAGTTTGCTATTTTCTCACAAACAAGCTTAATGGAAAATAAAATCATTTTCTTTCTTTGGCTAACTAAAAAGATTTAAATGGTCTCTATCAAAAGTGAGTGCAAATTTTGTCCCATTAATGTAAATAAAGGAGATCCATTCCCAATAGCGACAACTTCAAACTTTTAAATTATTTTTGCTAGGACTAAAATATGTATCCATCTGAAGGGGGAAAATTTTGCCTGATAGACCACAGTGTTTACTCTTCCAAAATCTGTTCTCTATTAGAAAAACCTAATTGTTAGGAAGAAAATGGTATACATAGAAATGGAATTGTTTTCACTTTGCTGAGTAGAATTTGCAGGGAGGCAATTTTCCACTTTTTTTTTTAAACCTGGAGAAAGATATAACTGCTATTTATCTAGCTATTTATTCATTTTCAGAAACACTCTACTCCGTGTCCTCCAACGGCACAAATATGATACAGATGAGCTTGAAGTCTCTTCTACCAACAGGGCTGTTCAAACTGTTGAGTTGACCCTCCAACCCTGCATTTCTAGGAGTCAATTGGAGCAGGGTGACAGAAAGCAAATGACAAAGCATCTAATTTCATTTCTGATGCATTTTTCCATAAGTAAATTAGAAAATATAATACTCTAATAGTATAGTTTCATTTAATAATTTGCTCAAATTAGAACATCTCAAATGTTCCCTTTTGCTTTTTTTTTAATGAACTTTTACTAGAGACCAGCTAGAAATATTTAAATAGTATTTTGAAATTATTTAAGCCCTTTGTTACCTCTCCTTTGCTCTCCTGACAAGTTGCAAGTCATTAGCCCTCTCTGCAAGGCTTGTACTCCAGCTTCTATTTTCCTCTGTAGCTTCGCCTAATGACTGTCCTCATCTTGATGACTATGATTCACTGACTGAGTCACCTTCAGGACCTTCTCCCTCTTCAAACTCTTTCTCTTATAGGGTCTCTGTGCTGATCCGTTTTCTCTTCTCCATCCTCTTCTTCTTCCTCATCCTTCTATTTCCCCTCCCTTCCAGTCCAGGCCCTTGCTCTGTTCTGTTAGCACCCCCTCCACTGTTTGACATCATGGTGGTCATTTAATTATTTATGAGATGGTTTACTGAATCTCTGGGCTTCTTCCCCCCACCCCCCACAATGACTGTTCTGTTCCAAACCCACCCTTGTGTGTCATTCAGTGATTGGCATCTAAATAGGTACTATTAATAAATTTTCAGGAAATAAATGAACAAGCGGATGACTCAAGAGGTATTGATCAATGTACTTTCTTATTATCTGTGTGTCATCATAACTTTTGTTTTTGACTTAAACGTGGTGACTCCCCTGTGATGGGGAGGCTCAGTCAATTATACCAAATCATAACGTGACAGATTTGCCCTTTAGGAAAAGTCCCATGGATTTATCCTCAAGGGATTTGCATCTGTGGCTGAATTCCTCATTTGTCAATGATTCACACATCTCCTTTCACTTTGTGTCCATGGGGGCCTGGCCTTGTCACCCATGTCTTGACACACTGCCCATCTCACATAACCATTTGTTGGGTGGATGTATGAGGAAGGGAGCATGAAGCTTTCTTTTCAAAATTCTTACATCATTTATGGATTTGGTTATCTTTTCAGAAACTTGAAAGTTTTAGATTTGTCCAGTAATGAATCATTCCTTTATTTTGTGTCTTCTTGAGGCAAAGAGTCAATGAGGGGACTTTGCTTCAGGATGCCTTTAGGAACATCACCTTAGACTAACCTAGGGGGGCAGGGTGACAATGTGTTACTATTGACTTAATAGAGGAGAAAATTTAGGACAAGTAGAAATCACCACACTAAACCTATGTTTGTCTACCACTGCAACTCTTCATTGGTTGTTTGTCATCTCTTCCCTTTTAAATGTGAGATCCATATGAAAATTTCTCTATCTCTTGGCTCTGTACCTTGCTCACCTATTACACGTATGAAAGAATTTCTTTAGTGCAATCCAGAATCCCAAGCCTTCTGATGATTTTTCATTAAGAATTTCAACTCATTCTGCAAGAAGTTTTCAGAAGTTTATTTTTTTCTGACAAAACAGTTTTGGGGTTGCCCTGAGATTTTTGGATAATGCAACCATTTGTATTTTACTTGAGCCAGGAATAGAATCTTCCCCTTGGTAATATCTGAATAGCTGTGTATCTATCTTCTATCTGTCCACCCATTAATTTATTAGACACACACACACGTATATGTGTGTGTGTATATATATATATATACACATACATATATATACCCAGTCTGATAAAACAGTGGCATTGACCCCCATAGAGAAACCACGGCCATCGT
The DNA here is from genome assembly GCF_014754425.2 of Oryx dammah. Classification (NCBI taxonomy): domain Eukaryota; kingdom Metazoa; phylum Chordata; class Mammalia; order Artiodactyla; family Bovidae; genus Oryx; species Oryx dammah. The sequence goes on from NW_024070193.1 coordinate 39,652,040, forward strand.
GGGATATAGGACTCAGCTTTTCCTAAAAGGTATTCCAGGGTCTCCTGGTTCATTTGCAATGAGCCAACTTTCTTTTTGTCCTGACTAGATTTTCCAGATGAGGCAACTGAGATGAGATGATGCCTGGTTTGTAATTAGTCTATCTGTAGACTTTCTTTGCTGTCCTAGAGCCGTTGTTTTGATAATCTCCCTGGATCTCATATACTCAGTGTGGAGAAGCTGCTTTCTCCCCACCTGCGCCACCAGGACTCCACACGTGTCCTGATGCCTCAGCCCAGCGATGGGATCCCTGCTCTCTGTTGTAGGAGCCTTTTTGCTTGATCAGCCTCTCTGTTACCTCTTTCTAGACCTTCTTTTTATGAACCCCAACTGGATCTCTCCCCTGCCATATCTCAGGATGCCACACCAGTTCCATTAGCTAGATTTCCTCTATAATTTCTATTGAAAGATAATTGCTTTACAATGTTATATTAGTTTCTCCTGTACGACATTGTGAATCAGCTATAGGTAAACATATATCACTTCCCTCTTGGATTTTCCTTCCCAACCCATCCCAACCTTCTGGGTCATCACGGAGCACTGAGCTGAGCTCCCTGTGCTATAGCGCACCTTCCCATTAGCTAGCTATTTCACACATGGTAACCTGTATACGTCAATGCTACCCTCCCAATCCATGCCATCCCCCTGCCTCCTCCGTGTCCACACATTTGTTCTATATCTGCATCTCTGTTCCTGCTTTGCAGTTAGATTCCTCTGTACCATTTTTTTCTAGATTTCAAATAGATTTCCTCTACTTTTCATTGCCAGAGTTGAGGCTTTCAAACACATGGCCCATTCTGGAAAAGAAATCCCCTCTCCAAGTCCTGGTGCTGTCGAGAATGGCCTGGTTTCCTGTCAGCTGAGCTCCATGTTGGTCAAAACATGCTCTGCACCCTTTACTTGTATGATGTTGGAATAGTTTCTCCACAGGTCAGCATGACACTCATCTGGACTCATCTGAAAAGAACAGCATGTTCTCTTTTATGTTTGCATTTTCCAGAATAAATGACTTTCTCTCCTTTAATTTCTACTTTTGGAATCTTAACAAGCACCGAGTTTTAGAGACAGTGACCTTGTTTTCAAGTGTGGGAATTAATTACTTTAAAATGTCACTGTTAAAAGAATACCAGCTCTCAGCTCTTACTCATGAATTACTATTAACTAAAATTGCACAAAAACTGTATCAGTTTCTTCTAACAAATGCCCTCTCTTGTTCTGTGTGGGGGATGTTTCAGGCTGATTCTGGGACAATTGCATTAAAATCACTTGAATTGAGGGGTAATTCTTAAAAATCCGTTTTCCAGGGTTCCACCACAGACCCAGTAAACCAGACCTTGGAATTTACATTTGAAACAAGGTATTGTAATGAATCTTATATATGTTAAAAAGACTTTTTCACTAAGCTCTGTTATCTGGAAAAAAAGAGCTGGCACCCCCATATATATATATACAGACTATATATCTCTCTATATATACACTAAATATATATAGTATATATTATATATCTATAAAGTGATTGAATATATATATATATTTGTATGTTTTGTTTTGCTTATCATATGTACTATAGTGATATAATAAGTGCATTATACTGTTAGTTGCTCAGTCATGTCGAACTTTCTGCAAGCCCATGGACTGTAACCTGCCAGGCTCTTCTGTCCATGGGATTCTCTGGGCAAGAATACTGGAGTGTGTTGCCATTTCCTTCTCCAGGTGATCTTCCCAACCCAAGGATCAAATCTGGGTCTCCTGCATTGCAGGCAGTTTCTTTACTTTCTGAGCCACCAGGGAAACCCAAAGTACATTGTAAATGACACCATAAGGTAGACATTTGAAAAGATAAAAGATCAATATAGACAGAAGCTGCATTTGCTTGCTGTTGTTTCATGGTGCATCATTCTACACACACTGCAGGGTGTAAGTACTGCACTTGGGAAACTATGGTATAGTTTACAGGACATTAAATGTTCATCCAGGATTGCCTTTGACTTAGACCAGCAGCGAATAGCTTTGCCTAGCTTAGATAAGCTACAGGAACAATTTGATAGTGGGATTGTCAGGGGAATTGCAGGTGTAGGAGACTTTGGGGAAGAAGGTCTGGGTGTGCAGCAAACAGCTTATGGGCCCAGGTGAGGTGTCAAAGGAGGTACAGGGAAGCATTGATGACGGAGAGATTGGACTTGAAGGACAAGGGAGAGACACCAAGCCACTTCTTGCAAAACTGAGCTTGGGTCAGCCCTGAATGCTATTAATGTGCACCCCTTCTGTCTTTCCTGTGGCCTGTGAAGTGCTGCTTAAAGTATGTGTGGTCAGATCCCAAACCACAAACTATTACTGGCCAATGACAATATCAGCATAGAATTTTTTTTTAAATTATCTTTTACCCGCTTCCCTTGATATTTCTGTTTATTTCTGGTTGTGCTAGGTCTTTGTTGCTGTATGTTGGCTCTCTCTAGTTGAACCTAGTGAAGGCTGCTCTCTAGCTGTAGTGTGTGGGTTTCTCATTGCAGTGGTTTCTCTGGTTGTGGCTCCTGGGTTCTACTAGTTATGGTCCATGGGCTTAGTTGCCCTGGTGGCTTGTGGAGTCTTCCTGGACCAGGGATTGAACTTGTGTCCCCTGCACTGGCAGGCAGATTCTTATCTACGGTGCCACCAGCGAAGTCCCCAGTACAGAAACTGAGAGTACATTTAGAAATGGTTAGAGCCATTTGATGTTGCTGAAAAGCATCTAGTAATTCATATTAATTGTATAGGATTGGCCAAGAAGTTCATTTGGGTTTTTCCATAAGATATTACAGAAAACCCAAATGAACTTCTTAGCCAACACAATATTTTATAGCTATATTGGTCTACAGAGCTTTGGGAATTAAAGAGAATTCCGTTGATCCTTCCCTCTAGCTAGCTGAAGATGTACTGCCCAGGGTAATGCATGAGGCTGGATTCTCTATCTTCTTGCCTCCTTTTTAGCCACTGAGGGCCAACGTGCTGGCCTGTGCCTTTCTCACCTGAAGGAGCTGCCTGTCTTAGCTTGCTAGAGGTGACTGGTAGAAAATGAATAATTGCGAGCTTGGCCAAGGTGTGTGACCTCTCTAGGACCTCCCTGTCACCTTTGAACTGAGATTATGGAAGTGTGCATACGGCACAGTGGCTGGGGTTCTGGTTTTCTATCGTCAGGTTGAGGAATGAGTTCTTCCTTTCCTTAGGGCTGCATTTCTCTGAGGAAAGTTAGGATCATGACCAACAAAGCCTGTATTCTGACTGTGAAGTCCAGGAAATGGTTGAAGGAAATTAGTAGCCACATTTTTGTTGCATCACAGGCCCAGCTGCTGGTAACATAAAGGCAGATGTCTCTCCTTGTATTTCTCCCTTATTATAACCTGCTTATGTGAACGCAAGTGAGGTAGGGATACCAGAATGGTATAGCTTTTGAGGGAAGTCAAGTCCTAGCTTGGTGAGCTAACAGCCAATGCTACAGCTTCTCTGAGCTTCATTTTCTTGATCTGTTCAATAGCCATCCCTATCCCTATTGTAGGATTTCAGGGAGGATTCAATGACATTATTTTTGTAAAGCACATGTGACGGCTTATAGAACATTCTAAAGATGTTGTATTGTTATTACCACACTTTTTAATTCAATAAATATTATAGTTGAGCCCCTGTTGTGTGCTGGAAATTGTACCAATTACTTCTGCTGCTGCTAAGTCGCTTCTGTGTGACCCCATAGACGGCAGCCCACCAGGCTCCCCCATTCCTGGATTCTCCGGGCAAGAACACTGGAGTGGGATGCCATTGCCTTCTCCGACCAATTACTGAGGGAACTCCAATAACAAGACAAATACCATCCTCATCCCCAAATAGTTTATGACCTAGTTGATGGCAACACAGCTCACTTCCCTTTCACTTCCTATTTCCAACCAGAGTGTAAACTTCGTACAGTCAGTTCAGTTCAGTTGCTCAGTCATGTCCGACTCTTTGCAACCCCATGGACTGTAGCATGCCAGGCTTCCCTGTCCATCACCAACTCTCGGAGCTTGCTCAAACTCATGTCCATTGTGTCGATGATGCCATCCAACCAGCTTATCCTCTGTCATCCCCTTCTCCCACCTTCAGTCTTCTCCAGTATCAGGGTGTTTTCCAGTGAGTCAGTTCTTCATGATCAGGTGGCCAAAGTATTGGAGTTTCAGCTCCAGCATCAGTCCTTCCAATGAATATTTAGGACTGATTTCCTTTAGGATGGACTGGTTGGATCTCCTGGCAGTCAAAGGAACTCTCAAGAGTCTTCTCCAAAACCACAGTTCAAAAGCATCAATTCTTCAGTGCTCAGCTTTCTTTATAGTCCCACCTTCACATCCATACATGACTACTGGAAAAACCATACCTTTGACTAGATGGACCTTTGTAAGCAAAGTAATGTTTCTGCTTTTTAATATGCTGTCTAGGTTGGTCATAACTTTTCTTCCAAAGAGCAAGTGTCTTTTAATTTCATGGTTGCAGTCACCATCCTCAATGATTTTGGAGCCTAAGAAAATAAGGTCACTGTTTCCATTGTTTCCCCATCTATTTGCCATGAAGTGATGGGACCGGATGCCATGATCTTTGTTTTCTGAATGTTGAGCTTTAAGCCAACTTTTTCACTCTCCTCTTTCACTTTCATCAAGAGGCTCTTTAGTTCTTCTTCACTTTCTGCCATAAGGGTGATACATCTGCATATCTGAGATTATTGATATTTCTCCTGGCACTCTTGATTCCAGCTTGTGCTTCTTCCAGCCTGGCAGTTCACATGATGTACTACTCTGCATATAAGTTAAATAAGCAGGATGACAATATACAGCCTTGATGTATGTACTCTTTTCCTGATTTTGAACCAGTCTGTTGTTTCATGTCCAGTTCTAACTGTTGCTTCTTGACCTGCATACAGATTTCTCAGGAGGCAGGTCAGGTGGTCTGGTATTCTCATCTCTTGAAGAATTTTTCACAGTTTATTGTGATCCAGTAGTCACGTATGGATGTGAGAGTTGGACTGTGAAGAAGGCTGAGTGCTGAAGAATTGATGCTTTTGAACTGTAGTGTTGGAGAAGACTCTTGAGAGTCCCTTGGACTGCAAGGAGATCCACCCAGTCCATTCTGAAGGAGATCAACCCTGGGATTTCTTTGGAAGGAATGACGCTGAAGCTGAAACTCCAGTACTTTGGCCACCTCATGTGAAGAGTTGACTCATTGGAAAAGACTCTGATGCTGGGAGGGATTGGGGGCAGGAGAAGAAGGGGACGACCGAGGATGAGATGACTGGATGGCATCACGGACTCGATGAACATGAATCTGAGTGAACTCCTGGAGTTGGTGATGGACAGGGAAGCTTGGCGTGCTGTGATTCACGGGGTCACAAAGAGTCGGACACGACTGAGCAACTGAACTGAACTGATTGTGATCCACACAGTCAAAGGCTTTGGTGTAGTCATTAAGCAGAAGTAGATGTTTTTCTGGAACTCTGTTGCTTTTTCTATGACCCAACAGAATTACAGTCAGGGAGTGCCTTTAATCTATCTTGGGAATCCACAGTGGGCAGCCTAGTGCAGACACAAAGTGCTTAAGAAGTCTGTGTTGAACTGAGTGGTATGCCATTATCCTCCCAGATTTGGTTTAACATGATGCAAGGGCTCAATATTAAGTAGCTTCTTGGGGAAACGATCCTGAGTAACAATGGTAGGAAAGTGGAGAAGGAGGACAGAGCTGGAGAGGAAGCCAATAAAAGGTGTTTTATTCTTCAGCACACTTACCACTGTGGGCAACTGGAACTCAGTCCTACCAGGGCCATCTTGGGAGGCAGAGGTGCAAGGGAGTTGGGTTACCGATTCATCAGCTAGGATATACTGAGAGCTTCTTGCAGGTGAGAATTAATCTTCCAGCACTTCTGCCTGCACTGATAGCCAGAAAATTTCCCAGGCTCAAAACCACAGGGGTTGGAAGTTGAAAGTCATTCTGCTGATGTATGGCTGGAATGTGCATTTTCACCCAGTTTCTCAGCTAGTGGCCCAGAAATTTGCTAAGGTTAGTCTTACCCCTAGTCTGCACGTGGAAAATGTCTGCAATATATTCTACCACCTTCTCTGTCTTCTCCAAATACACTAGCTGACAATGGTGCAGTCTTCCTCTCAGCTCCCAGCTCACTTATTATTATTTTAATTGCATTCCCTTTGATGTAGACACACACAAAGCTATTTCAGTGTTCTCTGTGGGCGTCTCACCTTCCCACAGCAGTGTGAACTCCTGAGGACAGACCTCAGGATTTATTTATCTTCTCTTCTTGCCACATTGCCCAGAACAAATGAGGCTGCAAAAATTGAATTTGGAGCTGAATTTAACTTTTAGGTCAGGGACTAGTGATTTGGGCTATTCAAGTTCCACTTTTTTTACCTGGGTTTTCTGCTCTGACTTAACTGATTTACAATTGTGTTGATTCTAATGTAATTTGAAAAGAATAATAATTACAGTTACCAAAGTTGATTAATAAACTACCAGTTTTTAATAAAGACTTGTGTGCCTGTCACAGTGCACTAAGTTAGTCTTTCATATAATCCTCAGAGCAAAAATTGTGTCACCATTTTATAGAGTAGGGATCTGAATAATTAACTAATTACGTAAGATCACAAAGTTAATTGGGGTTTTCCTGGTGGCTCAGACAGTGAAGAATCTGCCTGCAATGTGAGAGACTCGGGTTTGGCCCTTGGGTCGGGAAGATGCCCTGGAGAAGGGAATGGCAACCGACTCCAGTGTTCTCGCCTGAGAATCCGATGGACAGGGGAGCCTGGCAGGCTGCAGTCTTTGGGGCTGCAAAGAGTGAGACATGGCTGAGCAACTACTGCTTTCACTTCTCTTTTCACATAGTTAATCAGCAGAAGGTGATCAATTTAAACTCAGAACTAACCCGGAATTTCAGACATACAACCATTGTATTGTAGAGTATCCCAAATATAAAAAACCGAAGGAAGTACTGAAAAGAACTGATTCATTAATTTATTCACCTGTCAGTCCAACTGTCTAACTAAGGAAACACCTGTTCACTAATTTGTCATCTTTAGCTGGACTGGTCAAAGACAGATGGGACTCAATCTTGGGAGACAAGGCAGCAACTATCTTGGGAACACTTTGATGTCTCAGTCACCTTTTTCTTTTCTCTCTCTCCCAGTCCTTCATATCCAGTGACATTCCATCCAGTTTGAAGGTTATAGAAAATGTATATATATATAACTGAATCACTGTGCTATACACGAAACTAACATAATAGTGTCAATCAACTCTACTCCAATATAAAGTTTTAAAACAATTGGCTTTCAAATCACATATTCTCCAAAATGGGTTGTTTATGCTTAGGTATAGGTATAGGTTTAAGCACAGGTTTTCACTCAGTTCAGTTCAGTCACTCAGTCGTGTCCAACTCTTTGTGACCCCATAGACTGCAGCACACCAGGCTTCCCTGTCCATCACCAACTCCTGGAGCCTGCTCAAACTCATGTCCATTGTGTCAGTGATGCCATCCAACCATCTCATCCTCTGTCATCCCCTTCTCCTCCTGCCTTCAATGTTTCCCAGCATCAGTGTCTTTTCCAATGAGCCAGTTCTTCACATCAGGTGGCCAAAGGATTGGAGTTTCAACTTTAGCATCAGTCCTTCCAATGAGTATTCAGGACTGATTTCCTTTAGGACTGACTGGTTTGATATCCCTGCAGTCCAAGGGACTCTCAAGAGTCTTCTCCAACACCACAGTTCAAAAGCATCAATTCTTTGGCGTTCAGCTTTCCTTATGGCATTCAGCTTTCCTTTCACATCCATACACGACCCCTGGAAAAATCATAGCTTTGACTAAATGAACCTAAAGGTGGTAAATTTTTGAGGTGGCCAAAAAGATCATTTGGGTTTTTCTGCAACATTGTTTGGAAATGAAAATTTTGGGCAAACTCGATATTTTCTTATATATGAAATATCCACTTGTACATGCTGGGAGTATCTTGTTGCTGTCCCTGTGACATCAGGTTAGATGTCACAGACGCCCTTTGGTTGTCAACTCTCTTCCCTTCCTTATGCCATCTCTTCCAGGCCCTCTACCTAGAGAATGATCATTTATCTGGGAGCCTTGATCTGACTCATTACATATGTTCCCAAATCCATAATCGCCACTAGGACTTAGCTCTTTCCCCACAGGACCTAAACTCTTAAAAAGCAAAGCTAGAAAGAAATATTTCTCTGCTTGTGCTTCCTTCTCTTTCTTGAAGTAAGGAGGAGTGAGGCTGACCTGGTCTAGCTAAATGAGACAAGGGCTCCTCGGCACAAGATAACACAAGATGAAAAAGCACCACCAGTTAATATTTCAGAAAAAAAAATCCCATTTTTATGTTTTTAGAATATGTTTATTTGGGGTTGGCCAAAATGTTCATTTGACATTTTCCCTTAGATGGTATGGGAAAACTTGAACAAATATTTGGCCAAATGTATATTTATATGTGTGTGTAAACACTGATGTATATCTGTAATCTTTGATCATTTATTCTTTATTTGGCCTTGCTGACAAATCAGATAATTGATTCTCCTTATACTGGACAGAGAACAAAAGACAAAAGTGATTCAACAAAGAGTCATAAGCTGTTTAATTTCAATTTTGTGTGGCTTGTTGAACTGTTGTGGAGCCAACTGCTTTGTCCCAGAGGACTTATTTTTGTAGTGTTCTACCAACATTCTAGTGCATTGACCCCAGACATTTTCTAAGTATGCAATTTGGAGTTCAGTCTTGTCTGAAATTATATTACAAGATTGTCTGATTTGCCCGAGTCACAAACTGCCTTCCAAATAGTTTATTGGAAAGCATTAGTGAGTTGTCTAGAATTTGCTAAGAGGAAAACATGATTTATTGATTGTCTTCTGAGCATTTTTCTTTTTGAGCTAAATAGAGAATTACTGTAGCCTTGTTTGAAAAATTATAATTAAGATTGCTTTGTTTTTTCAGGGATAGATCTCTATTTAGTAGATTTTTTAATGGAAAAAAAGCTTTGGCCTTTGCAGGCTTTGAAGTCTAAGGCATTAAAGGAACAAAGGCCAAGATGATGGGAAAAAAACTAATATATAATTTGTTGAACTCTTTTATTACTCCATTTATGGAGAAATTCCAATTTCAGATACTAAGCTAGTATTTTCTGCATATAAGTCAAGTATTTGAAGTGGGCAGTTTTCAGCCCATTAATCTATACTGCTGTGTTGAAAACAATTTGAAAATGACTGACTATTAGTTTGGTTTGCAATTCACTATATTGTTCTCAAGGATTAACAAGAATGGCTGGTCACCACCCACTCTTCACTTTCCCTTCCCACCCATATATCCACATAGGAGCACATCACACACACACAGACACACACACAGACACACACACAGACACACAGACACACAGACAGACACACACACACACAGTGTTGTAGCCACACGTTCTGGGAAACAAACTCACTCAGATCACCCACCCACCTACCCACACACACCCACACCCACACACCCACACCCACACCCCCACACCCACACCCACACACACACACACCCATACCCACACACACACCCACACACACATACACACACACACAGTGTTGTAGCCACGCGTTCCAGGAAACAAACTCACTCAGATCTCACACACACACAGACACACACAGACACAGACACACACAGTGTTGTAGCCACACATTCCGGGAAACAAACTCACTCAGAAGGACAATGCAGATAGTGGAGTGCAGTTTATTACACCGGCGGGCCCAAGGCAGAGTCTCCTCTTAGCCAAGGACCCCGACCAGCATTTGCAAAAATCTTTTATTACCCCATGTGTATGTGTCTGAACCCACCACTCCAAATTCCTTGAGACTTACATGAACCAAGGAAAATACAATCCCAATAACCCCATGATTCACGTGCTATGTGCTTATGTGCTCAAACAGTCAAACAATTAGCCAATAATCAATAAACCCGAGGTTACCCTCCGATTGATATGGAAAAACGTATGGCCTGTCTGGAGGAAAGGGTGATTAGTGTATGTTTTCTCTTAGGCGATGAGTAACCTAGATACGATCTTCAAGGTTACCCGTCTGGAGGGGATCTTATCCTTCTGTTGTTTTCACAGGCACTAAACACAGAGTTCAGAGTCCATTGGAAAGGTGGCCGAGCATGATCAGCACGAACAGGCCTAAGATGGAGTCCAGGCCCTATGAATTCCTTCTTCAGCAGCACACACACATACATGCTCCCCTTCCAGGATAACTTCAGCGTGGTCTCCACATGAGCATATCTGCTGAGATGACAGCCAGTTCTAACTTCAGATCATCTATTTCAAGCTATCACAAGCATATCTTTGCACTGAGGTTTTCTCCACCCAGTGCTAATGGCTGTTTCTAGAACTATTGACATTTACGTAAGTAGAGGCACATTAACTGAATGTTTGCCAGGTGTCAGACACAGTGGTTTGAATGGTATGTTCCTTCTGTGGTCACATGCATCTTGTGCTGGCAGCTACTTTTGTGACATCTGCTTTGCAGGTAAGAAAACTGATAATCTGAGACTCACAGGACATGTTCAGGGCTTGACAACTGATAGGAAGCAGAGTCAGGAATCCCACTTTCAAACCTGCTGCCATTTGGCTTCAGTTTAATTACCTGAAGTGTGAAGACTGGCACCCAAGCTGGTCTGTCTTGAACCCATCTTCCCTATCTTACTGCTCAGAGCATCTTTACATGTTCCCTCTGCTGTGATGTGTGAGATAATTGACCTTTGGAGGCATATGGACTTACTCTGGTTCAGGGAAGTTTGTGTAGAGCAAGAGCATTTAGAATTGAATTAACTTTGGTAAGACAATTTTCCATAAGGGACAAGATCAGGACATAGTGGTTACTGTGGGTTACAATTCCTACAACCATTGATAGCCCAGCTCTTTCCTTCCTGAACTTTCATTTTGTTTACCTCTCATTGGGTAGATCCTTTGGAGAATCTGACCTTTGTTCTGGTTTCTGAGTGGGTCTTGTCAGTTACTGGCTAGGTAAGGGAAAGGTATTCAAATATTGGATAATGATATATGAAAAAAGCTGCATTGCTTTTCCTTACTTTTAAAAGGATTGGGTTATGTTGTATGGGTTATATGAGTGTATTAGAGCTTCCCAGGTGGCTCATTGGTAAAGAATCCACCAGCCAATGAAGAGGATGCAGGAGACATGGGTTCGATCCCTGGGCTGGGAAGATCCCCTGGAGGAGAAAAATGGCCCCCCAGTCCAGTATTCCTGCCTGGAAATTCCATGGACAGAGGAACCTGGCGGGCTGCAGTCCACAGGGTGGCAAAGAGTCAAACACAACTGAGTGACTAAACAGCAAAAATAACAAACAACATTTGACGTTCTCTAAAAGAAATCCATGGTATTTGTGGGAATGGTGAAATGATTTCAAATATTGTTACCAAAATGAATGCAAAAAGGGTTTCTAGCTAATAGAGGAAATTTTGGATATAATTTTCATTGATGATTGGTGCATGTAGTTCACTAGAAAGATTTTACACTTTCCTTCCCTGTTGTATGAACAAGGTGAGGAATCTAGCTAGTCCAGATGACTAACAACCTTGTAATTTACTCAAGATCTAGAGCTTGGTTTGTTCTATATCGCATCACCAACATCATAAAAAACTGTTATCTGATTTGACTGCAAGTCTGGTCGGTCATGCCTTCAAAATACTGTAGCATCTAACACCTTGGAGGGCAACATTCACATGAGATTCTTACTGAATGTCTGAAAATAGGACATAGGGACATAAAAGCTTTTGTAGCAGTTTTTGTGCCTGGTTGATGATATCACTGGGTTATGGAAGTCCTGGGCTAACCTATTTTGTGATTTATTATAACTTGAGAGACGTTTTTCTTATGGGTTCAGCTGATTTTGGTTGGGGTTCAGTTCAGTTCAGTTGCTCAGTCATGTCTGACTCTTTGCGACCCCATGGACTGCCTCATGCCAGGCTGCCCTGTCCATCACCAGCTCCCAGAGCTTGGTCAAACTCATGTCTACTGAGTCGGTGATGCCATCCAACCATCTCATTCTTTATTGTCCCCTTCTCCTCCTCCTTCAATCTTTCCTAGCATCAGACCTTACATACAGTCATGTCCGACTCTTTGCGACCCTGTGGACTCTACAGTCCATGGAATTATCCAGGCCAGAATACTGGAGTGGGTAGCCATTCTCTTCTCCTGGGGATCGTTCGAGCATCATGGTTTTTTCCAATGAGTCAGTTCTTCACATCAGGTGGCCAAAATATTGGAACATTAGCATCAGTCCTTCCAATGAATATTCAGGACTGAAATCCTTTAGGATTGACTGGTTTGATCTCTTTGCAGTTCAAGGAACTCTCAAGAGTCTTCTCCAGCACCACAGTTCAAAAACATCAATTCTTCAGTGCTCAACTTTTTTTTATGGTCCAACTCTCACATCCATACATGACTACTGGAAAAACTGTAGCTTTGACTATACGGACCTTTGTTGGGTAATGTCTCTTTAATATGCCGTCTAGGTTTCTCATAGTTTTTCTTCCAAGGAGCAAGCTTCTTTTATTTTCATGGCTGCAGTCACCATCTGCAGTGATTTTGGAGCCCCCCAAAATAAAGTCTCTCACTGTTTCCATTGTTTCCCCATTATTTACCATGAAGTGATGGGACTAGGTGTCATCATTTTTTGAATCTTCATTTTTTGAATGTTGAGTTTTCAGCCAGCTCTTTCACGCTCCTCTTCCACTTTCATCAAGAGGCTTTTTAGTTCTTCTTTGCTTTCTGCCATAAGGGTGGTGTCATCTGCATATCTGAAGTTATTGATATTTCTCCTGGCAATCTTGATTCCAGCTTCATCTGGCATTTCGCATGATGTACCTTATATAAGTTAAATAAGCAGGGTGACAGTATCCAGCCTTGATCTACTCCTTTCCCAATTATGAACCAGTTCTTTTTTCCATGTCTGGTTCTAACTGTTGCCTCTTGACCTGCATACAGATTTCTCAGGAGGCAGGTAGGGTGGTCAAGTATTCCCATCTCTTTAAGAATTTCCACAGTTTGTTGTGATCCACACAGTCAAAGGCTTTGGCATAGTCAATGAAGCAGACGCAGATGTTTTTTTTGGAATCCTCTTACTTTTTCTATGACCCAATGAATGTTGGCAATTTGATATCTCGTTCCTCTGCCTTTTCTAAATCCAGCTTGAATATCTTATTGGCAGCCAAAAGCATTCTGATATAACATTTCTATGGGTAGAATTCGCTACAGAATTTGTGGAGCTCAATGCAAAATGAAATCAGGGCTTCATATTAAAAAGTTATTAACAATTTCAAGACAGAGGCAGTAGAATATTAAGCTCAGTGAGGGATCCTCCTGAGCACAGAGCCCTGTGCACATCCAGGAAGCTGCCTAACCTGTAAAGAGCTTGAAGAGAAGACTTCCCATCCAAGCCAGGGAGGAAATCTAAATTTGTAGAAACCTCTTCCCTTGGGAATTAGGATTTGCTCTTCCCTTCTGGTCAGTATGATTCCTGAACTGGGCTTGATCTCGGGTGGGATTGGCTTACAGTGGCTTGAAGCAGGGCTTCACTCCCAGGCCAGAGACTGAGGTTGGGTCCTGGTGGTGAAAGCACAGAATCCTGGTCTTTAGACAAGGGTAGTAATAGGTCCTGGCTTTTTGGCTACAGAGAATTCCCACAAAGATAGCAAATAGTGAAGCAAGTGAAGTGTTTATTAGGAGGAAAAGAGTTCAATACATGTGGAGACATACAGGCAGACTCAGAGAAAGAGTCCCTGAGTTGCACACCCTCTTGACAGTTTGAATTTCTTTTATGCAGCATTTCTTCCAAGTTTCCTTTGACCAGACATCTTGCTTTACCTGGCTCTAAGGCTCTGTTTTGTAAATCTCGGGGTCCCCCTAGGTGTGTCTGCACCTCACTTAGCCAAGATGAATTCTAGCCAAGAGGCCTGTGGGTAGAGTACCCTTGACATCATTCCCCTTTGATCTCCCAGGAGTCTTTCTCCACCTTTGTGGTTGGGAGGTCTCCTGACTTCGAGAATGAGGAATGTGTGGTCTGGGTAGGGCCCCGCCTCCCACTTCATCGTCCTGCTGTTCTTGTCTCAGGGTATCAGTTCACAGGGAATGAATCTCCTGTTGCTTCACCCTGGGGGTCCCATCTCCCCCCTGCCTCAGGCTTACCTAGAGAAATTGAACCAAATGAGACCTTACTGAAAGAGCTGTTTCCAATCACTTAGTGTGATTATCTTTCTGAAAAAAAAAAAAGGTAATCTTTTTTTCAAAACTAGTCATTTTTTCACATTGGCCAGATGGAACCAACATGAACTAGTTTAAACCCTGTTAGGGCTCAGTTTCATGGGTAATATCTTTTGTGCTCAGCCTCATGGAAACCTGAGGCACTTATATGATTTTGTTTCATAAAGACCTACCATTATTCTACTAACAAAGGTATGAAAAGTGAGATCTAGAAGATTAACTTTATGAGTGTCATTTGGGGTGATCAGTTATTGATAAAGATATAAGATGCTATGTTTTACGGCAAACTTTTAGTGCTTATGGTAGACTTTCAGCTACAGCATCTTCTGCTGGTGGGATACAGCAATAAGATTGTTCATGCACATAATGCAAGGCTCAGTATCATTCTAGACTTCAGTGTTTGTCAGGTTTAAGTACATACATTCACAGGTATGGGCTGCCCATGGGGTGGGGGTCCTTTTTAACTTGAGGACCACTGATCCTCAGGATCTGAGGAAGTTTGTTCAGTAACTTTTGAATAAATTGAATGTGGTGCTTTTTTTTCCAAGAGGGAGGACAAATGTAACTATTTCTAAATCCAGACAGACTGCAATGACTCCTTGGTAGATCATGAAGCCAACAGCTACTGGTTGTGGTGATAGAGCAATGAAGACCTTCCCTATTTAGGAGGGTCTCTCAGCGTCCCTATGCTGCCGCCCTAGTCAGAGTTGCTTTGGTTGAGAAAAAATAACGGAAAGGGATGCTATGAATTCCAGCAGTTAAACATAAAGTATTTGCACACATCTGAAATAACGTTCACGTACGTGGTATTCATTAGATCTACAGGAACTTTGTATTGTTCGTATGGCTTGAAATACCCCTTATGGTTAAGGCAAAAGCATTCAGATTGAGGGAGGAAATTTTGTTCATGGGGACAAGCTCACCTGTAGACAAGATGTGAAGAGGGCAGCAGGAATCCAAGAGAAGGAGGTAAGATTCAAGAGTTTGCTTTCTAGCTAACACTTCTAAGATAGGGAAGATTTCCTACTCATATTTGAATACTTTTATCCCCCCTTCCTCCCCATACCCCATAACACAGCTCTGTCCCTTACAGAGCCAAATCCATCTATTTGTCATTCCCAGATAGCATCTTAGGCTTTTCTACTTCCCCATTAATTTTTCTCATACTGCTCTTCTCCACTGAAATTCCTTACATATTTGGAATTCCCTGGTGATCCAGTGATTAGGACTCCACACTCTCCCTGCTGAGAGCCCAGTTTTAATACCCAGTTGGGGAATTAAGACCCCACAAGCTGTAAAGTACAGTCAGAATTTTTTTTTTTTCTCTGAAGATTTAAGGGAAAAAAAGAAATTTGTTCCATATACTTTCCTAGCAACTGTATTCTAACAAATTTGAAGATCTAGGTCATAGACCCTCTCTGGGAAACCTTCTCTGAACTAGAATTTATTTTGCACAGGTCCTGTACTTCCTTGCTTGGCTGTAACTGTTCATTTATCTTCCTGTGTTCTGTCTCAAGATGCTTATTTTACATCCCTAAGCAGACTCTAACTTCCTGATAAAAGGGACTCTGTCTTATACTTTGTTGTATGACTGTGAGCCCTTAGGTTGATGCTCTTACGTGGTAAGTATGCCACAATGTTACCTAACTTGTGTCTAGGGCTGCTCGCCACTGAAAAATCAAAATGAGAGAGAGGCAGATGTTGGTAGAAAGGAAAGATGCTTTTAATCAGAATTCTGGCAATTGGGAAAGACTAGAGATCTCTTCAAGAAAATTAGAGATACCAAGGGAACATTTCATGTAAACATGGGTTCGATAAAGGACAGAAATGGTATGGACCTAACAGAAGCAGAAGATATTAAGAAGAGGTGGCAAGAATACACAGAAGAACTCTACAAAAAAGATCTTCATGACCCAGATAGTCATGATGATGTGATCACTAATCTAGAACCAGACATCTTGGAATGTGAAGTCAAGTGGGCCTTAGAAAGCATCACTACGAACAAAGCTAGTGGAGGTGATGGAAATCCAATTGAGCTGTTTCAAATCCTGAAAGATGATGCTGTGAAAGTGCTGCACTCAATATGCCAGCAAATGTGGAAAACTCAGCAGTGGCCACAGGACTGGAAAAGGTCAGTTTTCATTCCAATTCCAAAGAAAGGCAATGCCAAAGAATGCTCAAACTACCGCACAATTGCACTCATCTCACGTGCTAGTAAAGTAATGCTCAAAATTCTCCAAGCCAGGCTTCAGCAATACATGATCGTGAACTCCCTGATGTTCAAGCTGGTTTTAGAAAAGGCAAAGGAACCAGAAATCAAATTGCCAACATCCGCTGGATCATGGAAAAAGCAAGAGAGTTCCAGAAAAACATCTGTTTCTGCTCTACTGACTATGCCAAAGCCTTTGACTGTGTGGATCACAAGAAACTGTGGAAAATTCTTCAAGAGCTGGGAATACCAGACCACCTGACCTGCTTCTTGAGAAATCTGTATGCAGGTCAGGAAGCAACAGTTAGAACTGGACATGGAACAACACACTGGTTCCAAATAGGAAAAGGAGTACATCAAGGCTGTATATTGTCATTCTGCTTATTTAACTTATATGCAGAGTACATCATGAGAAACGCTGGACTGGAAGAAACACAAGCTGGAATCAAGATTGCCTGGAGAAATATCAATAACCTCAGATATGCAGAGGACACCACCCTTATGGCAGAAAGTGAAGAGGAACTAAAAAGCCTCTTGATGAAAGTGAAAGAGGAGAGTGAAAAAGTTGGCCTAAAGCTCAACATTCAGAAAACAAAGATCATGGCATCTGATCCCATCACTTCATGGGAAATAGATGGGGAAACAGTGGAAACAGTGTCAGACTTTATTTTTTTGGGCTCCAAAATCACTGCAGATGGAGACTGCAGGCATGAAATTAAAAGATGCTTATTCCTTGGAAGAAAAGTTATGACCAACCTAGATAGCATATTCAAAAGCAGAGACATTGCTTTACCGATAAGGTCCGTCTAGTCAAGGCTATGGTTTTTCCTGTGGTCATGTATGGATGCGAGAGTTGGACTGTGAAGAAGGCTGAGTGCCAAAGAATTGATGCGTTTAAACTGTGGTGTTGGAGAAGACTCTTGAGAGTCCCTTGGACTGCAAGGAGATCCAACCAGTCCATTCTGAAGGAGATCAACCCTGGGATTTCTTTGGAAGGAATGACGCTGAAGCTGAAGCTCCAGTACTTTGGCCAGCTCATGCGAAGAGTTGACTCATTGGAAAAGACTCTGATGCTGGGAGGGACTGGGGGCAGGAGGAGAAGGGGACGACCGAGGATGAGATGGTTGGATGGCATCACAGACTTGATGGACGTGAGTCTGAGTGAACTCTGGGAGATGGTGATGGACAGGGAGGCCTGGCGTGCTACGATTCAAGGGGTTGCAAAGAGTCGGACATGACTGAGCGACTGAACTGAACTGGGAAGGTGGTGGACTCCATGTCCACAGAAACCAAGTCCAAAGATTCTCTTGGGCCATGAAAGTTTGTAAAGTGAAAAAACGGAAATAATATCAATTGGTCATTGAGATGGGGGTGGTCAGTCTTCGCCATCCCCCACTCTGTGAAGGCTTGTCAACTTCTTATGATCTTTAGATGATATCTTGTTCACACAGTTTGTTCATGAGATTACTGAAGGAAAGAGCTGGTCATTCGTTAATTACTTACTCTTCATTTCTACTTCTTTCATCTTCAGAAATAACCAGTAACAAGGTATTGTGTGATCAAAAGATTTGAAAGGAGTGCTGGGGCCAGAAATGAGTAGAGCATGGGCTATGCCTGATTTAAAAGTTAGTTGCAATGTAGCTTTGCTAAATTGGTAAAAATGAAAGGGGTTTCCTGCAAAAAACTGCTTACAGTACTATTTTGTTGATTTTTGTTTGCTGCTTTGACATAAGGTGTATTCTTTGGCTGTTTAAGTGTTAGTCGCTGAGTCGTGTCCAACTCTTTGCGACCCCATAGACTGTGGCCTGCCAGTCTTCTCTGTCCATGGAATTCTTCAGGCAAGAGTACTGGAGTGGGTAGCCATTCCTTTTTCCAGGGGATATGTCCTGACACAGGAATTGAACCTGTATCTCCTGCATTGCAGGCAGATTCTTTACCGTCCGAGTCACCAGGGAAGCCCTTGGCTATTTATACCAGGTTATAAAAACTAGACTAGTACAAAAACTTCTAGATGGGATGATCTTAATTGTGACCCCCCTGCCACCAGAAAGAGAATGTTGGAAAAAGTATAGTTAAGATATATACACAGATCAATGGAGAAATAGGTAATTATAGGTATGTTAAAAAGAACATTGGAGAAGCAGAAGACTGATTTCTAGTCCAAAACATTTTCACAACACTATACTTTGTTATGACTAAATCGCCAGGGGCTAAACCTGTGTTTGGCAGGTGCTCAACAAACTCAGTGTTTGTTGGGTGAATGAAGGATGAATGAAGGAAAGCCTGCAAATCATAGGAGAGCTGAGGGAAAAACCTCTAACTCCATTATTGCTGACTCATCTGAACATCTTCTAGCCTGTGTTTCCCCAGTAGCAAATTAAAGGGGTTAGATCAACATACCTTTTCACTATCTTTGAGATCTTTTCCATGACCAAGGTGATTTTGTAACTTAAAGCATCATGATTACATGATAGGTTTGTAAAGTGTTCTAAACTATCTTCTGCTGTGTTTCAGAGTGGCTGTATTTCTCAGTTGGAAAGGAACGCTCCTTCACATTTTAGAGCCCTGGGTTCCTTGAAATTTTTCTAGTAAATAGTCATTTTAAGTTGTTATTAGTTCACACCTTACTGAGACCGTGTATGGAATTTGTGCAGTCAGGTATTAGGAAAATGTGTCTGAGAGGATTGAACAGAGGATGGGGCAAAGATGGGAAGTGTTACAGAGCCCTGGGGAGGAGCAATTTACAGGCAGCCTCCTGGCCTGGAGGGCCAGAGTTTGCTGTGAGTCCATTTGAAAGGAGACCTCTGGGTCAAGATTCACCCTTGAAAGCTGGTGAAACTCTAAGCTGTATCTCTATTTAACTCTGACCAGCAGGAATAATTGAATTTTTGTTCAAACTCAAGTTCATTGTTGAGGACTTAATGTGAATATGAGGTATTTTTCCACCTCATCCTTTATGCTGAGATTAGCATCCTTTTGCTAGAGGTTAGGTTGTACAGCAAAAATGTGTTCAACAATTACCCCTTAATTGTTAGCTGCCCAGTGAGAGAACAATGTAAGCAATCATAGCGGAGAACAGCCAGGTTTTCCAGAGGTATTGAAATGAATGATATTTTGTTTAACTGGCGGCCAGCTAATGGCTTGTACTTGAGGGCTATTGTTTCCCTGAAAAATGTTTCATTAAAGGCAAGGGTCACACTTGGTACTCAGTGTAACAAGATGCTCATATTATGAGAGTTACCTAGAGCGAGTTCCGGGAGATGGTGAAAGCAGGGAAGCCTGGCGTGCTGCAGTCCATAGGGTTGCAAAGAGTCAGACACAAGTGAGCCACTGAACAACATAGGATCTGAGACTCACTGGAGAACATCAGATTTAGGCTCACGCTGAGGTTCATGCTCACCGAGTGGAATGCTAGTGTCCCAAGATCCTGACACTTGTAGAAACTGTTCTTTCTTTCTGCCTCTGCCTCATCTTTCTCTCTGTCTCTCCCCCTCTCTCCTCCCTTCCTCTAACCCCCATGCTTGTATAATGACATAACTAAATTGGCGAAAGGAAATGGATAGAGGGTGTAACCCCATGGCACATGCTTACTTTTTCACTGATACTTTTCTAAACCTCACAGAGTGCCTTCTATCTAAGGATCTGCCTCTTATAAACAAGGGGTTGATTAGTTTTCTCTTTCTCTTTCTTCCATAACATATTACTACAAAGTTAGTGACTTAAAGCAACACAAATTTCTTCCCGCACCCCAGGTTTCTTACACTGCAGTTCTATCGGTCAGAAGTCCAACATAGGCATCACTGGGTTAAAAGGTTCCCAGGAACCTTTGTTTCTGAGGCTGTAGGGCAAAGTCATTTTCTGCTCATTCAAGTTGTTGGCAAAATTCGGTTCCTTGTTCTGGGACTGAGGTCTCTGTTTCTGTGCTGTTAACTGTGCGTGCATTCTAAGTCACTTCAGTCGTGTTTGACTCTTTGCCTGCCAGGCTGCTCTGTCTGTGGGATTCTTCAGCCAAGAATACTGGAGTGGGTTGCCATGCCCTCCTCCAGGAGATCTTCCCAACTCAGGAATCGAACCTGCATCCCTTATGTCTCCTGCATTGGCAGGTGGGTTCTTTACCACTAATGCCACCTGGGAAGCCTCTGTCAGCCCCCGTCAATTGAGATCAGCTGGGTTGATCTCAATTTTTAGAGGCTTCTCTGATGCATTGGCTCATGGACCGTTTCTCCATCCTCAACGCCTAAGCAGGCTAAGCCCCTCTTGCATTTCCAATCTCTCCTGCTTCTTGTATCATTTCTCTCACTGACTTTTCTGCCTTTGTCTTTTTCTTTAAAGGGCCCGTGTGATTAGATCCATCTGGATAATCTGGCTAATCTCCTGAATCCAAAATCTATAACCTTAGTTTCAGTTACAAAGGCCCTTTTTAAATATGTACAACATATTTTCATGTTCTGAGGATGGGGACATGAAAATCTTGGGGTCGATGGGGAGGTTAAGAGGGTTATTATTCTGTCTACCGTGGACCACTTGAAAGGAGCTTCATTTTCTCCTAAAATCCAGGGAAGCTTCATACTGTTAGTTTCTCCAAGGACTGATTTTTATGGATAGCTAATTCCAGGAGATGAGGACTAGGAGAAGGAGGTACTGAAAATGACTCTCTGACCCTCAGTGACCATCAAAGATAATGGATAATTTCACTGCTTTCCTGGCTTGGTGAGTAGCCATGACATGGTTCTGCAAAAAAGCACTGTTACTGTTGCCTGGCTGGGGAATAAGAGGAAAAATAGAGGTAAGCCACATGAAAACATGTAAGGTTTTTGTTTTGTTTTCAGGTACAAAAAAGATGGCAGTCTAGTCAAATCTCTCTTTTTTTGGAGCTCTAAGAACTAAACATTGAATAAAAATGTAGTCCATTGTACTGCTAGAGCATTGAGCTTCCTGAAATAGCTCATTAAGATGTCATAACTCCTTTGGTGGGCTGATATTTTGACATTTCTAGACTCCAAATTTGCCTTTTGTGTGTTATACAGTGTCTCATCAAGGGACTAACAAAACCCTTTTACTAGAAAGCCGGTGTACTAGCACCATTACCTTAGTTATCCAGTCACTTCATGTAAGTAAGTTACTCCACTTTTCTCGAGGGCAGGCTAGTTTTCAAAGCCAGAGATGCCCATTGTTGGTTTCCAGTGCAGTTCCTAGCTAACAGAACAGAGCAAATGGAAATTAGATGCAGGAATAGTGTCATTGGGAAAGGCAGATAATTTAATCCAGGTGACAGTTGGGTGCTAGGGAGTCGAGCTGATTCAATTATTTTTCAGTTTCTCAACCAGACATGTCTATGCAGCAGCACACAAGGCTTTGAAATACAACATCTTGCTCAGGGTTGTGTATCTCATAAGTACAGAGATCAGTGTCTCCAGCTAATACGAGATTCCAGGAAGAGATGGGGCTGGCGTGGAAGACCCTTATTCTTTGCATCTGAGGGTATCTGCATCCTTGAAGTAAAAGTAAAATTTTTAAGAGATGAGTTAGATCATGTCACTCTCTGATCCAAATCTGGTGCTCAAAAACGTTCCTTGGACCTCCACTGCCAGAAGTCAGTGCAACTTTAACGGCGGTCATTATGACTTCAGAAGCTCTTGCTGATCCTGCGTCTATCCCAGAATAAAATCAGCAGTGTCACTAAGCACTGCTTAGTTCAGCTGAAGTAGATATATATGTGTACACATTTATACATACATGTATATTTAGTGTATATGTATATCCCCAACCTTCTCAATGAGGGGGGAATGCAGGGACATATAAATGTATACACACAGTACATACATACTTACTTGCGTAAATATATATTCATACATCTGTATGTGTATGCGTGTAGTTCATAGGCATATATGTATATAAACACACACATGTCTGAGTGTTTTTCACTTGCTTTCTTTGCTCCTGTTAAGTCGTTGATTTTGAAAGTCACCTTAGAAATCACCTTTCCAATTATGGCTTCTCTAGCCATCTATCTAAACTTCTCCCACCTTCCTTCTACCCACCACTGGCTATTCCACATCCTCTTTATTTCTCTTTTTTTCTTCTTAACACTAACTACAGATTATTTTGCTATATATTTTACATGCTTTTTATTGTCTTTCCCTGTAGAGCTATGCTCCTTGAAGGCAGAGATGTTCTGATTTGTTTAATTCTGTAGCACAGCTTCGAGGAAGGTACTTGGCACATAATAAGGGCTCAATAAATCTTTGTTTGACTGGAATATTGAATAAGTTATTGGAAGTATTAATGGACTGATGAATAAATAGATAAATATATGAATGAATGACTGGATGGATGAATGAAAAAATGCATGGATATGTAAAAGTGTATCAGTGAATAAGTAGATGGGTGAATGATATTATCAAAGCTTATGTTGCTTCTCCATTTGTGTAAACCTGAAGATGGAGTATCTAATCTCTGGTGTAAGCTGATTGACTTCTCCAAAACTATAGGAGTGAGATGTTTTCCTGCAGATTAATCATCATGCATGTGGGGTGCATGTCTCCTGATCTCCTATGGAGCATGCATCTATCACTTATAAAAGAGTATGATCTAAGTGGTGACAATTAAACAATGTAGTTTTAGAGACTAACTACTGCCCAGAATGGAGAAGGCAGTGGCACCCCACTCCAGTACTCTTGCCTGGAAAATCCCATGGACGGAGGAGCCTGGTAGGCTGTAGTCCATGGGGTCACGAAGAGTCAGATACTTACTGAGCGACTTCACTTTCACCTTTCACTTTCATGCATTGGAGAAGGAAATGGCAACCCACTCTAGTGTTCTTGCCTGAAGAATCCCAGGGATGGTGGAGCTTGGGTGGGCTGCCATCTGTGGGGTCGCACAGAGTCGGACACGACTGAAGTGACTTAGCAGCAGCAACTGCCCAGAAGATTGACTCACTGTGAATGAACAGAATCAAAAGGGCTTAAGATTTCCTACTTACTGAAGTAGCACATCATGGTGACGAATATCTTGAGCCCTGAAATTACATGAACAAACAGATCACATCCTACTGGGCACCATCTATGTGGCCTCAGGGATCTCACCTACCTAAGCTTCACATCTTTGATATAAAGATAATTACTTCTTAGGGATGCTGTGAGCATTAAATGAAATAGTATTTGTGCAGTTAACGTTAAAAAATGTTTAAAAACAGTAAGAATATGTTTTGTTTATAAAATTAACATAGAGCCAGATACATTGTGATCACCTAATAAATGCTGGCCAGCTCTGCATGCTGTCTGTCCCTCTATACCCGTTAACTCTGCTCTCAGCAATTTTGAAGGAATGTGATATTTGTCATTTCCAAACCTGTTTTCTTTTTTTTTTATTCACACCATTAAGAGATTGCTTTTTTCTTTCTTTCTTTATTTTTTAGTTTCTTGTGCTTAGTTGCTGAATCATGCCCAACTCTTTGCAACCCTATGGACTGTAGCCTGCTAGGCTCCTCTGTCCATGAAGATTCGCCAGGCAAAAATACTAGAGTGGGTTGCCGTGCTCTCCTCCAGGGGACCTTCCCAACTCAGGGATAGAACCCAGGTCTCCCACATTACAGGTGGATTCTTTACCATCTAAGCCTAAGAACACTGGAGTGGGCAGCCTCTCCCTTCTCTAGAGGATCTCCCCAACCCAGGAATCAAACTGGGGTCTCCTGCTTTGCAAGTGGATTATTTACCATCTGAGCTACCAGGGAAGCCCTTTAAGTTTCTTAACAGGATACGAATAATCATGTTTTCCAAAGTATTACACATTGTTTGCTAGAGTCTGTGAGGTGTGTTTAGATGCATGGAATGTTTTTAGTTTTAAGTGTTATACATTTTAATTTTATCAGGATTCAACTAGACCATATATCAGAGCGAGTAAGTTTTGAAAATACAAATTAAAGAAAAGAAATTGGAAATTAATAGTACATAGGCTACGTGGATAAGGCAAAAAAAAAAAAAAATGCGGCGTCCTACACTTCTGTTACCCACAGTTCTAACTGCTGCTGCAATGTGCTTACAACAGAAGCTGTTGCTATCCTGAGTCGCCAGGTCTTTCCTTCTTGTTGCAGCACAAGCTGTGGTTCGTCCTTGGTCATTGCATTGCTCTCGGTCCATTGCTCACTCCTATTTCATGTCCTATTTTCTCAGCAGCCTACTCAGCTAAGTAGGGGGCAGTGTTAGAAAAAGCAGTATCTTGGGACTTCCCTGACAGTCCAGTGGTTAGGACTCCACACTTCCACTGTGAGGGGCGGTCAGGGGGTTTGATCACCAGTCAGGGAACTAAGATTCCATATGCCACAAGGCACGGGCAAAAGAAGGAAGCAATGTCTTGTGCTCTACGGTAACTATCTAGCTTCACAATGATAACAACTCTGTGCTATTGGTGAAGTGAAGTCGCTCAGTCGTGTCCGACTCTTTGTGACCCCATGGACTGTAGCCTACCAGGCTTCTCCATCCATGGGATTTTCCAGGCCAAGGGTACTGGAGTGGGTTGCCATTTTCTTCTCCAGGGGATCTTCCTGACTGAGGAATCGAACCCAGGTCTCCTGCATTGCAGGCAGATGCTTTACCCTCTAAGCCACTTGTTCATATTTTATAGACATGGAAACTAAGGGTTAGTGAAATAAATAACTTGAAAGAAGTTGCAGAAGGTGGATGAAAGACAAAACTTGAATCTCTCCGACCTCAATAGACCTCTTTCTCCTGTTTTAGTGGTTCTCAGCCCATGCTGCGTACTAGGAACTGTTGAAAACACCATGACCTGCAGTCTCAAAACAGACCCGTTGATCTCAAATTCTGGGATGGGGTCTGGTATGATATCTTTATTTTATTTTTCCCTAATTTTTTATTTTGAAAATTTCAAACCCCCAGTCATTGTGAAACCATAGCACAATAAACACCCTTCCCTTCACCTAAAGCTCTCAATTATTAATATTTTGCCTTATTTACTTAATCTCCATTCCTAACTGCCTTCCATCATCTCTCTTGCATATATATATGTGTGTGTATATATATATATACACACACACACATAAACACATAAACATATACTTATTTATCTATTTTATTTCCCTAGTTTCTTTGAAAGTAAGTGATGAACATCATGTAACTTTACTATTTTTTAAAAAATTTATTTATTTAGCTGTACCAGGTCTTAGTTATGGCACACAGGATCTTTAGCTCTGGCTTGCTAACTCTTAGTTGCAGTGTGTGGGTTCTAGTTCCCTGACAAATGATCAAACCTGGGCCTCCTGAATTGGGGGCACAGAGTCTTAGCTACTGGACCACCAGGAAAGTCCCCCAAATCACTTCACTCTTGAATCTGCAACATGCTCTTAACTAAAAAAAGGATATTCTCCTCCATAACCACAATATCATTTTTATACCCAACATATACTGATAAATAATATACTTATTTTGTGTATTACATATTGTCCATTTATAAATTTCTCCAACTGTTTCAAAAATATACCTTATTGCTTTTTTTAAAAAAATCAAGATTCAGCTGAAAATTATACATTCCATTTTATTTTCATGAATCTTCAGTCTCCATTACTCAAGAATACAGGTTAGCAAACTATAGCCCGTAGTCCTAGTCTGTTTTATTATTGGTTGTCTGTGATGTACAAGGTAAGAATGGAATTTACAATTTTACATGGCAGGAAAAAAAATGGAAATAATACTCTGTGAATTATTGAAAATCACATTTCAGTTCAGTTCAGTCGCTCAGTCGTGTCCGACTCTTTGCAACCCCATGAATTGCAGCACACCAGGCCTCCCTGTCCATCACCAACTCCTGGAGTTCGCTCAGATTCACGTCCATCGAGTCAGTGATGCCATCCAGCCATCTCATCCTCTATCATCCCCTTCTCCTCCTGCCCCCAATCCCTCCCAGCATCAGAGTCTTTTCCAATGAGTCAACTCTTCGCATGAGGTGGCCAAAGTACTGGAGTTTCAGCTTCAGCATCATTCCTTCCAAAGAAATCCCAGGGTTGATCTCCTTCAGAATGGACTGGTTGGATCTCCTTGCAGTCCAAGGGACTCTCAAGAGTCTTCTCCAACACCACCGTTCAAACACATCAATTCTTTGGCGCTCAGCCTTCTTCACAGTCCAACTCTCACATCCATACATGACCACAGGAAAAACCATAGCCTTGACTAGACGGACCTTAGTCGGCAAAGTAATGTCTCTGCTTTTGAATATGCTATCTAGGTTGGTCATAACTTTCCTTCCAAGGAATAAGCATCTTTTAATTTCATGCCTGCAGTCTCCATCTGCAGTGATTCTGGAGCCCAAAAAAATAAAGTCTGACACTGTTTCCACTGTTTCCCCATCTATTTCCCATGAAGTGATGGGACCGGATGCCACGATCTTTGTTTTCTGAATGTTGAGCTTTAGGCCAACTTTTTCACTCTCCTCTTTCACTTTCATCAAGAGGCTTTTTAGTTCCTCTTCATTTTCTGCCATAAAGGTGGTGTCATCTGCATATCTGAGGTTATTGATCTTTCTCCCGGCAATCTTGATTCCAGCGTGTGTTTCTTCTAGTCCAGCATTTCTCATGATGTACTCTGCATATAAGTTAAATAAGCAGGGTGACAATATACAGCCTTGATGTACTCCTTTTCCTATTTGGAACCAGTGTGTTGTTCCATGTCCAGTTCTAACTGTTGCTTCCTGACCTGCATACAGATTTCTCAAGAAGCAGGTCAGGTGGTCTGGTATTCCCAGCTCTTGAAGAATTTTCCACAGTTTCTTGTGATCCACACAGTCAAAGGCTTTGGCATAGTCAACAGAGCAGAAATAGATGTTTTTCTGGAACTCTCTTGCTTTTTCAATGATCCAGTGGATGTTGGCAATTTGATCTCTGGTTCCTCTGCCTTTTCTAAAACCAGCTTGAACGTCAGGAAGTTCACGGTTCATGTATTGCTGAAGCCTGGCTTGGAGAATTTTGAGCATTACTTTACTAGCGTGTGAGATGAGTGCAATTGTTCGGTAGTTTGAGCATTCTTTGGCATTGTCTTTCTTTGGGATTGGGATGAAAACTGACCTTTTCCAGTCCTGTGGCCACTGCTGAGTTTTCCACATTTGCTGGCATATTGAGTGCAGCACTTTCACAGCATCATCTTTCAGGATTTGAAATAGCTCAACTGGAATTCCATTACCTCCATTAGCTTTGTTCATAGTGATGCTTTCTAAGGCCCACTTGACTTCACATTCCAGACTGTCTGGCTCTAGTTGAGTGACCACACCATCGAGATTATCTGGGTCATGAAGATCTTTTTTGTATAGTTCTTCTGTGTATTCTTGCCACCCATTCTTAATATCTTCTGCTTCTGTTAGGTCCATACCATTTCTGTCCTTTATCGAACCCATCTTGGCATGAAATGTTCCCTTGGTATCTCTAATTTTCTTGAAGAGATCTCTAGTGTTTCCCATTCTGTTGTTTTCCTCTATTTCTTTGCATTCAGTGTCTGTCAATAAAGTGGTAATGATTTGGCTACATTCATATGTTTATGTATTGTCCATGAATACTTCTAGGGCTACAAGAGCAAAACTGAATAGCCATGACAGAGATCATGTGGCAAAGCCTGAAAGGTTTACTACTACCTGGACTTCTACAGAAGTTTTTGACTCTGATGTAGAGCATTCCACTCACTTGAACGAAATCTTTTCATGCCTTAGATATTTTAAAGAATTCAATCTAGCTTTGTAGCTGAATCCCCTACAGTCTGGAACTGCTTTCTCATTTAGAGATTCAAATCAAACATTTTGGCAAGAGTTGCAATTGGTGATGTTGTACATTTTTCTCTGATCACATTAGGGTCATAAAGTATCGGTTCTTGCTATTAATAATGATGCTAGTTTTGTCATTTGCTTCAGTTATTATCTACCAAGCGTTTCCACTGTGAAGGAAACTTTTATCTTTGTAAATAACAGTTACTGTCATCAGAATGTTTGTGTACTCTCACATTTATATGTTGATATCCTAATCCCTAAGGTGATAGTATTAGAAATTAGGAGCCTTTGCGAGGTGATTAGGTGCCCCCATAAAAGAAGGCAGAGCTCCCTTGTCTCTTCACCAGGTGAAAACACAGTGAAAAGACCGCTTTCTATGAACTGAGAACCTCTCACCAGACACCAAACCTCAAGGCACCATGATCTTGGGCTTGCCAGCCCCTAGAGCTGTGACAAAGAAATTTATGTTGTTTATCAGCTAAACAGTCTTGGTATTTCGTTGTAGCAGCAGAAATGGACTAAGACAATCAGTGGGATATTTTTCATTTGCTTTATTCCTTTCTAGCTTCTTGACTTGTTTTTTGGGTGTGTGTGGGGGGTGGATTTTTCTATTCTAATATATGCATTTAAAGCTGTTAAGTTAGATGTATTATTGATGTTTTTGTATTTCATTATCATTCAGCAAAAAGCATTTTCCAATTTTCATTTTGATTTCTTTAATCCATGGGCTAATTTAGAAGCATACTGCTTAATTGCCAAGCAGTTGGAGATTTTCTAGTTATATTTTTCTTATTGATTTCTAGCTTAATTTCACTGTGCTTAGAGGAAAGATTCTGACAAATCTCAATTCTTTATTTTCTAGGGCTTGCCTACTCTAAACTTTTGGATTATTGAGGACATGAAATTAAATTATATATATATATATATACACACACACACACATATAAATTCCACAAAACATTACCATTATTGTTTGTATAATCAATTTTCATGAATGTTCACCCATTCATTTATTTTTTTCCCTGCTGTTTAGTATTTCTTGGAACTATGTGTTTTTAGCTGGACTCATTTAATCTAAGGAACTAATTTTAGTATTCATTTTAACGAAGGTGTGATAGTGAATTCTTTATTCTTATTTTCTGAACATATGTTTAAAATAATTTTGAGGTATATTTAGTCAGGTCTAGAACTTTAGGTTGGAATTTACGATATTTTAGCACATTAAATATTCCATGAGTAATCTCCTCTTCTCTTCTGTTTCCTTGGAGAAGTAAGCTCTCAGATATTCTAGTTCATCCTTTGAAGGTAGTGTGTTCTGTTTCCTCTGTTTTTAAGATTTTCTCCTTGTTACAGATTTTCAGTAGCTTAACTCTGATGTGGTTGTATTTGTTTTTATTTGTATTTTACTTGCTTGGGTTTTCTAGAATATCTTGAGTTTGTGGGCTTTCTGTCTTTTATAGGTTTGGGAAAATTCATAGCCAGCTAGTTATATCTTCAGATTTTACTTCTGGCCTCTTCCCTGTCTCCTCTCCACTTAAACATGTTTCTCATTTTCCTCCTATCGCTGATTTCTCTTGTATTATCTGTATTTTCCATATTGTGTTTCTCTTTCTTCCACTTATGTATATTCTACTGACATTTCTACATTCTGTAGGTCATTTCCTCTTCAGCATCTAAATCTGCCACTAGGTCTGTTGAAATAATAAGTTCCCGTATATTTTTTTAAGCCTAGAATTTTATTTTTAAAACTCCATTCCCTTGGTTTAATTTTCTATATTGTTATGTAACTTCCCACAATTTTATTTTTTAAAATACTGTGACATTCATAGCAACTTTTGATTAAATGCTTTTCATTTTATCAAAAGCAGTTGTGAAGACTCCATATGAAAAATTGTTACAGAAAAGATTTGTCTTGTCTGTACTGATCTGATAGAGTAGATGACACTTTCATTCTCTCAGCACCTGAGATGAGTTGAGACTTGATAGTCATTTTTGTAAATCTGTATGAGGTGATAGTTGGTCCGTATAGGTGATAATGTACAGAAATGTCCTCCACTCCATCTTTCAACCAGTGGATGCTTCTCCACTGACAGTTCCTACCTCAATGTTCTATAATACGGGTGGTTGTAAAATGATGACCTTTTCCCTTTCTTCCCTTATTTATTTCTAAACTGGTGTTATTCTGTAATGAAATTTTTTGTTTTGTTACTTTTTTTTTTTTGTATCAAATTTTCCCTGTTGAGGTAGCCTGAGTTTATTCAGGCTGCCTTCTCTGTCCTTTTAACATGTATCCATGTTTTTACCTTTGTGGTGATGGCCCAGGCATCAAATGTTTCTTCATGAATCCCTGGTTCCATCAAGTGGAGAACACTTTGAAGTAGACATCTCAGTTCTATATATTATTGCTACTGGTCTGACATTGCTTCTAGGCTCTAGGAAATATTTACATGTGTATATCCATCTACACACACACATATATTTATTATTTACTTGATCAGTCGCTCAGTCATGTCCAATGTTTTGTAGCTTCATGGACTGTAGCCTGTCAGGCTCCTCTGTCCATGGAATTCTCTAGGCAAGAATATTGGAGTAGGGTGACATTTCCTTCTCCAGGGGATCTTCCCGACCCAGGGATAGAATTTGTATCTCCTGCATTGGCAGGCGGATTCTTTACCACTATCACCACCTGGGAAGCCCCTGTATTTACTTATTTATATATTTTTATTTATTTACACATCTATCAAACTGTCTATACTATACATTATACTATACTATACTATACATGTCTATTTATATTAAAAATATGAATTAATACAGCATTTCAAAATCTAGCTCATTTCTACAGGGCACACATTTGTTTAAGCCCAGAGGACACTGAAAACATCAATAGTTTCAGGATCTCTGAATATCATATCACTATGAAAAGAAAACTTACTGGGGACAGAGACTGCAGCATGAAATTAAAAGATGCTTGCTCCTTGGAAGAAAAGCTGTGACAAACTTAGACACCATATTAGAAAGCAGAGACATCACTTTGCCAATAAAGGTCCGTCTAGTCAAAGCTATGGTTTTTCCAGTAGTCATGTATGGATGTGAGAGTCGGACCATAAAGAAGGCTGAGCCCTGAAGAATTGATGCTTTTGAACTGTGGTGTTGGAGAAGACCCTTGAGAGTCCCATGAACAGCAAGGAGATCAAACCAGTCAATCCTAAAGGTTATCAATCCTGAATATTCATTGGAAGGACTGATACTGAAGCTGAAGCTCCAATACTTTGGCCACCTGATGTGAAGAGCTGACTCATTGGAAAAGACCCTGATGCTGGGAAAGACTGAAGGCAGGAGGAGAAGGGGATGACAGAGGATGAGATAGCTTGGTGGGCATCAGCAATTCAATGGACATGAGTTTGAGAAAACTCTGAAACATGGTGAAAGACAGGGAAGCCTGGTGTGTGGCAGTCCACAGGGTCACAAAGAGTTGAGCATGACTGAGTAACTGAACAACAAAATGAAAAGAAAACTTACTAACTGTATAGTTTACTATTTGTCTATAGTTCTTTTCCTTAGATAAAATGTGCATACTATGAAATTTGAAAATCTTTAGTATCCAATTCAGTACATTTTGACAAAAACAAGATTTTTTAAAATTCCCCAAGTAATCCTAATATGTAATCAGAATTCATTTCCTATGCAGTATCTAATGGGATCTTTGTAAATTTTAATTTGAAATCAACATGGTGAGAGATTTTACAGCTAATCTTTAAAGCTGACAGATCTCAAGTTTTCCCAGTCTCTGGTAATCCAGATACATTGTTGATGAAGCAGGTTTAGACTACTGACATTGTAGCAGTCCACCCTAAGTTTTTTTTTTTTTCCCCCATTAATAGCTGTTTCTCCTAATTTAAAGAGAGATTACAGAAGATTTTCCATTTTTAAAAATGGAATTTACAATTTATGGGATAATCCTTTTGCATTCATGGCCTGATAATTTTAGAATGCTGTCAGAGAAGGGAGCCTGGGCATGGGGTGGGGGCATTGAAATGCCCACTGTGTCTTCACACTCTGTAACCTGCAGCTTTTGAGCAAGTAGTCATCTCTCCATATTTTATTTGAAGCTTCAAGACTTCTAGAAACACTATTCTGAAGATACTTAAAAGTCATTTCAGCTCCCAAAGCTTGAGTTATTATCTTCTGTCTCCTTGAACATGTAGAGAAATCACTTGAGGGATTCTAGCCAGTTAAGATCAAGGATTATTCTATGTTAACAGGGCCAGCACATGCCTGTACTCCATATTTAGTGAGCTGGTATGTATCTCTTATTGTGAAAATTGATGGTGATCTGGTCAAAAAGAGGAATAACTTAGAGACCATCTCCTTGTGTAGGAACTTGCATGGTAAGAAAGTAGCTTAAGTTGCTTGGATACAGGAACAGGGTTTCAGTTGTAGCATCAGTTCTGAAACCTGCCCTTAAATCTGCTCTCTTTCAAGCTGCATAAAGCTTGATGACTGGACATGTGCTATATACATTTTAATTTTGGCCCAGGCTAAAATATATAAAGTTCTTAAGGCTCTCATGAGGGATAGTTTGTCTTCTGCTATTTTCCAGAGACAGTGTTACTATAGAGAGTTTTGTTCCCAAGATTGAGTGATTTAAGAATGGGCTCATTTCAGGATTAGGCCAGATAACCAGGCAGCATTGGTAGACCATCTGCATAGACAGTGGTTCTTCAGATACATATATGAGACTTGATCACATTTGTGCTTTGTTTTCAATTCAAGATAATGGGTTTTTCCTCAACATGGGATTTTATACAACTATCACTTTTTGTGTCTGGTTATTTTATTCTTTAAATAAACTTTCGTGTTTAGAAAAATATGAAAATAGTTCAGTGTTCCCATAACTCCCATATTCAGCTTCCCCTAGGTATCTTGTTCTTATAATTAGTGGGCTAATGTTGGCATATGAATTAAAGCCCATGTGGCAGTCATATTTTTTGTTGGAGAATGGTATTAGAAATGAAGACCTGGGAGTATAATGTGCCTTTGACCCTCACAGATGACAAAGCAGGGGAATTTATGTGTATATCCTAATTATATAAATCTCTGTCTATCCATCCATCTATCTACATGCATGAATGCTCAGTTGCTTAATTTTGTCCAACTCTTTTGTGACCCCCATGGACTGTAGCCTGCCAGGCTCCTCTGTCCATGGGATTTTCCAGGCAAGAATACTGGAGTGGGTTCCATTTCTTCCTCCAGGAAATCTTCTCAACCCAGGGACTGAACCCGAGTCTACTGCCTCTCCTGCTTTGGAAGGCGGATTCTTTACCACTTACTCACTTAGGAAGCCCCATGTGCTTATATCTATATCTATCTATCTATCTATCTCTTCTTGTAATTATCTCTATCTATATGAAGCTAAATATGCATTCATACTGATATCTCCAATTCTAATCTATTACCACATAAATCATTCTTGTCTCTTCCCCTACTTATCTTTAAATCCCCACCCCAATAGTGATAAACCTGTCTCCCACCATCTGCCATGCATTTACATAATATTTAATTCCAATTTACATATATAGAAGTTTCAGGATTGTAATCTCATACCCACTTGTGCTATCAACTTATATCTCGAGTACAGTGCTTCTGAACAGTTTCTTGTGCATTAAGTTTTACAGAGCTTACTCATTTCCAAGGTTAATTAGGCCATCACTTTTTCTTCCACTTCCTTCATCAAAGTTGTTTCGTATATTTGGAATACAATTCATTTATTCCACCTTAGGAGTCCCCCAGTCTCCTGAATGACATTTAAAAATTTGCAGATATTAAAGGTCGTGCTTTGTGTTGTAAAATTCTATCGGTATTGACAAATACAAGATGTCATGTATATACAATTAGAGTATCAAATCTTTATTGCTCTAAAAGATCAACTGTGCTTAACCTATTTAACCCTTCCTGTCCTCCATCCAACATCTTGGCAACCATTGGTCTGTAGATTTTCTCTATAGCTTTGCCTTTTTGGGAATGTCATGTGTGGAAATCATACAGCCTTCATGGACTGCTTTGCTCCACTTATGCAGTTAAGATTGATCTTCTTTTCATGGCATGATAGCTCATTCCTTTTTATTGCTGAAAAATATTACCTTGTATCAATGTACCTGAGTTTGTTTATCCATTCACCTGTTTGAGGACTTCTGCTTATGTACAGTTTGTGGTGATTGTGAATAAGGTTTTCTAAGCAATTGTGTGCAGGATCTTCGTGGACTTAAGTTTTCACATCATTTAGGCAAATAGCACTTGCTTTTCTCTCATATATCTTGCAAACTTGCTAATTTTCCTTTTTATTGTCTGAGTGTTAAATTGTTAATATGAGAGGATACTGTTCTCAGCTATGTCATAAAATCAGTTCAGTTGCTCAGTTGTGTCTGACTCTTTGCAACCCCATGGACTGCAGCATGCCAGGCTTCCCTGTCCATCACCAATTCCTGGAGCTTGCTCAAATTCATGTCCATCGAGTCCATGATGCCATCCAACCATCTCATCCTCTGTCATCCCCTTCTCCTGCCTTCAATCTTACCCAGCATCAGGGTCTTTTCCAGTGAGTCAGTTGTTAGAATCAGGTGGCCAAAGTATTGGAGTTTCAGCTTTAGCATCAGTCCTTCTAATGGATATTCAGGACTGAGTTCCTTTAGGATGGACTGGTTTGATTTCCTTGCAATCCAACGAACTCTCTAAAGAGTCTTCTCCAACACCACAGTTCAAAAGCATCAGTTCTTCAGTGCTCAGCTTTCTTTATGGTCCAACTCTCACACCCATACATGACTAGTGGAAAAGCCATAGCTTTGACTATAGAGTGGTAAGCATAAATAGCTATTGTCTGTGAGTCACTGGGCAGTCTAGTGGGTGACACATACATTAGCAGATTAATCACACAAATAAATTACCAATTGCAACTCTACCATCTTAACCAAATGATCAAAGTTAATGTCACTAATAATTGAACAAGTCAATATCATATGTCTCCTGATACAGTACACTGAGATGAAAAAACATCAGTTCTTTGATATTTCAGCAAATTACGTAACTGAAATGTGACCATAAGGAACATCAGACAAACTCAAACCGAGGGGTATTTTACAGAATAACTGTTTCTTTATTTTTTTTAACATTTTATTTTTTATTGGGATGTAGCCAGTTAACAGTGTTGTGATAGTTTCAGATGAATAGCAAAGGGATTCAGCCATATATATACATGTATCCATTCTCCCCGAAACTCTCCTCTCATCCAGGCTGCCACATAACATTAAGCAGAATTTCCTGTGCTGTACAGCAGGTCCTTGTTGGTTAAAAAAAAAATCAAGGTCACAACAGGCAAAGAAAAATTGAGTGATTATTCCAAATCAAAGGAGACAAAGAAATGTAACAACTAAGTACAATGTATGTTCCTGGGTTGGACCTTGAAGTAGAATTTTGTATTTTTCAGCAGAGGAAATTTTGGGGAAATTGGATTGGCGACGTATGAATAGTTTATAGAAAATGATATTATTGGAGAAGGAAATGACAACCCACTCCAGCATGCTTGCCTGGGAAATCCCATGGACAAAGGGGCCTGGTGGGCTA
Source organism: Oryx dammah (assembly GCF_014754425.2). Lineage (NCBI taxonomy): Eukaryota > Metazoa > Chordata > Mammalia > Artiodactyla > Bovidae > Oryx > Oryx dammah. Next base: position 39,687,981 of record NW_024070193.1, read on the forward strand.
CAGTCCATGGGGTCACGAAGAGTCAGACAGGACTTAGCAACTGAACAACAACAACAATGGTATTATGTTAATGTCAACTTCACAACTAACATTTAACTGTGTTACAGAAGAACATGTCTTGGTAGGAAGCTCACAAGTATTTAGGGGGAAAGTGACATTATGTTTGCAACTTAAATGGCTTATAACAAGAAAAAATAATATGCGTGTATGCATAGAGAAAATGATAAGCAGGTGTGGAGAGCTTCAGCAAGTGAACAGTCTGTGAGGGTTATATGGGAGATGTTTCAGGTATTTTGCTGCTTTGCTTTTATGTCCATATGATATTGCTTTCAAATAAAAGTCTACACAAAAGAATAAAAATCACAAATGCAGTTCTGAGAATGAGATGAACATAATGCTTTGATAGAAAAATAGAAGGATTAGGTAGGTGAAAGAGGGGAAGGAAGAACATTTAAATCAATCTCAATCAAAAAAATAATTATTAAATACTTGCCGCATCCCAGAGGCTGACTCTTGAAAATGGAAGGACAACAGTGATGAAGAGAGAGAAAGTTTCTGTCCTCAAGGAGTGTTTATGGTTGAGGGACATTAAACAATCTTAAATAAATTATGAAGATAAGTTTAGGAAGAGCTGTGAGGAGTTTATTTAACTCATTCAGACTGGAAATGAGTTTCAAAAGGATCACAGTATTGGTGGTGGGTTTAGAAAGAAAGGAATTAATTCAGGAGAGATATTTAGCAAGTAAAAGAGAAGAACAAGAGAACAAATTTGCAGGTTGATATAGGAGAATGGTGTCTACAATTACTCTCAAGATTTTGGGTTTCCACCTCAGGGCCTCTCAAATAGCCCATCATTAAAACACAAACATGTTAGTGCACAGAATTCAGGTTGAACTCTTTTTCTTTTGTCACACGTTCCATACAATTTTCAGGTAATTTAGAATGACATTTCTTAAGCACAGTATTGGCATAGTTACTGTTGCACTGAACAGTCTATGTTGAGGTTCCCCTATTTGTTATTCAATTTCATTTTCTTCCTTTTTAGTAATGTCTTTGAGTAAACAATCTACCCAAGGTTCCAAGCTGATGTCATTCTCCCAGTAACGTTCCCTCCCATCCTGCTTTAATCTCTTAGACTCCCTTGATCATTATTCCAGCTGTTTCCTCTTTTATATCACTTCTTTTCTCTTTTCTTTACCATCAAGCATTTCTCTTGTCTTTGAACACCTCTTTCAGGAACTCGGCCTTACCTCTCCTGATCTTTCAAATTAAAGACTCTTAGAAAGTCTATATCTATCTTTGGAAATGGTTTTCTTCTTTCAGAATGAACAGAATCAAATTAAGATGACAAAAGATGAGAAGAACCTAACCTTTGAATAGTTACTCTCATAGAAGCATGGGGTCTCAAGAGATCTTAAAAATCATAGGTATTTAAGGCCTCTTTAATTCAGCCCTCCATATAATAAAAAGATGCCATGTGAAAGACTATTGTTTATCTCTAGGTGTGGGAAACTTGCTACTCCCTGTGCCATTTATAAGTATATTAATGTATTTAATAAATATATATATTTAAAATTAGGTAATGCATTTGTATATTCATAAATATAAATTTATATATTTACAAATGGCACAGGAAGTAGTGAGTTTCCTGGCGATATTTAATTGGGAAAAATAAAAAATAGTCTTTGAGACCATTATTTATATATAAATTTATATATATGTATTTATATTTCTCTCTATATATACACACACATACAGTTTTTTGATTGTCTAGTGGGAGTGAATGCTAGATCTAGTTCACTTTTGATAGAATTTACTCCCTGTGAAGACACCCAGAGTGCTCTTCAGTTCAGTTTGGTTCAGTCGCTCAGTCGTGTCCGACTCTTTGCGATCCCAAGAATCGCAGCACGCCAGGCCTCCCTGTCCATCACCATCTCCCGGAGTTCACTCAGACTCATGTCCATCGAGTCGGTGATGCCATCCAGCCATCTCATCCTCTGTCGCCCCCTTCTCCTCCTGCCCCCAGTCCCTCCCAGCATCAGAGTCTTTTCTAATGAGTCAACACTTCGCATGAGGTGGCCAAAGTATTGGAGTTTCAGCCTCAGCATCATTCCTTCCACACCCTACCTATCCCAGACAGAGGATGGTGGCTTATTTCACTTATATTTGGGTGAACCTAATACAAAGTCCAGGTTTCTAAGCTTTTGTGCTCAGTCACTCAGTTATATCCAGCTCTTTGTGACCTCATTAGCCATAGCCCACTCACTAGGCACTTCTGTCCAGGGAATTTTGGCAAGAATAGTGAAGTGGGTTGCCATTTTTTCCTCCAGGGGGTCATCCGAATGCAGGGATCGAACCGGGGTCTCCTGCGATAGCAGGCAGATTCTTTACCATGGAGCCATCTGGGAAGCTCCCCATGTTCTCATACCACTGAAGTGTTTTAACTTTCTAGGGGAAAAGAACTGAACTATAGCATCAGTAGAGGTATGGGGAAGAGAGGCTGGATTTGAGAGGCACTTAAAAGGCACATCAACAGTAGGCAATGACTGATGTGTGTTACGGCAGTATGGACAAACAAGGAAATTTAGAGAATTTCCATGCTAAGATGGCATATTGAACATACATATCTAATTTTACTCCCTAAAATACAGTAAAAAGCTATCATAAAGATATTTTTAAAATAAATTGTAAATCCATAATATTTTGGAAAGTGGAAGGCAGATTGATTGGAAAGAAGTAATTGCCTAAGTGGACTTGAGAAAGTAAGACGCTAAGATCATAAAGGGAAAACTGAGAGCACTATTACATGGGTAGCAGCCTCCCTATTCAACGAAAGTTGAAATATTACAATAATTGGAATTTGGGGAAGGCGAAGCAGAAGGGTGATAGAAGAGAGCTATGGTTTCAACTACCAAGTAGGAAGGACATCCAGAGACAATGCCTAAAATGCATAAATGTAAAGTATTCATTTATTGATAAATAGAAATAAGATGTAAAAGTTTCAGAAGAACTAAGGAAATCGAAAGGTACTGCATCTGAGGAGGGGTATTTCTTATAAGTCTATGCTGTCTGATGGGGCTTCCCCCAGTGGCTCAAGCGGTATAGAATCTGCCTGCAATGCCAGAGACACAGGTTCAGTCCCTGGGTTGGGAAGATCCCCTAGAGAAGGAAATGGCAACCCACTCCAGGATTCTTGCCTGGAGAATCCCATGGACAGAGGAGCCTGGTGGGCTACAGTCCATGGGGTCACAAAAGGGTCAGACACAAATTAGTGACTAAACCACACACTGTCTGATTTTTAAAATTCTGTGCATATATTATTTTAAGAAATTAATTAAAGAGAAGTTTATGATGTTTTCCTGATGTGAATCTTTTAAAGATAATAAGAACTATTTTAAAAGGAAGGCATGCAGGAGGAGAACAGAGGTCAGATCTGTCCACTGACAGATGAGAAAATGGAGGCATGACATCACTGCGTCTAACCTTGCAGTTCTCCAAGCACAGCGACTGTCAGGAATGCAGTCATCTGCATGTCTAAATTAGCTTCTACCCCCAATACAAGGCTGAACCATTCTAGCAGGGAGGCAAGGATGTGGTCATGGAAATTCCACGCCAGTACAATGCTGACTTCTTGGCATTGTGTCAAAATGGTAGATTAAACATATTGAAAACAAGGAGACAGCATTGTCACAGTGATTAGCCATGGCAACTGCCAGGAATTAAACTGAAATCTGGATGCAGGAAAGGAGATTCCTTTATGTCTTTCAATGAGCGAGAAAGTGGAACCTACCACGGATAGGCTGAGGTGAAAGCATGCTAATGGAAGTGACAGTAATGAGATTATATGTATTATAAGCACTGACAATTATACTCTCGTTACTAAAATACACAAAGGGAATGAACACAATTATGTAACAGCCACTACGGGACAATGAACTGGTTACACCATTGGCGCTGTAATCTATAAAAGTTTGCCGCTGCATTTTATGCATTTATGAGAACAAAATGAAGCATTTCCCCTTTTATATCCCATAAAATTGGGGGAAACTAATATTTGAAGAAACCGGACTAGAAATGGGCCTTCAGTGGTCATCTCCTTTTGGGAATTTTCTGTTGTGTTGCTTGGAGATTTTGAGCGAGGAGATTTTGTTTGATTTACAACCCAGAGCAATGCTACCTCTATCTCTTTTGAAAATAGGCTGTCCTGTAATATTTATTATTATTATTATTATTTTTAATTGGAGGATAATTGCTTTACAATGTTGTGTTGGTTTCTGCTATGCAACAGCATGAATCAGCTATATGGTACATATATTCCCTCCCGCTTGAGCCTTGCTCCCACCCCCCATCCTACCCCTCTAGGTCATCACGGAGCACTGAGCTGAGCTCCCTGTGCTATCCAGCACTGTCCCACTAGCTATCTACTTGACACACGGTGGTGTATATACGTTAATCCTAATCTCCCAGCTTATCCCACTCTCCCCTTCCTCCCCCGTCCCCATACCCGTTTTCTACATCTGCGTCTGTATTCCTGCCTTGCAAATAGGTTCATCTGTACCATTTGTCTAGATTCTACATATATGCATTAGTATATGATATTTGTTTTTCTCTTTCTGACTTACTTTACTCTGTATGACAGACTGAAGATCCATCCATATCACCACAGATGACCCAGTTTTGCTCTCTTTTATGTCTGAGTATTACTGTGTGGTAGATACGTACCACATCTTCCTTATCCATTCTTCTGTCTGTAGGCTGCTTCCATGTCCTGCTTCCTGTGCTACAGTGAACACTGGAGTACACAGGTTATTTTATTTTTATTTTTATTTTTTTATTTTTTTTTAGTATTTTAATTTTTTTTTTATTTTTTATTTTTAATTTTTACTTTACAATTCTGTATTGGTTTTGGCATAGATTGACATGAATCCACCACAGGTGTACATGCGTTCCCAAACATGAACCCCCCTCCCACCCCCCTCCCCACAACATCTCTCTGGGTCATCCCCGCGCGTCAGCCCCAAGCGTGTCATATCCTGCATCAGACATAGACTGGCATTTCGATTCTTACATGTTATTATACATGTTTCAATGCCATTCTCTCAAATCCTCACACCCTCTCCCTCTCCCTCTGAGTCCAAAAGTCCGCTATACACAATCTGTGTCTTTTTTGCTGTCCTGCATACAGGGTCATCATTGCCATCTTCCTAAATTCCATATATATGTGTTAGTATACTGTATTGGTGTTTTTCTTTCTGGCTCACTTCACTCTGTATAATTGGCTCCAGTTTCATCCATCTCATCAGAACTGATTCAAATGTATTCTTTTTAATGGCTGAGTAATACTCCATTGTGTATATGTACCACAGCTTTCTTATCCATTCATCTGCTGATGGACATCTAGGTTGTTTCCATGTCCTGGCTATTATAAACAGTGCTGCGATGAACATTGGGGTACATGTGTTTCTTTCAATTCTGGTTTCCTCTAAATTATGGTTTTCTCAGGGTATTTGTATTTGCCCAGTGGTGGGATTGCTGGGTAATATGGTACCTCTATTTTTAGTTTTTTAAGGAACCTCCATACAGCCATGAAATTAAAAGACGCTTACTCCTTGAAAGTTATGACCAACCTAGATAGCATATTGAAAAGCAAAGTCATTACTTTGCCAACAAAGGTCCGTCTAGTCAAGGCTATGGTTTTTCCTGTGGTCGTGTATGGATGTGAGAGTTGGACTGTGAAGAAAGCTGAGCACCGAAGAATTGATGCTTTTGAACTGTGGTGTTGGAGAAGATTCTTAAGAGTTCCTTGGACTGCAAGGAGATCCAACCAGTCCATTCTGAAGGAGATCAGCCCTGGGAATTCTTTGGAAGGAATGATGCTAAAGCTGAAACTCCAGTACTTTAGCCACCTCATGCAAAGAGTTGACTCATTGGAAAAGACTCTGATGCTGGGAAGGATTGGGGGCAGGAGGAGAAGGGGACAACAGAGGATGAGATGGCTGAATGGCATCACTGACTTGATGGACGTGAGTCTGAGTGAACTCCGGGAGTTGGTGATGGACAGGGAGGCCTGACGTGCTGCGATTCATGGGGTCGCAGAGAGTCAGACACGACTGAGTGACTGAACTGAACTGATGCTATAGTCCATACTGGCTGTATCAGTTTATATCCCCACCAATAGTGCAAAAGTGTCCCTATAATATTTTATATAAAAACATGCTTCTACTGCAACAACACAGTTTGAAATTCACAAGTCTTCTCAGTTTGCTTGCTTTGAGATGAGGAGTCTGAGGCCTTGAGAATGTACGTGGCTTGACTAAGATCCAACTGAGCTAGAACGAGAACCAAGGCCCTGACTCCTTGGTATGCCATTGCTGCTTGCTCCGTCACACATGGATGTGGCAAGAACATGCCTTGTCTGTGATGAGGAACGCCTGGAAGGGCTTTATCCAACACGGTGGACTTCTTCAGCACTGCAGAAACTGGTGATGCAGTGTGATTCCAAGACACCACACAGACCAGCAGTGATGGCTTGCCAGAGATGATGCCTAGATAGGTTGAAAAGGGCCCTGCAGACCAGGCTGTGCTAATTCATTTTGCTTGAAATGATTTATCTATGAACAATTTGTTGTTGTTCTTCAGTCGCTCAGTCATGTTGGACTCTTTGAAACCCCATGGACAGCAGCACGTCACGCTTCCCTGTCCTTCACCATCTCCTGCAGCTTGCCCAAACTCATGTCCATCGAGTCAGTGATGTCATCCAGCCAGCTTGTCCTCTTCTCCTCCTGCCTTCTATTTTCCCCAGCATCAGGGTCTTTTCTAGTGAGCTGGCTCTTCACATCAGGTGGCCAAAGTGATGGAACTTCAACTTCAGCATCAGTCCTTCCAATGAATATTCAGGACTGATTTCCTTTAGGATGGACTGGTTGGATCTCCTTGCAGTCCAAGGGACTCTCAAGCGTCTTCTCCAACACCACAGTTCAAAAGCATCAATTCTTCGGCACTCAGCCTTCTTCACAGTCCAACTCTCACATCCATACATGACTACTGGAAAACCATAGCCTTGACCATACAGGCTTTTGTTGGCAAAGTAATGTCTCTGCTTTTTAATATGCTGTCTAGGTTTGTCATAGCTTTTCTTTAAAGGAGCAAGCATCTTTTAATTTCATGGCTACAGTCACCATCCACAGTGATTCTGGAGCCCAAGAAAATAAAGTCTGTTACTGTTTCCATTGTTTCTTCATCCATTTGCCATGAAGTGATGGGACCAGATGCAATGATCTTAGTTTTTTGAATGTTAAGAACAGTGACCTGCGGTAAAAACTCAAGTAGAAGAGCACTTATGAATTATTATACATGCACCTTATATACAGTACTTACAGTGAGTGCATTTAGAAATAGAGAAATGGATCATTTATTTGGAACTGCAACCACAAGTCATCAGAATATTTTCAGTTTATCCACCATATGGATTAATGTACATGAAGCATTAAAACCAAAACAGCTAAATTCATGGACATTTGATCTATACAAATTTGAGTGGATGTAGTTTTTGGAAGCAGCAGTAATTTTGGATGGTAGGAAAAGTAGATAATCAACTCACTTTTTAACACATTTTTAGAGCTTCCTTGCCAGTTGGCTTCCAGTGTGAGGTGCTGGCAGAGACTGGATAAAGGGAGAGCAGGAGGAGAGAGGCTGGGGTGTGCATAGCAGGACATCTCTGTCAGGGGACAAGACCTTCCAAGGCTGCGGTCTGCCTCAGGTATGGCGTCTCCCTGGACTTGAGGAACACCCTTTCCCCCTCTGTACTGTTACCCAGTGGCTTCTGCAAATCAGCGCTGGAAATGTTGCTAGTCCTGGGAACCTCATCTTGCTGAGACCTGCCCTCACCTAAGTTATCTCATCCCTATAATCTTTTCACTTGAACCATCTGGGTAGAATTCTTTACCAGACCATACTCTATCTAGAGTGAAATTTCCAAAATGTGAATTAGAGCAACTCTACCGACTTTCTAGAAGGACCACTGAAAGAGTGAGCCTCTTTAGATATGTAAGATCTATAAATTCTTATACATCTGAGAAAGCTTTTTTTTTTTTTAATAAATAAAAAAAGGAATTGGCACAGTTTTTCACATGCAGCAAGCACAGTTGAAGACACCTAGGGGTTTTGTCTGATATTTGCTTTAGAAAATGCCTTTCTGTATCTGAGTATGGAATGGCATGTCATACTTTGTAATGGAAACTGTATTAGACTCAGGAAAGAGACCTGCATTACATTTCTTGCTGTCCGGCTTTAGCATGGCCACATCAACTCTGATCCACTTCGGTTCCCTCTGTTTAAATTGGTTTTAGGAGTCACTGGGCTGTCTGTATCAGATATCCAATTTCTGTGACACCACATTTGTCTCTAGGGCTTTCCTTGTGGCTCAGAAGGTAAAGAATCTGCCTGCAATGTGGGAGATCTGGGTTCAACCCCTGGGTTGGGAAGGTCCCCTGGAGAAGGGCATGGCAACCCACTCCAGTATTCTTGCCTGGAGAATCCCATGGACAGAGGAGCCTGGAGGGCTACAGTCCATGAGGTCGCAAAAAGCGCACACAATCATGCTTGTATTTACAAACTGATGTCTAGGTCCAGAAAGCAAGTCTCAAGCGGGGAGCAAAGGAGAAACTGACCAGCCTGGCTGTGAATGCACTGGGAAAATAGAGGCAGGGAGCACAGAGTGAATATGCACCTTTCCTTATTTGCAAGTCTTTGGGGGCAGTGTTTAAATCACCAAGCATTCAGGGCCTCTGGTGCTGCACATGAGGTTCCAAAATGGGTTCCATTGGGAGCACAGTGGCTCATTTTCAGTAGTGCTCCATGAAGAATACAGTGTTTCCCTTCCCTGCCCACCCCAGCTCCACCTTGGGGCTCTGAGCTCCCCTCCCTGCCCCCGCCCCGCCCCCCCCCCCCCCCCCACTGCAGCTCTTTCCCAGGTGCAGTAGAGGAAGCTGCAGACCAAACTGCTTTCTCCTGAGTATCTTTGTGCATGTCTGGTAAGATCAGATTCAAAATCTCTTCTTCACAGAGCCCATTCAAATCAAATCACAGCACTCATTCTGTGGGAGGTGACTGGGAGTAGATGTACTTAGCTGCATCCCCTGATAGTCCTACCATCCAGTCCCAAGGCAGGGAGAGAAGGAGAGCTGATGCATCAGAATTGCTTTCCATGATGAATCTTTGGGTTTTAATATGTGTATTTTTAAATATTTATTTATTTGTTTATTTGGCTGCACTGGGTCTTAGTCAAGGCATGCAGACCTTTCTCTAGTTGTGGCCTGTGGGCTATAGAGCTTGAGGGCTTCTTTGCCCTGCAGCCTGTGAGATCTTAACTCCCTGGCCAGGGATCAAACCCATGTCGCTGGATTTGGAAAGTGGATTCTTAACCACTGGACCACCAGGATAGTCCCTCTGTGGGAGGAATGTTTCTGCTTTGTTTCTGTTTCCAGGTTGATTGGTAGGAACATCTCAAGGTTAACAGCAGGAACGTGGATCTTACCCAGAACAATGCCTTTTGTTATCTTTTTGCTTTCAAATTACATATGCCTGCAAGATTCCCATTTTGCCACATTGTAAGAGAGAACAGTCCTTGAGGAATTTTTGTTCTACAGCACAAAGCTCTAGACTTTTATTCATCTGAACTGGTCACTTTAACTTCCTTGTTATCTATCTCTGTGATTTATTTTGCTACCAGATCCTTAAGTGAAAACCTTTTTCCTTCATAGCATGTAAAAGTCAACAGAGCTAAGTTGACTTTCTCTGAAATCCACATGGTGTCTCTCTTTCTCTGGAAGAAAAAAAAAATAAAAGGTTTACCTAAACCCTGTTCTTTCCTTTTATTCTCTTTGCACACGGACACTTTTTATTTATTCTTTTTTATATAAACGTCATTCTAGGTACTAAGGAAGCTTTGCTGTGAAATTCTCTTTTATAATAGTCTGTCTGAGGCAGTTTCAGCTTTCTCTCCCGATCTTTTGAAATCACTTTCCCAAGGGCTGCAAAGACACAGTAATGGCCCAGTTGGCAAACGTGTTTGAGGTCTTTGGGGATCTGTGGTTCTAAGACTGTGGAAGTGTTGTTGTCTGTGTTTGAGAACTTTTGTCTCTTTTCTCATCCAGTGATGATCACTCTTCCATGATAATTTCCATGGGCAATTTTGACATTTTCCCAGGTCTGTACTTCAAAGTTCTTGAAGAAAACAGGATCAAGTGGCAACCCTGCAGTGTCTGTTTTCTTGTTACTGGGCACGGTCATTCCTAACAAGATGGAACACACAGCAGTGTCACATCCCACCACTTGGGGGAGATAAGGAAGAGAGGCAACGTGGCAGCTGACAGCATGCAACATCCTACCCGTCGGCACCTGACATGTGGACCTGGATGTGTTTGACTCAGCTGTTCATGTGAGTGACATCTATGCATCTGAAGTGGGAATTAAGGAGCATGTACAGTGCCTGCCTGTCCCAAATGCTGAGGACAGTCCTTCCATCCAAAGGTGCATCAAAGCTGCTCTTGACTTCCAATAGGAAGTAGACTAGACAGTAACCCTGGGCTTGGTCTGTACCCTCTCATTTCGCATTCCTTTAGGGCTGAGTTAGCACAGTAGCTGCCTTGCTGGACCACATATGGACAGCCATTTTGTTTGTCTGCCTGGTAACATTTTTAATTTAAAAAAAAAAAAAACTTTAAAAAATTTACTTATTTTTATTTTTGGTTGCCTTGGGTCTTCATTGCTATGCGGGCTTTCTCTAGTTGCAGGGAATGGGAGCGCCTCTCTAGTTGACCAGGGCCTTCTCAGGGTGGTGGCTTCTCATGTGGAGCGTGTGCTCCGGGCATTCCGGCTTCGGTAGTTGAGGCTCACAGGTTCTGGAGGGCTGGTTCAGTAGTTGTGGTGCGTGGGCTTAGCTGCCTCTCAGCATGTGGCACTTTCCTGGACCAGGGATCGATCCAGTGTCCCCTGCATTGCAAGGCAGATTCTTAACCACTGACCACCAGGGAAGCCCTCCTTTTTAACTTAAAGGGCAGTATGCAATCTTCTTTATAAAGTTGAGGGGAAAACACTTAAGTCTTGAAGGGACTACAAATAAGGATGGATTCCCTCTCCCGGCCAGGGTGTTGACAGGTACAACAAGCCTTCATGAGAGTTGAATCCCTGAAAAGCAACTCAAAGAAGGAACATAACTGATGCTGATTCTTCCACTGACCTGTCCTAGAAGAAAATACCTATGAATTCCCACTTTCCTGAGTTTCCTCAGTTGCTCTGGATCATGGTCTTTCCAAAGTTCGATCCTTCAACCTTCTCTTGGATTCTTTGACCTACCAAATATCCTTCCAATGATTTATCCCCCACTTCCATTTTTAAAGAATTGCTCCTAGTCAGTTTTTGTTGTTTACCATCCCCTCCAACCCTAGCAGCTCTAATCTTTTTTTTTTTTTCCAACTGTTTTTTAAAGCGTACCTTGCATATTGTTTTCAGAATAATCTCCCTGCTCCACAGCTGATACATTCCCGCCAGCATTCTCAACACTTCCAGTTCCCGCTGGTCTGTGTCTCAATCCCTCAGCCTGGCCTTTCATGTTAATTCCCCACCTGCTGTCTATACCTTCTCTCTGAGGAAGACATGCGCAAAGAGTCAAATGACAGGGGAAGTAATCAGAAGAGGGACCAGAGAAATAACACAGGAGAATTAGTGATTTCTAATTTTACAAATTAGAATTAGTGATTTTATGAATGTAAAAATAATAAAGGGGCTTCCCAGGTGACTCAGTTGTAAAGAATCCACCTGCAATGCAGGATCTGAGGGTTCAACTTCTGGGTCAGGAAGAGTCCCTGGAGAAAGAAATGGCAACCCACGCCAGTATTGTTGCCTGAGAAATCCCATGGTCAGAGGAGCCTGGAAGACTACAGTCCATGGGGCTGTACAATAGTAAGACATGACTTGGCAACTAAACAACACCAACAAATAAGATGTAAAGTTCTTTCCCACTCTAAACTTCTGTACTTCAAATCTGATCCCAACTTGAGTTTTCTTATTGTTATGTATTGAGAATATAGCAGCTTGGGGTAGAGATGTGTATGTATACACACAGACACACAGACACACACACACACACACATATACAGCCATATATATATGGCTACCAATCATTAAGCCTCCCCACAATAAAGATGCTTCTCTGTGAAAATCTAAGTTGTATACATTCAGTATCACAGAAATACAAGTCTGTGCACCAACCAGTAATGCTGAAGAAGCTGAATGCTTCCATGAAGACCTACATGACCTTTGAGAATTAACACCTTGAAAAGATGCCCTTTTCATCACAGGGGACTAGAATGAAAAAGTGAGAAGTCAAGAAATACCTGGAGTAATAGGCAAATTTGGCCTTGAAGTACAAAACGAAACAGGGCAAAGGCTAACACAGTTTTATCAAGAGAACACACTGGTCATAGCAAACACCCCCCTCCCACAACACAAGAGAAGCCTACACGTGACATCACCAGATGGTCAATACCAAAATCAGATTGATTATATTCTTTGCAGCCAAAGATGGAGAAACTCCAAAAATAAGACTGGGAGCTGACTGGCTCAGATCATGAACTCCTTATTGTCAAAATCAGACTTATTTATATTGAAGAAAGTAGGAAAAACCACTAGACCATTCAGGTATGACCTAAATCAAATCCCTTACAATTGTACAGTGTAAGTGCGAAATAGATTCAAGGGGTTAGATCTGATAGAGTGCCTGAAGAACTATGGACAGAGGTTTGTGATATTGTACAGGAGGCTGTGATCAAGACCATTCCCAAGAAAATGAAATGCAAAAAGGCAAAATGATTGTCTGAGGAGGCCATACAAATAGCTGAAAAAAGAAGAGAAGTGAAAGGCAAATGATGAAAGGAAAGATATACCTATCTGAATGCAGAGTTCCAGAAAATAGCAAGGAGAGATAAGAAAACCTTAAATGAACAATGCAAAAAAACCACAAACAAACAAACAAAAAAAACAGGAAAACAGTAGAATGGGAAAGACTGCAGATCTTGTCAAGAAAATTAGAGATACCAAGGGAACATTTCATGTAAGATAGACACAATAAAGGACAGAAATGGCATGGACCTAACAGAAGCAGAAGATATTGAAATTCTGTTGTTGAACCACGCAAAGACACCGGGATCCGTGGCCTCCGGAGGAGAAGAATTCAATCTGGGGCCAGAGACGAGGCTTGATCGCTCAGAGCTTTTTTGTAATAAAGTTTTATTAAAGTATAAAGGAGATAGAGAAAGCTTCTGACATAGACATCAGAAGGGGGTAGAAAGAGTACCCCCTTGCTAGTGTTAGCAATGGAGTTATATACCTCCAATGAATCCAAAGAATGTCTGGAGGTTGTAAAGACCTCACCAGACCTACTCCCATAATTTACATTCTAAAATAACAGGATTAGCCAGGAGGTTTAATCCAGAGACTGTCCTCAGGCAGGATACATTATTGTTATATAATCCTAAGGAATGTAGAGGAAAAAAAGTTTGTCCTTTCTTCCTCCTTGAGAATTCCAGACCCCTCTCCCCTTGGGTACCCCTAGACTTCTTATCAACCTGCCTAGGAAATGACTCTCTCAATATTAAGAAGAGGTGGCAAGAATACACAGAAGAACTATACAAAAAATTCTTCATGACTCAGATAAATACAATGGTGTGTTCACCCACCTAGAGTCAGATTTCCTGGAATGCGAAGTCAAGTGGGCATTAGAAAGCATCACTATGAACAAAGCTAGCGGAGGTGATGGAATTCCAGTTGAGCTATTTCAAATCCTGAAAGATGATGCTGTGAAAGTGTTGCACTCAATATGCCAGCAAATTTGGAAAACTCAGCAGTGGCCACAGGACTGGAAAATGTCAGTTTTCATTCCAATCCCAAAGAAAGGCAATGCCAAAGAATGTTCAAACTACTGCACAGTTGCACTCCACTCACATGCTAGCAAAGTAATGCTCAAAATTCTCCAAGCCAGGTTTCAATAGTATGTGAACCGTGACCTTCTAGATGTTCAAGCTGGTTTTAGAAAAGGCAGAGGAACCAGAGATCAAATTGCCAACATCTGTTGGATCATCAAAAAAGCAAGAGAGTTCCAGAAAAAACATCTATTTCTGCTTTATTGACTATGCCAAAGCCTTTGACTGTGTGGATCACAACAAACTGGAAAATTCTTCAAGAGATGAGAATACCAGATCACCTGACCTGCCTCCTGAGAAATCTGTGTGCAGATCAAGAACCAACAGTTAGAACTGTAAATGGAACAATGGGCTGGTTCCAAATAGGAAAAGGAGTACATCAAGGCTGTATATTGTCACCCTGCTTATTTAACTTAAACACAGAGTACATCGTCAGAAATGCTGGGCTGGATGAAGCACAAGTTGGAATCAAAATTGCCGGGAAAAATATCAGTAACCTCAGATATGCAAATGACACCACTCTTATGGCAGAAGGTGAAGAATTAAACAGCCTCTTAATGAAAGTGAAAGAGGAGAGTGAAAAAGCTTGCTTAAAACTCAACATTCAGAAAACAAAGGTCGTGGCATCCGGTCCCATCACTTCATGGCATATAGATAGGGAAATAGTGACAGTCTTATTTTCTTGGGCTCCAAAATCACTGCAGATGGTGACTAGAGCCATGAAATTAAGATGCTTGCTCCTTGGAAGAAAAGCTATGACCAACCTAGACAGCATATTAAAAAGCATAGACATTGCCATCAAAGGTCCATCTAGTCAAAGGTATGGCTTTTCCAGTAGTCACGTATGGATGCGAGAGTTGGACTCTAAAGAAAGCTGAGCATCAAAGCATTGATGCTTTTGAACTGTGGTGTTGGAGAAGACTCTTGAAAGTCCTTTGGACTGCAAGGAGATCCAGCCAGTCAATCCTAAAGGAAATCAGTCCTCAATATTTATTGGAAGTACTGATGCTGAAGCTGAAGCTCCAGTACTCTGGCCAGCTGATGCCAAGAACTGACTCATTGGAAAAGACCCTGATGCTGGGAAAGATTGAGGGCAGGAGTAAAAGGGGATGACAGAGGATGAGATTGTTGGATGGCATCACCAACTTGATGGACATAAGTTTGAGTAAGTTCTGGGGTTGGTGATGGACAGGGAAGGCTGGCGTGCTGCAGTCCGTGGTGTTGCACAGAGTCAGACACAACTGAGTGACTGAACTGAACTGATACCTACTGCATTCATATGAAAAAGTACACTATGAAAATTAGTGTTTAAAGAGAGGGGTACGAATATAATAACTGTGAGCATCATTAACTCTTCCCTTTGACAGTTCTTTGGTAACTTCACGCTTGCTGTCCCAGTCCCACTTTCATGATCTCTCAGGAATTCTGCTTGGCTGTTTATAATCTCAAGTTCTATGTTTCTCTCTCTCTTTTTCTCTATGATTCTAAGCTTTCACATTCCATTGACCCAAGATATGTTCAGGGAGTGCGTTGGTCCAATGGGGGAGGCCGGGAGAGATCCATTGTTTGCTTGGATGAAGAGCAGGTTTAAGTGTTTTCAGTTCAGTTCAGTCCGTCAGTCATGTCCGACTCTGTGATCCCATAAATTGCAGCCTGCCAGGCCTCCCTGTCCATCACCAAAACCCAGAGTCTATCCAAACCCATGTCTGCTATTGAGCTGGTAATATTATTCTTCAAGGAAAATAGATGCTCAGAAATTTTGGTGTCTAAATTTGGCTTGTTTTTATAATGGCTTCATGTCAAGATTCATGCTAGAGTAGTTGCTTTCCAGGTTTTATTTGATCACCTTTTGTTCCTTTTCCCTCCATTTAACTATCATTCCTGGATCTGGAATACCATTTAAAATGTTATCTTTTCATTAAGGGAGTAAAATGCATTAATTGAATTTGAGCTGTTTTCCAAAGAAAATTGTCCATTGCAATGATGGGCAGAAAATGTACTTCTCTCATTTAAGTCTCTGCCTTGCTTTCACCTTGTCCTTTTCATTTTCTTCAACCCTCTCACACCTGGCAGGGCCTTCAATCTCTATAAGGGAATGGCTCTGAACTGTTTGCAGTGGTACCTTTTTAATATTCTCCGTTGCATGTAAAAGCATCTAAATTGACTTCTTCCAAGTTGTCAAGTTGCATGGTCTATTAACTAAAGACATGAGTACTGATTTGTCTTCCCTGGAGTGCTTGTGAATGAACGATGGCTTACATTCAAAGCTGTGTCAACAGATCTTGGTTCTGAATGACCCAGGCTGTCCAATGTCAAAAGCATGTAAAATTCCTATCTTCTTTTAGTAGATGTGCAAAGTCACTGGGGTTTACTCATTCATTCATTTATTAAACAAATATCTATTGAATGTCTACTTTATGTCAGATAATGTGATAGACATTGGCTATAATTGGGGAGTACAGTAAGGAACAGTTTTTGTTCTCCTTGAATGTGAAGGGGAATATTAATCAAATAATAATCATAGTCATCAAATAATCATATCTATCTCTATGTAAAAGTTATCCATTTAAAACAACAAACATGGATTATCTTATTCAGTTTCGAAGGATCAGGGGATTGGGAGCAGCAAGACACTGAGCCAGGTGGTTGTGGCTCAGAGTCTCTTAGGATGTGTGCAAGTTGTTGGTAAGCACTGGCGTCTCTGAAGCTGTGACAGGCACTGAACCAAGCGGTTCCATCCTCACTCACCAGGCTGTCATTCTGACCCCATGGTCCCCTCTACACAGGGCTCCTCATGATGGAGCATCCCCCTGGGGCAAGTGATGAGAATCAGAGAGAGACACCCACATGGAATCGACAGTCTTTGAAAACCAAGTCTCAGAAGTGACTTCTGTCCTATTTTGTTTGTCACACGAATCAACTCTGGAACGGTGGGGAGGGGCCCACACAAGGGTGCCCCTCCAAGGAGGTGGGGATCACTAGGTGCTGTCTTGGAAGCTGGCTACAAAACACACACAAACATAACAATTAATCTAAAATATAGTAAGCGTTGTAAAGGAGAACTCGTGTGTGTTTGTGTGTGTGAGTGAGTTCCGGAGCAAAATAGGAGGATCTGACCTGTTGGATGAGAAAGCCTTCCTTAAAAATGGAAGAAATAAGCTGAAATTTGAAGGGTGAAATGGGAAGAGGACCTAGCTTGTTTAGGGGCAATGAGGGGCATAACGCTTTCAAATGACTGAGAGAAAGCCAGAGTATAAGGAATGAAGGGGAGAGAGAGGAGTGGAACTCACTAAAATGGGGGAGATGGAGAAGCCGCCCTCTGGGGGACCCGCGGGCCGTGGCATCATCGTGGTCTTCACTCTCATCTCCTCAATGAAAGGGGCTTAAGCAGAGGAATCATCTAGTAAGACTGGGAACCCTTTTATCTTTGGGTGTTTAATTAATTAGTTTTTATTGTGTTAAAGGGCACATTATAAAAGCTACCTTTTAAAAAAATTGGAGTATAATTGCTTTACAATGTTGTTAGTTTCTGCTTGTATAACAATATGAAATCAGGCAGTGCATACCTGTATCCCCTCCCTCTCGAGCTTCCCTCCCACCTTTGCTCCATCCCACTTCTCTGGGTCATCACAGAGCACCGAGCCGAGCTCCCTGTGCTAACAGCAGCTCCCCACTCGCTGGCTGTTTCACACACCATAGTGTGTATGTATCAACGCTACTCTTTCAGTTCATTCCCGGCTCCCCACCCTTCGCCCCCACCACAGTGTCCACAAGTCCACTCTCTAAGTTTGTGTCTCTGTTCTTGCCTGGCAAACAGGTTCATTCATCAGAACTATTTTTCTGGATTCCACATATGAATGTGTTAATATACTACAATTGTTTCTCTCTTTCTGACTTCACTCTGTATGACAGTCTCTAGGTTCATCCACATCACTACAAATGGCCCAATTTCATTCCTGTCTATGCCTGAGTGATATTCCTTTGTATAAAGGTACCAAAGCTACCTTAAAAAAAAACTGTTTACTTACTATTATTTATTCACTTGACTGTGCTGGGTCTTAGTTGCAACATATGGAATCTTTTAGTTCGTGGCATGCGAACTCCTAGTTGCAGCATGTGGGATATAGTTCCCTGACCAAGGATCAAACCTGGGCCCCCTGCATTGGGAGTGCAGAATCTTAGCCTCTGGACCACCAGGAAAGTCCCCCAAATCTACTTTTTAAACCAGTAATATTTCACATGTACAGTTCAGAACCATTCATTATTCTCCCAATGTTGCACAACCATTAATTACTTTTTATTTCCCCAAATTTTTATCACCCTAAACATTAAGTGAGATATCCCCACTTTCCATTCCCCATAGTTCCTGTAACCTCTAGTATCCTTTCTTTTAAATTTTTTCTATCCTAGGTATTTCATATAAGTGAAATCAGAAGAGTCTATCTTCTGTCACTTAGTCCAGTGTTTCTGGGCTTCCCGGGTACTGCTAGTGGTAAAGAACCCACTTGCCAATGCCGGAGGCGTAAGAGACGCAGGTTCGGTCCCTGGGTCGGGAAGATCCCCTGGAGAAGGAAATGGCAATCGACTGCAGTATTCGTGCCTGGAGAATCCCACGGACAGAGGAGCTGGTGGGCCACAGTCCGTGGGGTCACAAAGAGTGGGACACGAGGGAACAACTTAGCATGCACACACATTTTCAGTGTTCACACCTATTGTAGTGTATTTCAGAATTGTATTCCTTTCTTAATGGCAGATTAATGCTTCATTGTATGGATAGACCACATTTTGTTTATTGATTCATTGTGTTGATAGACACTTGGGTTGTTTCTACCTTTTGGCTTTTGTGGATAACGCGGCACTGAACTTCGTTGTATGAGGATTGAATTCCTGCCCTCGGTTTCTCAGGGTATACACGTAGGAATGGGGCTTCTGGACCACACGACCATTTTATGATGCGCTTTTTGAGGAAAAGCTGGTTTCCACAGCAGCAAGACCGGGTGTTTGAGAAGATTACTCTGGCTACAGGGTAGAGACCTGATGAAAGCTAGTAGACAGTAGCTAATAACTACGAAAGTGAATAGTAGCTGCCACTGGACACAGGGAGGACCAGATGGTTTGGTGGGATGGAATTCACCTCTTTTGAATATGAAATATGTATCATGAAGCATGTACAATCAAGAGCCATGCGTCATGGTCAAAAGACCACTGAATATACCATGTGTAAACATGGACTTCAGTCTTTCTGAATCGCACAGTAACGGGGTCATTGTCTGCGAGCCTGAGCTGCTGGTATAGGCCTTGGCTTTCCTGTAAGCAGGACTAATCACTTATATTACTTCACTTTGGTCATTAAGAGCCTGTGATTAGAAATGTAAATGGCTGGGGAAATTTAATCCTTCTAGACAAAGAACTTAATCAGTACTCTGCAGGATCCTTTAAGTTCAAAGGTTTTATATGATCTCATGCAGACTGTTTAAGTTTTGCTTTGTTATTGCATATTTCAGTGTGATGGAAGTCTTTGAATTTAAAGGAAGTTCAAGAATGTCTTTTCGGGGAGAAACACATTGACCTGTTCTGCATGGCTACTTGTGTTTTTGTATTAGTTTGTCCCTCTAGTAGGTGTTTGTAGCCATTTTGTAAAATCTCTTTTTAAAAGGGTGATGTGCAAGAGAGAGGGCATAAATGTATATACATAGCTGCTTTACTTTGTTGTACAGCAGAAAGTAACACAACATTGTAAAGCAATTAAATATAAATTAATTTTTTTTAAAGGGTGAGGTGATAGTCATATATATCTATTTAATTCACTGTCTCATGCTTGAAAAGATTTGGAAAATACTTCTTGCCTGTAGGAGGCAACAAACATTTGAAAAAGACCCAGCGTTCTACTGCTAACTTGGGAAGCTTCAACTTTCCTTTGTAAATTTGTAATGGGAATGAAGGTGATGTTGCAATAATCTGTAATGTTTTGGAGACCATTAGTAGGAGTATTCTAGAAACTGGCTACAATGCAGGTAAGTCTCCCATATTTTCTGCTACCTAGAAGATAGCAATACTAATGTGCTGACTTAGCTGCAATGAAATTGTCCTACCACAAAGGAGTTGTGTTTTTCTTTAATGAGGTTGAGGTCATGGGCCATCTTACATGTCTTTGGTTCTTCCTTCACCTTTGGAAAACCATGGTGTAGGAGAATTCCCTGGTGTTCTGATGAGTAAGACTTTACCTTCCAGTGTAGGAAGCCCAGGTTCAATCCTAGGTCTGCAAACTAAGATTCCATATTCTTCAAGACCAAAAAACCAAAACATAAATGAGAAGCAACACGTAAAAAAATCAATGAAGACTTAAAAAATGGCAGACATCAAAAAATATTTTTAAAGAAAAAGCAAGCCATGGAAATAAAGTTAGCATTTTAAGAATTATGTTCTATTTGTATGAGAAGGGTTATCTTTGATCAGAAGTATGAATATATTCATACTTGGGCCCTCTACAGCCAGGAGTATAAATTTTCAAATGTTTTGCTCTGGATTTTTGTCTCTGAGCCAACTGAGAAACCAAAGCCCTGGTCTTGCCTCCACTTTCTCTGTTCTCTAATCAGCCCCTGGGCCTGGTGTTGGGGGTGTCATGCTAAGTCACTTCAGTGGTGCCCAGCTCTTTGGGACCCCACGTGCTGTCGCCCACCAGGCTCCTCTGTCCATGGGGATTCTCCAGGCTAGAAGACTGGAGTGGGGGGTGCCATTTCCTCCTTCAGGGGACCGTCCTGACCTAGGGATCGAACCCAGTGTCTCCTGTGGCTCCTGCATTGCAGGCAGATTCCTTACTGCTGAGCTACCAGGAAGGGAATGACAAAAACTGCAGAAACTCTGTCACGTGAGACTACAAACCCATTCGTGTCTCTTAGAGAGAGGATCAACTATAGGAGTTTTCACATCCTCCAGGCCTAGATACTTTATCACAGGGGTTTTGGATAATATGCTACAAATACATACACACACACACATATAGTTAATGATTGAGTGTTTATTGTTTGCTTTATAAGGTAGGTACTGTTTTTTTAGAACATCTTAAACAGTAATTTTTATTGGCATAGAGTTGCTTAACAATGTTGTGTTAATATTTTCTGTTGTACAGCAAAGTGAATCAGCTCCACGTATACATACATCCCCTCTCTTCAGACTTCTCTCCCCTGTAGATCACCACAGAGCACCCAGCAGAGCTCCCTGAGCAGGTTCTCACTCGCTGTCCATTTACACAGTAGTGTACGTATGTGACTCCCAATCTCTTAATTCATCCCACCCCGTCCTTCCCTACAATTAAACTGTTTTAAACCTGGTACCATCCTAGCTGTATCTCCTTTTACTTTGTTTTGCAAGCTGGAAGAAGCAAAGGATTTTTATCTTGGGAAATGAAGTCACCCTGTTAGAAGACTTGTGTATTTCTGAATAAGCAGGGCCTCTCACCTGGGGATGTTGTGTGCGCATATTGTTGGCACAGATGCTGATGTGGGTTCCTTGCTGCTCTTCTCTTTCTGAAGTTTTACAAGGCGGGCTGGGCCTTGCTGAGGCTGTACCTGTGTGTGGTTGCATTCTTAGATCTCCTAATCAGAGCTGTTGATGGGATTGCCAGCACTTTTTCAGAGTTGTTGACAAATGTAATGAAGTTTTATTGAAATGTGTCATCTACACATACATAGAAAATTCATACAGTGACTGGACATACATACTTGCAGAGAAGATACTACTTAGGGCTTCGATTCTGCATTTATGAATCACTAAAAACCTGTCATTTTCATAATTAAAATGTCATACTATACTAACATATGTGTAGGTGGCTATATTTTTTGAAACAAAACTTGGCATGCATTTTGTGACTGCTCAGAATATATTGGTAGATATGGGCTCCAAAGAGCAATTATTTGAAATCATTCTGAAAAATTCAGGACTTTTATGTATGTGAATGTTTTCTTAGTCTAGGTTTAAGTTTCAGGGATAAAGGAATTTTCTTCTTCTTCTTTTCCCTCCAGTGGTTAACTATGTGTTGAGAAAATGGTACCCTTTCTATTTGTTGGAATGGATACCCTTGAAGCTTATAGGTGGGTCTTTAAAGACTACAAGTTGCTGAGGGGTTTTGTAAACTCTGCCTTAGTCACAGAGCAGCCTTTCCATGTTCCACTTGTACCCACTGAACCTTAAGGTAGGTTGTGTGATAGTATGGATAATAGGGTCCCTGACTAACAAGGGACTAACTTCACACAGGAGGTAAACTAAGGCAGATCCTGGAGGCCCACCATGCATCCAGCAGCTCAGGACAGTGGGCACTGATGAGATTCACAAGAAAAAAAAAAAATTGGTGGCTGAACAGCCCAGCTCCCTGTCAAAGCACAATGCAAAGCAAAGCACCAAAGCTGTCGCTAAAGGCATCAGTGAGTTTCCAGTGAAGAGAAGGCAAACTAGCAAACACTCAGGGGTCTGATGATTGCAAGTGCCGTTTGAAGCAAGTTCGGGAGTCACGGTTTATGCAAGCAAAGCCTCCTTCTCCTCCCAGGATTATGACCCTCAGAAGCCCAGAGGAAGTACATTTCAATTTGTTTTACTTTGCAACTGACAGTCCAGTGATGTTTGTGGCATTCATGCGATTTCTGTTTCGCCAGTAAATTCAAGTTTACAATATTAGAAACCTTATCCAGATGAAGAAAGTCTCTCCTATACTGAACCACATCACCTGTGTAGATAGACTAGTGATGGTACAAGCAAGCTGATTTTTAACACGTTTGTGTGTTCTGTCAGTTCAGCCATATCTGACTCTTTGTAATCCCACTGACGGTAGCCTGCCAGGCTCCTCTGTCCATAGGATTTCCCAGGCATGAATACTGGAGTGGGTTGCCATGCTCTCCTCCAGGGCATCTGCCAGACCCAGGGATTGAACCCCCCTCTCCCACATCTCCTGCATTGCAGGCGGGTTCTTTACTGCTGAGCCACAAGATAAGCCTTTTAACATGTTTGAATTCATGTAAATATAAATAAAAATCATTAACGATTTCTATACTTTAGAACTCAGAACAAACTGGTATCATTTAACTCAAAATCAAAAATTAGTTTAAAAAATGCTCATCAGCAAACAGAAATTAAACAACATAGTGGAAGCATATATATATATATATATATTTAATTGGAGTATAATTGCTTTACAATATTGTGTTAGTTTCAGCTATACAACAAAGTGAATCAGCTGTATAGACATATATATATGTCATTCCTCTTGAACCTCCTTCCCACTTCTCCCAACGCCCCCCCCCCCGGCAACCCCCCCCCCCAACCCCCCACCCCCCCCATCTAGGTCATCACAGAGTACGGAGCTGAGCTGTGTTATATGAGGAAGCATATATTCTTTCAGAAGGAGGAAAGAAAAGACTTTCATATAAGCACTAACACTTCATCTGAGAAAGTAGGTATTTTTCTCTTTTGTTTGTTTTACCCTCTTTCTGACTAGAGTTAGACTTAGTGCTTAACCAATATCCATCTCCGTTCAACCCAGTGAGTGTTATTTGTGAGTGAGTGAGTTGGGGTGGTTTGAATGTGACCTTCAGAGTTGAAAATTATGAAGAAGAGGAGGGATCCCGGGAGAATAAAAAGAGCTGTGCTTTGCAGTGGCTGCTGCAGTTTCCTATTGCTATGTAACAAATCCCTTCAAGCTAAGTGGCTAAAACATGCAGCAATTGGTTAGCCTGCTGAGAATTCTGCAGTTTGGACAGGGCTCAGAGAGAACAGGGCTTCCCTGGTGGCTGATGGTAAAGACTCTCCCTGCAGTGCAGGAGACTTGGGTTTGGTCCCTAGGTTGGGAAGATCCCCTGGAGAAGGAACTGGCAACCCACTCCAGGATTCTTGCCTGGAGAATTCCATGGACAGAGGAGCCTGGTGGGCTACAGTCCATGGGGTCACAGAGTCAGACATGACTGAGCGACCAAAAGTTTTACTTTTTTCAGAGGGAACAACTGACTTCTACTCAGATGGGCTGACTTGAGTTGCTAAGAAGCATCTCGCCATGTTGTTTAAGGCCTTCTATGCATCATCTCTGTGGTCCCCTCAGTCTGGTGTTTCAGATCTGCAAGGGTGAATGTTCTAGATAAGCCAGAAGCTGCAAGGCCCTTCACAGCCCAGCCTTGGATCTTACTGTGCATCTCATCTGCTGAATCCAAGCAGGACACTAATTAAAGGCGTAAGAATGGATTTTTGGAAAAGATTATAACTGTACAATATTGAGAAGTACAGAACAAAATACAACTATCGGGGGACAATTGCTCTACAATATTGTGTTAGCCTGTACCACACATCGACATGAATCAGCCACAGGTGTACATACGCCCCCTCCCTCCCGACTCTCTCTCTGTCCCACCATAGGCATAAGAATGGATTTTAATCCACAGTAACTGTTGCAGTAGAGCAGAGAGTCCAATGTGAACTGAACTCAACTTCAATTCATACAGAGGTGACTGATCACTTTGTAAAGGGAGAGTAAGGGAATAATGAGGGGAGTGAGCAGGGTCTCAGCAGTCAGTGAAGTGGAAAATTACATAGAACAGAAAATGGTGGTTGGCCCGTGTGACAGGCATCTGGGTTTGCTGACTAAAGCTTGTGGGAGTTAGGCTACTGCTATCTCCTCA